>NC_067473.1:51599566-51920280 GCF_947179515.1 Apodemus sylvaticus
CCTTTTATTTATTTTTGTGGGTTTTCCCCCCTGAGAATTAAAGTAGATCATTTATAAATAGCTCTCAGAAACCTACATGGCACATCAAAGAGACTCAATAAATGTTGACATTTTTATCAGCTTCATATTTTCCATGGGAGCTTCCTGGAGAAATAAATGATATACTAACAGTACCAGTGTGGCTAAACAGGGCACTGAAGAGGAGATTGCTTCCCTTTCAGGAGCTTCGCATCACCTCAGCATCACTAGCCAGCAGAGGTACATCCTCTGCTTTCAAGCATTGTGTGCTTTATTTGTGTTGCTGTTATAACCTTTAGTGTCCTATTTGTGTTACAACAAAAAGGAGAAACAAGCATCCAGTGTTGGAGGATATCTCTCAAACCTGTTCCATCTTCTGTATCATGTGTGCATGTGCTCACATTGTGTAGCTCTTTAAGGGACTGCCTTTCCTTTCATGCTCTGAAGGACTTGCACACATAAGTTTGAAAGTTAGGATATTCAGGCCTTAGCCAAGACTTCTTTTTTAAAAAAAAAATGAACGTCTCCAAGAAAACATATACCTCAAAGATCCAAAGGAAGGCACAATTGTGCTTGAATTCCTGGTAGCTTTCACTTCACAGTCCATAGTGAAATTTCAATAGCAGAGGATAAATTGCAGAAGTCTCCTTGCCCCTAGCTTAATTAGAAACGTTATACATCAGGACCAAATTACCAGTTGAATTAGACCAGCTTGTAGATCTGTTTCCAGGTCAAGACAGCCATTTTTCTTTTGTCAGTAACTATATATATGAAAAAAGCAATTCCATTTTTCCATGGGGGGGCAATCAGAAATGCCCAACCTGCATTGGGTGATGGCATAGCATTTACCATTGTTTTCCTCTGAGGATTCCACTAATAAAGAGTTTCATCCTATACAGTCAGTCAGAGGATAACCCCACCCAGGTATACAAAGGTCAAACTTGTATCTGACTCTTCCAAACCAACTGCTTCTTCCTTGTGGTAGGAGGAGAAAAGAAACAGATGATGCAGAGTTTATTCTCTTAGAAAAGCCTGCACAATAGTTTGTAGTATATGATTGGTATGGGGCAACTACAAGTGTGACTGTCCTGATTATTGACAAAAGACAATATGAAATTGAAAGAAAGAAAGGAGGAAAGAGAAAGGAGGGAGAAGATGGAAGGTAGAAATGATATAATCATATTATAAACTCAAAAATTAAAGAATTATCAAAAATGTGACTATTAAATAATGTAGTGTTTTATGATATCTACTTCCCAAGAGCTTTGATTACAATCAAGGGCACAGCTGTATGACAGAGCAGTCCCACAGCATTCAGTACTATCATGTGAACTTTAAAGAAAACACTTATAGTTCAAATTAGTGTTTCTCAAGATCAGTGGGATGTGGTGTCAAATCCAGTAAGGATTAGTCTCTGTGTCCTTTTTGGGTATCCACACAGAGAGAACTATGTTAAGTGCCACCTTATCCCAGCAGGAATAAAACCATCCTTTGAAGTCCAAAAAGAATATTATACTTATTAGTAAAAGGATCTATTTTTCAGACAAATGAAGTTAACATGATAGTTGACCAAATCCCTTTTCTATTGTAAAGCAAAAAGCACTGGTGTTTTCTAGGCTTTTCATAATCCCATCCTTAATTCAAATACCGCCCCCCTCCCCCATAGACCTTCTCTGATTCCCTGCAGAATAAGTTCTACCCACACTCTTTTTCCATTGTCTCTGCTCTATCACTGTAATGTTTGGGAGGCTCTAGTTGACTGCTTTCTAATTGCTCACTTGCAAAAGAGTATATTTTTTCACTTGTCCAGTAGAACCAATGACTGCCACATAGAAACAACTTATCAACAGTCTGTTGCATGAATGACCTACTGGATGAATGCATTCTTAGAAATTTATGACTTAGAAATTTGGGTAACATCAGGATATTGCCCTGTTTGGACCCACTGATATTTGATCAATTGAATAAATATAGAACTAAAAGTTTTATCTAAGACTTGTACCAGTTCCCTCACTTAACTAGAAACCAAAAATATTCAGTATAGATGAATTCAAATTTATCACCAAAAAAACTTGCAGTGAATGTTTTAAAATTATTTTATGGATTTACATTCCAAATGTTGCCCCCTTCCAAGTTCCACCTCCCAGAGTTCTTCACCAGTCCTCTCCCATCTTAGCCTCTGAGAGAGTACACCCCCACCTACCCACTCCCTCACCACCTCAGTTCCATTCCCTAGGGTATCAAGTCTCTACAGGATTAGGTATGTCCTCTTCCACTGAGGCCAGACAAGGTAGTCCTCTGCTACATATGTATCTGGGGCCACAAATCAAGCCATGTATTCTCTTTGGTTGGTGACTCAAATACTAGTATGCATCTTAGGAAATATCATAGAGACAAGAAAACAATATGAAGCTTGAAGCAATTTAGTGTTTTCCCCCAAAGGCGGCACAATTCAGCATGTTTGATCCTTTCAAATTACCTTTCAAATGATTCAAAGCCATCATTTTTAACTGTTTATGATATTGGTACCCTAATCAAAAAACTATAAAGTTTCTTTGCAATCGCAATGATTAAGTAATCATGCTCACTTACTCATAATGGGAAGTGTTTAAAGTCAGAGAACTATGGCATTGTACTTAAGAGTTTAATCCTAATTCTAACCAAATGGTAGAGATAGGTAGGCTAATTAGTTGTTAGTATTTCAAGGATCCCTTGAAGTGTTTTAGGTTTTGTCAAATCTACTCTTAACACTATCAGTTAGGATTAGCCTAATCTGGTATATGTCAATAAAAGGCAGAGTTCTGGTGGGGTTCTCCAGATTATGCTAACTAAAACCCTATAACCCTGAAGTTGGTGCCTACCACTTTAAATAGCTAACTGTATTAATGTGCAATCATTTTACATCTAAATTATGACACTGTAATGTGAACCGATGTGGTAAATGTTGTTCATAATAACTGTTAGAAACAGTTTTGATTCACTGTTCAACCATAATATTAAAAATATAACAACATAAGTAAGTGGTTCTAGAAACATCTTCTCTAAATGCCAGCCAAAAGTTAATACAAGCTCAGGTATCATTTGGCTTACCATGTTGCCATTCACATGTATAAAATTTCAATAACCCCATGAAATTAGAAAAACTACTATTAGCAAGGAGACATAGAAATAACCTTGCTTTCCACATACCCTTTTTTATTCTTATTTTATTTCTGTTTGTAAGTAAAGAGATGTGTATATCCTCCATTGTGACCTTAAGAACTCTTGCTTATAAGATTTCACTTTCTGCTTTGTTCTCTTTCAGAACTAAAAGACGATGATTGGAAACCATCCTTGAGTTTGTTAAACATGTTCTTTTATTTTCATAAACAGTCTGTGTACAGAGGCTGCTGGAAAATTTACAGACCAGTTATCTTCTGCTTCAGTAACAATGAGGTACATTGTAATATCCTATCAGGTTTCAAAAACAAAAGAAAACAAAAAAATAATGGTTTTAAAAAATGCTGCAGCATAAAATGACATTTGCATTTTTAAATATTAGCACATTATTGTCCAAAGTAGTATCATTGAAATTTTGTATTGGAAACCCCATCAATGAAAGGCTCATGTGATAAAAGCTAAAAAGAAAAAAAAAAGCACTTGGCCTATGAAAGTATTTATAAAAGCATTAATTATTTAAATAGTACCTGAGGTACAGAGGGTACAGAGTTAAACAAAGAATTCTCACCTGAAGAACTTCGGATGGCGGAGAAACATCTTAAAAAATGCTCAACTTCATTAGTCATTAGGGAAATGCAAATCAAAACAACCCTAAGATTTCATCTTACACCAGTCAGAATGGCTAAGATTAAAAATTCAGGAGACAGCAGGTGTTGGAGAGGGTGTGGAGAAAGAGGAACACTCCTCCACTGCTGGTGGGGTTGCAAATTGGTACAACCACTCTGGAAATCAGTCTGGCGGTTCCTCCGAAAACTGGGTACCTTACTTCCAGAAGATCCTGCTATACCACTCCTGGGCATATACCCAGAAGACTCCCCACCATGTAATAAGGATACATGTTCTACTATGTTCATAGCAGCCCTATTTGTAATTGCCAGATGCTGGAAAGAACCCAGGTATCCCTCAACAGAAGAGTGGATGCAAAAAATGTGGTATATCTACACAATGGAGTACTATTCAGCCATTAGAAACAATGAATTTATGAAATTCTTAGGCAAATGGATGGAGCTAGAGAATATCATACTAAGTGAGATAACCCAGACTCAAAAGGTGAATCATGGTATGCACTCACTAATAAGTGGATATTAACCTAGAAAACTGGAATACCCAAAACATAATCCACACATCAAATGAGGTACAAGAAGAAAGGAGGAGTGGCCCCTGGTTCTGGAAAGACTCAGTGAAACAGTATTCAGCAAAACCAGAACGGGGAAGTGGGAAGGGGTGGGTGGGAGGACAGGGGAAGAGAAGGGGGTTTGCGGGACTTTCGGGGAGTGGGGGGGCTAGAAAAGGGGAAATCATTTGAAATGTAAATAAATTATATCGAATAAAAAAAATCTATTTAAAAAAAATGCTGCAGCATAAAATGACATTTGCATTTTTAAATATTAGCACATTATTGTCCAAAGTAGTATCATTGAAATTTTGTATTGGAAACCCCATCAATGAAAGGCTCATGTGATAAAAGCTAAAAAGAAAAAAAAAAGCACTTGGCCTATGAAAGTATTTATAAAAGCATTAATTATTTAAATAGTACCTGGAAAAATTCACTGAAACATCAGTCTAAAACTTTTGCAAAATTTATGTAGCATCCCCTCCCCTTTAATCTCGCTTACCCTCCTTATGACTTTACTCTCAATGTCAACTGTTCTCTGTTTTTTGTCTAATCCACTTACATGCTGCCTATACGTGTATGCATATGCAACTATCTCCTGAAACATGTGTAGCCCCTCAGGGGCAACACCACTGTGGAAAGTTGACCCCATACCCACTCTGCAGCAGCCATCAGTAGCAACAGTTCTTCAGCTATGTGTGGGACTTCATGAGCCCTTCCCCCATACAAGCTAGGTTTGTCTTCTATGACTGGGTTGGTCTTCTGCAAGTCTTGTGAATACAATCACATGTGCTATGAGTTCCTGTGAGCTAGCACCCAGGCATGTCTGATATTGACTTGCTGTATGTGTCCACTGCCTCTGGATCATATCACCTTTCCAACACCTCTAAAATATACACAAATACACATAAAAGAGGAGTTTAAATGATGTAATCCTATAACAGAGGTACAATGCCTCCCACAGAGTGCATAAGCTACCAAATGAAATGATCAGGGTAGGGTTTGGGTTACGTCTTTTTTGGATATTGGTCAGCAGGGTCCCTCAGACCTTCAAAAGATATTAGACGCTACCATATTTGGTCTTAGTTTCCATCTAAATCTTCATGGTAAGCCCCACTTATTGAGACACTGCATATTGCGTAATAGAAGCTGGAGACATCACACAGGCTTTGTCCAAGAAACTTCTTCCCTATCAGCATCCATTGTGGCAGACGTGCAGATTACGGGGGTTGGGGGGCAGAGAGAAGTCAACTGTCTTATCCAGCTATGAATCCTGAAAACGACAATGACAGTTGGCCTGGCAAGATATGCCACTGAGGAAATAGTGATATGGACATTGTGAATGTGATGAATCTCTCTGATTAGACTTGAATCAGACTCCATAAGAGAGAACTTATGCCTGGTACTTCAGGCAAAGTCTTGTGACTGGCCAGGTCACGGGCGCTAGGAAAGAACGTTTTTCTGATTGGAAATAGTAATAAACGTTCCCCTAAGTTATTTCTTTATACCCACAGATTAATGTATTTCTCAAACTTTACCAGAAGTGCTTCCTTCTGTGTTAGATGTGATTAGTCCAGAGATCCACAACTGGTCAGTGAGCAGAGAATAAGAGAGTGGGGGTAGCCAGCTCTCTGTGGGACATTTATATCATGTTCTCTCTCTCCAGGGCTCAGTGATCAGAGTTTTGTGAGAAAAACCCAGTGCTATTTCAGGGTTTAGAGATTTTGCATAGAAAATTATTTCTGAATGTAGGTGGAAATGGAAACAGTACATGCTGAAGAACACAGCGGTTTTCTCAACTGTATCCTTAGCACTCTAGAATTATTGACTCCATAGTCTGTGACAACTGACATATTGTCATTAATAGCTGAACTGAGGAAAGTAAATGTGCATTGCCTCCTGGTAAAAGGAAAGGGTTTCGTGCTGAGGAGAAAAGACTGTGTTGGCAAATGTTACACTGATGTTTTTAGTTGTTTGGAAATTTTATTCTGGAGGACTATATGCAACGGTGTAATTTCCTTTTCTTCAATGTCTATAACAAAGATAGATGAAATTAGGCAATGGAAATTACTTTTCAGGGATGCTGATTAAAACTGAAAGTCACAAGAGGGCTGTTCCCTGGAAGAAAGATGAAATATATTTCAGGATTCACACCAAATGTCAACACATATAAATCAAGTCTTCAATATTTCTGAAGTGTGCGTCAGTGTAGCAATTTCTGTATTGGATAGTCTTCAAACTCAAATTTAGTTTTATTTATCTAAATTTGAGGTAATATATCCATAGCCCTTCACTCCTTACAATTCTCAAAATACACAATGATGATAGATAAACACAAATGCATGTTAAGTTCTGGCTTTAAAACATGGTTCATTTCACTTCTAACGCGATTTAAACAACTGAATTTGATAAACTTTCTTTTTTTTAATTTTTTTTATTCGATATAATTTATTTACATTTCAAATGATTTCCCCTTTTCTAGCCCCCCACTCCCCGAAAGTCCCATAAGCCCCCTTCTCTTCCCCTGTCCTCCCACCCACCCCTTCCCACTTCCCCGTTCTGGTTTTGTCGAATACTGCTTCACTGAGTCTTTCCAGAACCAGGGGCCACTCCTCCTTTCTTCTTGTATCTCATTTGATGTGTGGAATATGTTTTGGGTATTCCAGTTTTCTAGGTTAATATCCACTTATTAGTGAGTGCATACCATGATTCACCTTTTGAGTCTGGGTTACCTCACTTAGTATGATGTTCTCTAGCTCCATCCATTTGCCTAAGAATTTCATGAATTCATTGTTTCTAATGGCTGAATAGTACTCCATTGTGTAGATATACCACATTTTTTGCATCTACTCTTCTGTTGCGGAATACCTGGGTTCTTTCCAGCATCTGGCAATTATAAATAAGGCTGCTATGAACATAGTAGAGCATGTATCCTTATTACATGGTGGGGAATCCTCTGGGTATATGCCCAGGAGTGGTATAGCAGGATCTTCTGGAAGTGAGGTGCCCAGTTTTCGGAGGAACCGCCAGATTGCTTTCCAGAGTGGTTGTACCAATTTGCAACCCCACCAGCAGTGGAGGAGTGTTCCTCTTTCTCCACACCCTCTCCACCACCTGCTGTCTCCTGAATTTTTAATCTTAGCCATTCTGACTGGTGTAAGATGAAATCTCAGGGTTGTTTTGATTTGCATTTCCCTAATGACTAATGAAGTTGAGCATTTTTTAAGATGCTTCTCCGCCATCCGAAGTTGATAAACTTTCTTAAGAAATAAGTCCCCTGATATTTATTCAAAATGTTGAAAACTTAAGTCTATATACAAACTTGCCCATGGATCTTTATTCACAATTGCCAAAGCTTGGAAGCAACAAAAAAATATCTTTCAATGCAAAAATTGATAAAAGATGATACATGCATCTATAAAATGAAATATTACTATATACTTCCAAAAAGCTTTACTTCTAAGACACAAAGAAAAAATGATTTATTCCTAAGTGGAAGAAACCAACACACAAAGGCCATCTTAAAACTCCAGTTATATGGATGGAGATTCTAAAAGGAGACTTGCAATTTCCATGCCATGGGGAGAGGTAGTCTGTGTGAACACATGGAAGATGGGGGACTTTTGGGTAACAGAGCTACTTCACATGATAATGCAACACTGGCTATATGCCATTATGCGATTATACTTTTAAATGACGATAATGAATTCTTATGCCAACTGTAGAAAGTCTTCTTCTGTCTACTTTGTTTTTGTGTGAAGCTAAAACTTTTCTCAAAAGGAAAATCTATTATTCCTTTTTAAACATGTAACTTGTCTAAGATGATGCTTTTTTAAACTAATATTCTCTTTAACACTTTCAAAGAAATTATGGGTATTATAATAAAAAACTTAATTCTTCATATAGTAAAATCTCATTAATAGATATTAAATGTTATTATTCTATAAAATAGTTCATTGGGCTTTAAAATTAAGTACTGAATATCTAACAAAGTAAATTTAAATAATTGAATCTAACATTGCTAGTGGATATGTCCTTTGCTTGCTCAGTATTGAAAACTAAAGTGAAATGAAGCCAGATATTAAAGCAGTTCCACTTACATAATACAAGAGCGGGCAACCAAGTAAGCCATGCGAAGAGAGTGATGAGTGCTGACTGATACTGGGCCAGAGGATGAGGGTTGCAGGGGCGCAGGTTGGATTTAAGATTTGGGCCAGTGTTCTATATTCTTTTTATCGCTGTTCTGCTTAGATGTTTTCAGTTACTCTTACAGCTTCACTATATGCATTTTATACTTGCCTTATAATAAAAATGATATCAAATATGGTTTTTCATTTTCTCTAGTTTTAAATGAAGCAAAATCACAGTTGAGAGATGGAGTATAAAATTTAATGAAAGTTACCAGGGCATGTGACTCATTTTTAATCTCAGCACTCAAGAAGTAAAGACAGGTGGATCTCTGTGAGTCCAAGGTTAGCCTGATCAATATAAGTGAGTTCCAGGTCGACCGCTGCTATATGATGAGACCCTATCTCAAAAACAAAAAATTAAATTAAATTAACACATGTATAATGCTTACAAAAGACTAGTAAGGAACAAAGAAAATGAAAAGAATTCTTCAAGAAACTGAAAAGAATGTGAGTTTAGAATTATTCTTATATAGATGAGAGTTTCTCAGCACTGCTCATGAGTTAATATAAATCATATAAAGCCTAAAACTTAAGTCAGCAGAGAAAAGTAAAAGATTTGGAAGACACTGGAGATTTCTTAAGCAGCATTAAGAGTAATTCAGAAATTATTGCCTTTGACAAGACTTGTATCTTATTACTTTAATTTGCCAAAAATTGAATTTTAATTTCTTTTAAAATGAATAGAGAGTTACAGAGATAGGATTGTCTGCAAAAGTGCTCACTGTCAAACCTGAGGATGTGAATTCAGATCTATACTACCACCCATGCAAAAGGTGAGGCATGTCTGCATATGACAGGAGTTTTAACACCAGGGATATGAGGTAAGGAACACCCCTGGAGTTGTCTGGCCAGCCAGTCTAGCTGAATTAAAGGAGTCCCATGTGACTGAAGGATGATAATCAAGAAAATACTGTGGGAAATGGGAGGTGAAGATGGCCAGTGCTCACTATGGACTGAATGCTCAGGTACACAAGCCCACATGCACAGAGGAAGATAAACACACCATACACAAAAGGAAAAAATTAATAAAAATTTTGATTTTCAACAAATTCTATAATATGGGGTTCACTGTATGCTGACCTGTGAGCATAGTTATGGCTGTGTATGGTTTCCTCTTGAGTTGGGTATGACCAACACATTTTGGTTAACTTCTTTGCCCAGAGATATGTTTCTCCTTTAGCTTGTAAATAAGAGTAATTCCTCTCCAGGTCTTATATGAGAGGCATATTGTATTCTAGTACACATCACATGGGTGTTGCTTGAAGCAACAGTTTCTACCCCAACCTGTCCTGTCATTTCACAGGAGGCAAAATGGATTAATATGGGTGAGCTGGCCTTTTATTCTTTATCTCACCCTAAGCCTCAAACAGTAAATGAAAGGTTCAGATGGCTGCAAGTAAAATGAGAAAAAAAAATCCTAAGCAATCTTGATAAGGTATTAATAAAACCTTGAGGAAATAATAAATTACATTCAGACAACACACTATCTCTAATTATAGGAGATATCAGATGTTTGATATCTAAGGTATAGAGAAGAAATTTATAAGAATATCTGTGTAATTGGGGGATTTCAGAGTCTGTTTAATACTCAATACACATTCAGAGGGCTTGCTATTTTCAGGAGGCAGAAAGAAAAATAACAGCATATGTTGGTTATTCACATTGTGCAGGTGTTGCACAAAACCCTTAAGCAAGAAGTATTTCATTAAATGCTTATAAAATGTGCATACTTATTATTCCAATTGAAAGATGAAACTATAGAGGTTGATAGAATTTAACTGACGTAGTCAAAATTCCAAAGGCTGTGTGGGAGCATTAGGGCTGAGTTGATAGACATATCTGTCCATCAACAGCACAGAAGAGGAGAAGAAGAGAAGATTAAGATATGACAAACAATGAAGAGGAAAGTGAGATGGGAAATTGAAAAAATACAAGGGACACATTAAGGAGATCATGTATATTTGCCAAGTGTTTGTTAGGTGAGTGCTATGTGTCTGCATAAATTCCATAAATAAGTATTTTAAAATGATTAAAACTTGCAAATCATGGTACATGAATATTATTAGGGAACTCTGCAGGCTAATGTAGGAAGACTGCCAAGTCTAAAGCAGAGAGAGAGAGAGAGAGAGAGAGAGAGAGAGAGAGAGAGAGAGAAGTTAACAGTTTCAAAAAAGTGTTTATATGGTTCAAAGAAATTATTTTATAGTCATGGTTTTTAAACACATCCAAAGGACTAAGAAAACTAAATCCCCAAGCTTAATGATTATCCACCAGAATTTAAAAGGCCTTTCTCATTCACATCCTTCACTTTCAACTAACTTTGTGATTAAAACTTAATGTAATTATAAGAGTTAATAACCTTAAAGAGAAAAATAATCAAGGCTCCATTTTCATTTTCAGGCAGATTCTTGCTGAAAGAAAATTTCAGAAAATAATTACCCCTTATAACATGGGACCTATTCCGTTAAATACCTTCCTTTATTAAGAAGGGAATGTATATAATTTTGAAAGAAACAGAGGAAACAATGCACTGTTTGGGCTGCTCTATACAAATAGCGTTTCAAAGTCGCCGCCTTCAAAGGCCCTTAGGTCCTCAGTCTCCAGCCACCAACCTCACTATTATTGTTGGACTGCAGATGCACTTCACGAGATCACTATTGATGAGACAGCCCCCATTAATGAGTCAGATCATCCATCCCTTTAATAAATGCTTCCTAATTGTTACTGCATGCTTATAATTCACAAGAACCCTAGGGACATCTATACCTAGGCTGTTACCGTCTATAGCTTAAAGATGACGAACCCATTTAATAAAATTTTGTTATTTGACTGGGTTCATAAAGGAAATAATGGTATGACTGGATCACAGTTCTGAGTCTAAAGTCTGAGTTTCTGATCACTGAAAAAATTGAAAGTATTGTTAGAAATATTAAAAATAAACAAGCCAGCATGTTCCCGCACTTGTGCTGGCAATTCTCTCCCTCAGCATCCTGGCTGGCCGTACACTGGTGGGCAATGGCTGGCCTGTTCTCTCTGGCCTGCAGCTCCCAAAACATCTCCACCCTTTTGTGAGTGGCTACCATGCCAAACCCGTGCTTCAAAATGTGTGTGCTGGGGTACCACAGCCTTTGTGGTGCACATCTCGCAAACCCACACTTTGCCACCTTACCTTTCTTTCTTGTACCCATTTGAACTGCGGTGTGAAGGAAAACGCCACACAAACTCAGTTCAGAGACAATGTTAACTCAGTCACTGGGCACAACAACTAAAATCCTAATCAGTGAGCCTTATTAAATCAAAATCCTGACGGATCCACTATTGAAACCAGAAGACACTCGTAATTACATCTTCAGGAGAGACTCGTAATTACATCTTGTCCTCACACTATCCCAGCCCAAAAGGAACTTACTCTCTCCTGCTTCCTCTCTTCCTCTGTCCAAACCGGAAGTTCTGCCTACTCACCCAGTGATTGGCTCCTTTATTCATTAGGGGATTAGTTCACAAGAAGCCACCTGAGCATATGACTCATTCCCCGTTCCAGACAGCCTCTCCTGCGAGAGCAGAATTAAGATAAAAATAGAAGCAGCACGGAGTCATCAACAACAAAAGGTGCTAAATGCGAACGCCTTCTGAGATGTTCTCCATCACCTCACATTTTCCTCAGCTACTGTGTCATACTTCATTCCTGGCTTACTGTACCATAGTCGGAGTCAGGTCACCCTCCAACCCCCAGAGACTGAGCCAATGAGGGACTTGCTCATCACTTGTTCCCCTGTTTACAGTGTATGATAAGGAGTGACAGGAATCACAAGACAAAGAATGAGTAGGGGGCCGGCAAGCTAGCTCCACAGGTAAAGGCTCCTGCCACCAAGTCTGATGACCTGAGAACTATTCCTAGTACCTCTGACCCACACATGGGGCCGTATAATGTAAGAACATACACATGCAATAAATCAGTCAATAAATAAATAAATAAATAAATAAATAAATAAATAAAATTATAATAAAAATAAGCATTAAAGATTAAAACAAGAACCTTATAGAGAACTCGGCTTCCCGCCAGTCAGGAGAGACTCACCTCCATCTTGATTCCGGGCTCCAGAGATCGGACAGACTGAAGTACACAAACATAATCCTAGGCCCAACACCGCAGGGGTCTGAGCCTGACGGGCGTTGGCCTGCACCCAGGCCCTGGGCTGTTCGAGTGGCCATCGGGGCGCCAACCCAGCCAGGATTTTTTTTTGCCCTGGCCGGTGCACGCGCCGCCATTTTGCCTACAGGACCCAGAGTGCTCGGGAGGGCAGAGACGGCTAACAAGCGTAGCCTGAGGCTAACAAAACGGGGGTCTAGGCCCCCAAAGGCACAGGACTGACCCCAAGAACTGGGCGGCTTGGTGGGCCATCTGTGTGTCAACCCGCCCAGGAGGTTATTAGCACAACAGACTCTCCCGGTGCTTTCGGGGAGCGCAGACGCGCATGCCCACCATCCGGGTCACCTGGCAGACCCAATTAACAGTCATATCCCTAGGGGAACTTTGCTCGGACCTTGGCCTCCCAGGCTTTTGCCTGGACTCAGGGCCTGGGCGACAAGGCTAACCTAGTGTGCGCGAGCACGGTTGGGGAAATCGGCTGCCCAGCGGAGTGAGCAGAACACAGGGGAGGTCACAGCAGCATACACCTTCGGAGCTCCCTGGAGGTGCACACGGGTTCCATCTGGTCCACAGACACAATCTGGGGCAAGGCCTCAGGCAGAAGCCCTCAGGTCAACTCTCTCTGCTTCAGATCAGCCTGGGCGGCCGCACCACATCTCCAGGTCCCTCAAGAGGCTAGTGGGGGCTTCCGGGCGGCCAGCTGGGAGAAGTTGGTGTGCTCCAATAAATCCTGTGGGCCCCAGCGGGAGCCTTCAGGTGCCTGCTTCAGGATCTGAACAGCCTGGACAGCAGCACCCTGTCTACAGGCAGTGCAGGGTGTAAGCTGTGCACCAGAGGCCAACGGGGAAGGGGCAGCTTGCACTGGTGAGTCCAGCACTGACAAGACCAAGTAACACCAGTGAGAGCTAGATGGCAAAAGGCAAACGCAGGAACGTCACTAACAGAAATCAAGGCAATATGGCAACATCTGAACCCAATTCTCTTCTACCAGCATGTCCTGGATACCACATCACACCAGTAAAACAAGATTTGGATTTAAAATCACTGGTCATGATGCTGGTACAGGAACACATGAAGGACATACTTAAAGAAATTCAGGAGAAAATGGATCAAAAGTTAGAAGCCCTTGCAAGGGAAACACAAAAATCATTGAAAGAAATCCAGGAGAATACAAAAGCCAACAAGGAGGAAATGCAAAAAACACTTAAAGAAATACAGGAGAACTTTGGTCAACAGGTTGAGGTCATGAAAGACGAAACACAAAAATCTCTTAAAGAAATACAGGAGAACTTTGGTCAACAGGCTGAGGTCATGAAAGAAAAAACACAAAAATCTCTTAAAGAATTACAGGAAAGCACAAACAAGCAAATGAAGGAGCTAAGCAAAACCATCCAGGATCTAAAATCAGAAGTAGAAACAACTAAGAAAACTCAAAAGGAGACAACTTTGGAGATAGAAAGCCTTGGGAAGAAATCAGGGGACAGAGATGCAAATATCAACAACAGAATACAAGAAATAGAAGAAAGAATCTCAGATGCTGAAGATTCCATAGAAACCATGGACTCAACAGTTAAAGAAAATGCAAAATGCAAAAAGCTTGTAACCCAAAATATCCAGGAAATCCAGGACACAATGAGAAGACCAAACCTAAGGATTATAGGCATAGATGAGAGTGAAGATTTACAACTTAAAGGGCCAGCAAATATCTTCAATAAAATTATGGAAGAAAACTTCCCTAACCTAAAGAGAGAGATGCCCATGAATATACAAGAAGCCTACAGAACTCCAAACAGACTGGACCAGAACAGAAATACTTCCCGTCACATAATAATCAAAACACCAAATGTTCTAAACAAAGAAAGAATATTAAAGGCAGTAAGAGAAAAAGGCCAAGTAACATATAAAGGAAGACCTATCAGACTCACAGCAGACTTTTCACCTGAGACTATGAAGGCTAGAAGGTCCTGGGCAGATCTCATGCAGACTCTAAGAGAACACAAATGCCAACCAAAACTACTATATCCAGCAAAACTCTCAATCACCATAGATGGAGAAACTAAGATATTTCACGACAAAACCAAGTTTACCCAATATCTATCCACAAACCCAGCCCTAAAAAGGATAATAGGAGGACAACACCAATACAAGGAGGGAAACTTCACCCTGAAAAAAGCAAGATAGTAACCTTTCATCAAACCCAAAAGAAGTTAAGCAATCAAATTTAAAAAATAACGTCAAAAATGATAAGAAGTAACAATCACTATTCCTTAATATCTCTTAACATCAATGAACTCAATGCCCCAATAAAAAGACACAGACTAACTGACTGGATACGTAAACAGGACCCTACATTTTGCTGCTTACAGGAAACACACCTCAGGGTCAAAGACAAACACTACCTTAGAGTAAAAGGCTGGAAGACAATTTTACAAGCAAATGGTCTCAGGAAACAAGCTGGAGTAGCCATTTTAATATCAGATAAAATTGACTTTCAACCCAAAGTCATCAAAAGAGACTCTGAGGGACAGTTCTTGCTGGTCAAAGGAAAAATACAACAAGAAGAACTCTCGATCCTGAACATCTATGCTCCAAATGCAAGGCACCCTCTTTCATAAAAGAAACTTTATTAAAACTCAAAGCACACATTGCACCTAACACAATAATTGTGGGTGACTTCAACACTGCACTTTCCTCAATGGACCGATCAGGAAAACAGAAACTAAACAAGGACACAAGGAAACTAATTGAAGCTTTGGACCAATTAGATTTAACTGATATATATATAGAACATTCTATCCTAAAACAAAAGAATATACCTTTTTTTCAGCACCTCATGGTACCTTCTCCAAAATCGACCATATAATTGGTCACAAGACAGACCTCAACAAATATAAGAAGATCAAACTAATCCCATGCCTCCTATCTGATCACTATGGAATAAAAGTGGTCTTCAATAGCAACAGAAACAATAGAAAACCCACATACACGTGGAAATTGAACAATACTCTACTCAATGATACCTTGGTCAAGGAAGAAATAAAGAAAGAAATTAAAGACTTTTTAGAACACAATGAAAATGAAAACACAACATACCCAAATCTATGGGACACAATGGAAGCAGTGCTAAGAGGAAAACTCATAGCCCTGAGTGCCTCCAAAAAGAAAATGGAGAGAGCATACATTACCAACTTAATGACACACCTGGAAGCCCTAGAACAAAAAGAAGCTATTTCACCCAGGAGGAGTAGAAGGCAGGAAATCATCAAACTCAGGGCCGAAATCAATCAAGTAGAAACAAAGAGAACCATACAAAAAATCAACAAAACCAGGAGCTGGTACTTTGAGAAAATCAACAAGATAGATAAACCCTTAGCCAGACTGACCAAAGGGCACAGAGAAAGTATCCAAATTAACAAACTTAGAAATGAAAAGGGAGACATAACAACGGAAACTGAGGAAATCCAAAAAATCATCAGATCCTACTACAAGAGCCTGTACTCAACACAACTGGAGAATCTGGAGGAAATGGACAATTTCCTTGACAGATACCAAATACCAAAATTAAATCAGGACCAACTAGACCATCTGAACAGTCCCATAAAGCCTAAAGAAATAGAAGGAGTCATAGTCTTCCAACCAAAATAAGCACAGGACCAGATGGTTTCAGTGCAGAATTCTACCAGACCTTCAAAGAAGAGTTAACACCAATACTCTTCAAACTATTCCACAAAATAGAAACAGAAGGAACACTACCCAATTCCTTCTACGAAGCCACAATTACGCTGATACCAAAGCCACACAAAGATCCAACAAAGAAAGAGAACTTCAGACCAATTTCCCTTATGAACATCGATGCAAAAATACTCAATAAAATTCTTGCCAACCGAATCCAAGAACACATCAAAACGATCATCCACCATGATCAAGTAGGCTTTATGCCAGGAATGCAGGGTTGGTTCAATATACGGAAATCCATCAATACAATCCACTACATAAACAAACTCAAAGAACAAAACCACATGGTCATTTCATTGGATGCTGAAAAAGCATTTGACAAAATTCAGCATCCTTTCATGCTTAAAGTCTTGGAGAGAACAGGAACTCAAGGCCCAACCTAAACATAGTAAAAGCAATATACAGCAAACCGGTAGCCAGCATCAAACTAAATGGAGAGAAACTTGAAGCAATCCCACTGAAATCAGGGACCAGACAAGGCTGCCCCCTTTCTCCTTATCTTTTCAATATTGTACTTGAGGTACTAGCTCGGGCAATTCGACAACATAAGGAGGTCAAAGGGATACAAATTGGAAAGGAGGAAGTCAAACTATCATTATTTGCAGACGACATGATAGTCTACCTAAGTGACCCAAAAAACTCCACTAGAGAGCTCCTACAGCTGATAAACAACTTCAGCAAAGTGGCAGGTTATAAAATCAACTCAAGCAAATCAGTGGCCTTCCTATACTCAAAGGATAGGCAGGCTGAGAAAGAAATTAGGGAAATGACCCCCTTCACAATAGCCACAAACAGTATAAAGTATCTTGGGGTGACTCTTACCAAACATGTGAAAGATCTGTATGACAAGAACTTCAAGACTCTGAAGAAGGAAATGGAAGAAGACCTCAAAAAATGGGAAAACCTCCCATGCTCATGGATCGGTAGAATCAATATAGTTAAAATGGCCATTTTGCCTAAAGCACTATACAGATTCAATGCAATACCCATCAAAATCCCAACTCAATTCTTCACAGAGTTAGAAAGAGCAATTATCAAATTCATCTGGAACAACAAAAAACCCAGGATAGCTAAAACTATTCTCAGCAACAAAAGAAAATCAGGGGGAATCAGTATCCCTGACCTCAAGCAATACTACAGAGCAATAGTGTTAAAAACTGCATGGTATTGGTACAGTGACAGGCAGGAGGATCAATGGAACAGGATTGAAGATCCAGAAATGAACCCACACACCTATGGCCACTTGATCCTCGACAAAGAGGCTGAAAACATCCAATGGAAAAAAGATAGCCTTTTCAACAAATGGTGCTGGTTCAACTGGAGGTCAGCATGCAGAAGAATGCGAATTGATCCATCCTTGTCTCCTAGTACTAAGCTCAAATCCAAATGGATCAAGGACCTCCACATAAAGCCAGACACTCTGAAGCTAATAGAAAAGAAACTGGGGAAGACACTTGAGGACATCAGTACAGGGAGAAAGTTTCTGAACAGAACACCAATAGCGTATGCTTTAAAAGCAAGAATTGACAAATGGGACCTCATAAGGTTACAGAGTTTCTGTAAGGCAAAGGACACCATCAAGAGGACAGATCGGCAACCAACAAATTGGGAAAAGATCTTCACCAATCCTACATCAGATAGAGGGCTAATATCCAATATATATAAAGAACTCAAGAAGTTAGACTCCAGAAAACCGAACAACCCTATTAAAAAATGGGGTACAGAGTTAAACAAAGAATTCTCACCTGAAGAACTTCGGATGGCGGAGAAGCATCTTAAAAAATGCTCAACTTCATTAGTCATTAGGGAAATGCAAATCAAAACAACCCTAAGATTTCATCTTACACCAGTCAGAATGGCTAAGATTAAAAATTCAGGAGACAGCAGGTGTTGGAGAGGGTGCGGAGAAAGAGGAACACTCCTCCACTGCTGGTGGGGTTGCAAATTGGTACAACCACTCTGGAAATCAGTCTGGCGGTTCCTCCGAAAACTGGGCACCTCACTTCCAGAAGATCCTGCTATACCACTCCTGGGCATATACCCAG
Source organism: Apodemus sylvaticus (assembly GCF_947179515.1). NCBI lineage: Eukaryota > Metazoa > Chordata > Mammalia > Rodentia > Muridae > Apodemus > Apodemus sylvaticus. The sequence goes on from NC_067473.1 coordinate 51,618,038, forward strand.
AATATTCCCCACCATGTAATAAGGATACATGCTCTACTATGTTCATAGCAGCCATATTTATAATTGCCAGATGCTGGAAAGAACCCAGGTATCCCTCAACAGAAGAGTGGATGCAAAAAATGTGGTATATCTACACAATGGAGTACTATTCAGCCATTAGAAACAATGAATTCATGAAATTCTTAGGCAAATGGATGGAGCTAGAGAACATCATACTAAGTGAGGTAACCCAGACTCAAAAGGTGAATCATGGTATGCACTCACTAATAAGTGGTTATTAACCTAGAAAACTGGAATACCCAAAACATAATCCACACATCAAATGAGATACAAGAAGAAAGCAGGAGTGGTCCCTGGTTCTGGAAAGACTCAGTGAAACAGTATTTGGCAAAACCAGAACGGGGAACTTGGAAGGGGTGGGAGGGAGGACAGGGGAAGAGAACGGGGCTTACGGGACTTTCGGGGAGTGGGGGGGGGCTAGAAAAGGGGAAATCATTTGAAATGTAAATAAATTATATCGAATAAAAAAAAATAACAAAAAAAAAAGAACCTTATAAACTCCATAAGTCTGAGTAAGACCTCACTGATGTTCCTCAAGTTTTACCCTATTTTAAAAAAGGGTATAACACAATGATAACTTTATTTTTCATAGTTATAAAAGAAATTACACTTTTTAAATCTACAGTTTAGCACATTACTCAAAAAAAAGAGGCAAGTACAATTTTATGGCTGAATTGTTCCATGCTTTTATTTTTAAGATTAATACTCTATAGCCAATTTAAATTTTCTTAATTAGGAAGAAAATACTTAACTTCGAATAACTCTGCTCATTTATCTTTATATATTCAGTATTGCTGTGTTTTACGTTCACTTTTCTTTAGATATATAAGTATTTCTAGGAATTACCTACAAAAGTGCTCATTTCCCTGTGACTTGGTGGGCTGAAATATCATCAGTGCTCAGAAAGCATTTGTTTTGCAAGTACAGTGTCTTTAGTTCAGATCTTAGCACCCATGTGAACCCTGAGCACAGGGGACTATGTCTGAGAACCCCACATAGAAAAAAATGTGGTTCTTGGGCTTTCTGGCTGACAGTTTAGTTAAAAAGGTACAATAAAGTCTTAGTGGCAAATCTTGTTTGAAAAACGAAGGTAGAGAAATGGAGAAAGACATCTAACATCAACCAGAATCCTCAATATATGTACAGTATGAAAATGCAGACATTTGCATACATATATGCACATATATACATACCTGCACATAAAGGAATGCATACATACACACACATCATATACATACTAAATGCCACACACACACATACACACATACATGTACACATACACAAATACACACTATATACAATAAATATCTCAAAGACATACAAACACATGCATCACATGCACACTAAATATGACAATATGGGTAAGGGCACTTTGTGCACATACATGCTAAACTCTACAAACATATAACACATGCACATACATATATACACATACTACATACACACTAAATAAAACACATATACACACTGTACCACATACTCTAATATATAACATACCTTAATAACATTACTAGTGACTTCTTGATTTTATTTCAAATTGGAATAAATAAAATTATCATTTATCCAAAAGGATAGTATTTTCAGGATCAATAGCATGTCAAAATGCTTTTCTTTGTCCCTGTTTAAGCTAAATTTAATCATAAAGAGAGCATATATCATCATTTTTAAATTACATTTTATTTTAACCTGTCAATATATTGACTTCTGTGTTTCATTTTCTACTTATAGAAGTTAATAAAATAGCAGGGAATATCAATTTAATCAATAGTATAAATGGAAAAATACTGAAATCACTCCAATTGTGGATTTGCCAGAAAGATCTAGGGAAAGCTCTCTTAGGGAAGCCTGAGACAGGGCAGGTTCTAAGGCTTTCAACATTCCTAATGCTGTGACCCTTTAGTGTGCTTCCTCATTTTATGGTGGCCATCACCCATTATTGTGGTTGCTACTTTATAACTATAATTTTGCTATTGTTATAAATTGTAATCAATACAGTTTTTGAGATAGAAGTTTGCCAAAGGGTCTGCAGCTCACAGGTTGAGAACCTCTGTGCTAGAAACACTATGATTCTTCCTCTGCTTCTGTCTGGATTCTCTGTGTACATCAATTCTCTGGTTTCAGATGCTCTTCTTTAAAAAAAATGATGTTGTTTAAATCAGCATCTTTGCCTTCATCCTCATTCAAGTGGCCTTCAAATTCCTAATATGTGATTTTTTTCCAACAACACCTTTTCTAGAATTTTAAGTCTTACTAAAAACCCTTCATTCAGTTCCTCTTTGCCTGGTGCACCACATTTTAACACCAGAGCATGACAGTCAATACTGATGATTCTAACCCCATCCCACCAGGCTGATGTCTCCAGTGGTTCACTGAGCATTCTTCTCGGTGAAAGTTCAACTTTCTTATCTTGTAATTCTCTCTGCCCAAATAGTCTATTTTCACCTTGTCTACAAGGAGAAATGTTCCAGTCCATTTACAACTTAAGTCAGATGAAACTTGAATGTTTTATATTCTTCAAGCTTTACTTATGCCATTTCTAAATCTCTGCTTGTTGGGATTTACATGTCCATGCCTCTATCATATCACTTATTGAATTGATTTGTTGTTAATAACCTCTTTCTGTGCCTCTTTTGCTAAGTTATGAAATCCAACAATTCAAAGAGCCTTGTTTTATTACTATTTGTGCTCACAATGCCCAGTGAAGATCTCTTCTGCTTTGAACCTTGTAAATCTGATGATAAAAGGTATGTAGAATAAACCATTTATAAGGCTAAAAATGAATATAACCAAGGGAAGACATAGAAGAACACTTTTAAGAATCTATAGTTTTAAAGAATATTTTTTCTTATAAATTAGCAGAAGAGAATTTAGAACTGAGTAAAACCTTAGAATTCCCTTTAGTTCTCTATAATCTTCCTGAGTCAAAGATGTGCTGAGGATTGGTGTGGCCTTACAAAATAGCAAAGTGGCTTCAGAGACTAAGAAAGTCACCGATCCACTACTCAGTCAGAGTGTTATGCCACATACTGTAAAATGCTGGTGGTTTTTAAGCAAAAGCTGAAAAAAAAATTGCCTCCTTTTTCATTAAATGTCTGCAAATATAATCATTTCAAATAATGTCCTTAGACTATATTCCCAAGAACAATATATGTGTGTGTGTGTGTGTGTGTGTGTGTGTGTGTGTGTGTCTTCACCATGATTTGAGCTACACAACAAGTTCAAGGCAAATCTGGACTCTATTACTGATACCAAGACCTTATCTGTAGCAAAAATTCCTGAAATGTGCTGATCAAATTATCTTTTCAGAAAGAAAACTCAAATCAGCATCTATTCTCACGTATTTGAAATGCTTGGTATAATTATTTTTGAATAATGACTATTTTTAATTTTGAGAGATTTGACTTATTAAAACCAGTTTGTTTGGTTTTGATCAAGGGAGGTAAGAGAGCATTGGGGGAGGGGGGAAGGGGACAGGGGACAGGATCAAGTATGAGAAGAGACAGGAGAGAAGTCCAGAGGGTCAGGAAATTGAATAGAAATATGTAGCAGTAGGGGGGTGGGGAACTGGAGATAGTCTCTAGAAAGTCCCAGATGCCAGGGAAGCCAGAGGTTCCCAGGACCAAATGGGATGACATTAGATTTAATACACAACAAAGGGGAGATAGAACCTGTACAGACCATCTCCAGTAGATAGGCACGGACCCTGGTTGAGGGATGGGACCACCCTCCCACACATTTCAAAATTTTTAACTCAGAATTGGTCCTTTCTAAAGGATATTCAGGGACACAAAATGGAGGAGAGACTAAAGGAAAGGCCATTCAGAGACCGCCCCACCTAGGGATCCATCCCATCTGCAGGCACCAAACAGACACTATTGCTGATTCCAAGAAGTGCTTGCTGACAGGAGCCTGGTATAGTTGTCCCCTGAGAGACTCTGCCAGAGCCTGACTAATACTGATGCAGATATAGCCAACTATCAAACTGACCCAAGGGACCCCAATGGAAGAGTTAGGGGAAGAACTAAAGGCTCTGAAGAGAACTGCAAACCCATAGGAAGTACAACAATATCAACCAACCAGACCCCTCAGAGCTCCCAGGGACTTAATCACCAACCATAGAGTACACATGGAGGGACCCATGGCTCCAGGTACATAAGTAGCAGAGGCTATTTTATCTGGCATCAATGGGAGGGGAGGCCCTTGGCCCTATAGAGGCTCGATGCCCCAGTGTAGGGGGATGCTAGAGGGGTGAGGTAGGAATAAGTAGGTGGGTAGAAATGTCTCCTGGGAAAAGCAGAACTCCTTGTATATTCAGAAGCTGAAAATCTCACTTGGCAATTTACTATACTTCTCAAAACTCTCCTCCTTCCTCGTGGCCGGGACATAGTATAACCAAGCAAATATAGATATGAAAGAATCCATTTTATAGCCAAAAAATAGTGCTATGCTTTGCTCTAATCATTTATGTAATTACGGTAGAAAAAGCATTCCAGGAACTCTAGTTACAGGTTCTTTGTTGTTGTTGTTGTTGTTGTTGTTGTTGTTTTTTAGTTATTTCAGGTGAATTCTGAAACAATGGTCCCAGAGTAAGGATATTTACATCAGAACCTTACAAGGTCCTTGCCATAGGTATTAGACAAGATAGAAAGAATTTACATTTGAGTTGGTACCTAGCTCATAGCTGCCTTCCCCCATCCCAGAGGCCAGGCTTTCTGTCTTGCAACTGAATTTGGATATCCCAGGGACATCAGTTGACAAGTTAATCCTGTTCTGCCTTTAACTCTTGAGCTTGCTTGTTGTGCAGACAGGCTGTCTCTACCCAGGCCCACATGGATAGCAAGGAAAGTTTGTGAGGAACTGCTTTTGTGTTACAAACCCCACCTAGGGAGTCTTTGACCAAAACAAAAATTTTAGCTCATCCAGGTGTGATTCAAGAGACAATAGATACTTTTGATGCAGAGAGACACTCTGAGTAATGAGTTAGTTCATCAGGCTGGGCCTAAAGGCTACAGCCTGTTAGTTCACCAGGCTGAGGGCTAGAGGCTGCTACCAGAGTCGATTGCCCGGGGCCTACAATGACCACAAGCTGAGGCTAGGGAATACAGGGAACTGATCGCAGGGTGGGAGGCTGGGAGGCCTACGGTGGCCCTGGGCATGGCACAGAGAAGAATGCGACAGGCAGACTAGGCAGAAGTACTCTCAGAAGACAGTGCAAGCCGGGCAGCTTCCCAAGCTTTACAATGCTGCCATCTTTGTCCAGGACAGCAGATGTAGGAACTGTCCTACCTCAGCTCCCTTGGGTAAACACCCTGTATTGCCCGAGAAAACCTAGCCTTTTTCAGATAAATGTGATGCTTAATTTGAGATCTTAACTTGACTGGACTAGGAGATACCCAGAAATATACATTCAGATTCAAACTGTCTCCTTGCTTGTGTTAGTTTGTCATTCCCGCCAAACCTATACCTTCCTGGACCAAAGAATCCTGGTTATCCCACGGCAGTCTTTGGTCTGTAACACTGAGCATGACACTTCTGGAGTACTCTGCTATATCACTCATGGGCATATACCCAGAGGATTCCCTGGCATGCAATAAGGACACATGTTCCACTATGTTCATAGCAGTCTTATTTATAATAGCCAGAAGCTGGAAAGAACCCAGATGTCCCTCAATGGAGGAATGGATACAGAAAATGTGGTATATTTACACAATGGAATACTACTCAGCAACTAAAAACAATGAATTCATGAAATATTTAGGCAAATGGTTGGAACTGGAAAATATTATCCTAAGTGAGGTAATCCAGTCACAAAAGAATATACATGGAATGCAGTCACTGATAAGTGGATATTAATTAGCCCAGAAGCTCTGAATACTCAAGACACAATTAGCATAACAAATGATTCCCAAGAAGAGGGAAAGAGAGGGCACTGGCCCTGGAAAGGCTTGATCCAGCATTGTAGGGGAGTACCAGGACAGAGAAATGGGAGGAGCGTGATTGGGGAATGGGTGGAGGGAAGAGGTCTTATGGGAATTATGGAGAGGGGGGAACTAGGAAAGGGGTAAGCATTTGGAATGTAACCAAAAAATATAAGGGAAAAAAAGCAAAAAGCAAAACAAAAAAAAAAAAAACCAAAACCAAAGAATAACAAAAGAAAAAAACTGACTTTTGTTTTGTGATTTGAATTCCTTAATATTTATAAAACTTTAACATATTCAAATAAGTATTAACATTCACACAAGTTTCACCAGTTAATCCTTTGGATATGTTATGTTTTATATCAATCTATGTGTCTATGAATATATTAAATATTAGTTCTTTATACACAATTTTATTATATTCCTAAGGTATGTGTATTTATGTGAATTGTTTAAAACAGCTTTCTAATTTTCAGTAAATTATCTTTAGCACTTAAAGATTTCTATGAAGTTAAAAATGTCCTAATATTTCCTAATTTCTATATACATTCTTATTGTATCCATTTAAATAATTTCTTTCTGTGTTTCTTTCAGTGTCTGTCTTTCTCAAAACACACACATGTAATTTCTCTTCTTTTCCCACATAAATGTAAAATAAATTTTACCCTGTACAAGGAAATAGTTTCACTTACTGATTCAATTGATTTTTCTGTAATAATAATGATGATGGTGATCATGATACCTTCCTAATTGAAGGTTAAATCTATTTTTATCAAACTAAAAATAAAATTTCTCTATAGAGAAAGATAGAAATGTGTATATTTTTCTTTATACAATTATGTGCTACTATCTCTATCAAGTTACAGTTACCACAACCTACACAGGGCACAGGAATGGTGGAGCAGCTGGACAAGATTTTTCTAGTCTCATCTGCATGCTGTCCCACAGCACTCTATGTACCAGGTATGCCAGGATAGAGCAGGTCTCCAGGGAGTGTTCTGACTCCTGGGCTTGAAGGTGAGATCTGCATTTTCTCTCCCATGACTATCCAAGACAGGTCTGGCCAAGAGCACACAGGGCACAGGAATGGTGGAGCAGCTGGGACAGGATCCTTTCAATTGCCATCTGCACCCAGGAGCTGGGGCTGTTCCACAGCCCTCTGTGCATGGGTCCTGCCAGAAGATCTGGTCTCTCAGAAGAGCTGACACAGGAGGTACAAGCTCCAGCAAGAGACACCAAGCCCTACTAACACCAGAGATAACCAGATGTCAAAAGGCAAGTACAAGAACCTTACCAACAGAAACCAAAGTTACATGGCATCATCAGAATCCACTTCTCCTACAATACTAAGTCCTGGATACCCCAATAGTTCTGAAAAGCAAAGCAAGATTTGGATTTAAAATCACATCTCATGATGCTGATAGAGGACTTCAAGAAGGATACAAACTTAAAGAAATAAAAGAAACACAGGAAAACACAGGTAAACAGATTGAAGCCCTTAAAGAGGAAACACAAAAATCCATTAAAGAATTACAGGAAAACACAACCAAACAGGTGAAGGCATTGAACAAAACCATCCAAGATCTAAAAATGGAAGCAGAAACAATAATGAAAACACAAAGGGAAACAACTCTGGACATAGAAAACCTAGGAAAGAGATCAGGAGTCATAGATGCAAGCATCATCATCAAAATACAGGAGATAGAAAAGAGAATCTCAAGTGCAAAAGATACCATTGAAAACATTGACATAACAATCAAAGAAAATGCAAAATGCAAAAAGCTCTGGACCCAAAACATCCAGGAAATCCAGGACACAATGAGAAGACCAAAGCTAAGGATAACAGGTATAAAAGAGAGCAAAGATTTCCAGCTTAAGGTGCCAGGAACTATCTTCCACATAATTATAGAAGAAAACTCACTCCCCTAACCTAAAGAAAGAGATGCTCATGAACATACAAGAAGCCTACAGAACTCTAAATAGATTGGACCAAAAGAGAAATTCCTCCTGTCACATAATAAACAAAACACCAAATGTACTGAACAAGGAAAGAATATTAAAGGCAGTAAGGGGGAAAGGCCAAGTAATATATAAAAGCAGACCTATCAGAATGACAACAGACTTCTTGTCAGAGATTATAAAAGTCAGAAGATCCTGGGCAGATGTCATACAGACCCTAAGAGAACAAAAATGCCAACCCAGGATACTATACCCAAAAAAACTCTCAATTACTGGAGATGTAGAAACCTGGGTATTCCATGACAAAAAAAAAAAAAAATGTACACAATATCTTTCCACAAATCCAGCCCTACAAAAGATAATAAATGGAAAACAACAACAAAAGTAGGGAAAATACACCCTAGAAAAAGAATGAAAATAATCTTCTTTTAACAAACCAAAAACAAGATTGCCACATAAATATAATTCCACGTCTAATAACAAAAATAACAGAAAGCCACAATCAATTTTCCTTAAAATATGTTAATATCAATGGACTCAATTCCCCAATAAAAAGACATAGACTAAGAGATTGGAAACATAAATTGGACCCAACATTGTGTTGCATACAGCAAACCCACCTCAATGACAAAGACAGACACTACCTCAGAATAAAAGGCTGAAAAACATTTTTCCAAGCAAATGGTCCCAAGAAACAAGCTGGAGTAGTCACCTCAATATTGAATAAAATTGACTTACAACCAAAAGTTGTGAAAAAAAATAAGAAAGGACACTTCATGTCCATCAAAGGAAAAATCTCCCAAGAAAAACTCTCAATTCTGAACATCTATGCTCCAAATGCAAGGGCCCCCACCTTCATAAAAGAAACTTTACGAGAGCTCAAAGCACAGATTGCACCCCACACAATAATAGTGGGAGACTTCAACATATCAATCTCATCATGGAAACAGAAAGTAAACAGAGACACAGTGAAACTAACAGAAGTTATGAACCAAATGGATTTAACAGATATCTATAGAACATTTGGTACTAAAACAAAAGAATATACCTTCTCAGCACCTCATGGTATCTTCTCCAAAACTGACCATATCATAAAACAGGCCTCAACAGATATGAGAAGATTGAAATAATCCCATGCATCCTATCAGATCACCATAGACTAAGGCTGGTCATCAATCATAACAAAAATGATAGAAAGTCCACATATACGTGGAAGCTGAATAACACTCTACTTAGCGATAACTTGGTCAAGGAAGAAATAAAGAAACAAAGTGAAGACATTTTAGAATTTAATGAAATTAAAACCAAAACATACCCAAACTATGGGACACAATGAAAGCAATGCTAAGAGGAAAACCCATACCTCTGACTGCCTCCACAAAGAAACTAGAGAGAACATATAGTAGCAGATTGACAGCATATCAGAAGATTCTGTAACAAAAATAAGCAAATACATGCAAGAGGAATAGACATCAGGAAATAATCAACCTCGGGACTGAAATCAACCAAGTAGGAAAAAAAAAAGAACCTTACAAAGAATCAACCAAACCAAGATCTGGTTCTTTGAGAAAACCAACAAGATAGATAAACCCTTAGCCAAACTAACCAGAGTGCACAGAGACTGTATCCAAATTAACGAAATCAGAAAAGAAAAGGAAGATATAACAACAGAAACTGAGGAAATCCAAAAAATCATCAAATCCTACTACAAAAGCCTATATTCAACAAAACTTGAAAATATGGCTGAAATTGACAGTTTTCTAGGCAGATACCAGGTTTCAAGGTTAAATCAGGATCAGATAAACAATTTAAACAGTCCCAAAATCCCTAAAGAAATGGAATCAGTTGTTAATAGTCTCCCAACCAAAAAAAGGCCCAAGACCAGATGGGATTAGCACAGAGTTTTATCAGACCTTCAAAGAAGACTTAACACCAATAATCTTCAAACTATTTCACAAATTAGAAATGGAAGGAACATTGCTCAACTCATTCTTGAAGCCACAATTATTCTGATGCCTAAGCCACACAAAAACCCAACAAATGCCCACCAAAATCAGGGACTAGACAAGACTGTCTACTCTCTCCCTACCTATTCAATATAGTACTTGAAGTCCTAGCCAGAGCAATTAGACAACAAAAGAAGGTCAAAGGGATACAAATTGGAAAGGAAGAAGTCAAACTATCACTATTTGTAGATGATATGATAGTATACTTAAGTGACCCTAAAAATTCCACCAGAGAACTCCTAAAATCTGGTAAACAACTTCAGCAAAGTGGCTGGATATAAATTTAACTCAAACGAATAAGAGGCCTTCCTCTTCTCAAAGGATAAACAAACTGAGAAAGAAATTAAGGAAACAACACCTTTCACAATATCACAAATAATATAAAATACCTTGGTGTGACTCTAACTAAGCAAGTGAAAGATCTGTATGACAAGAACATTAAGTCTCTGGAGAAAGAAATCGAAGAAGATCTGAGAAGATGGAAAGATCTCTGATGTTCATAGATTGGTAGGATTAATATATTAAAATGGCCATCCTCCTGAAAGCAATTTACAAATTCAATGTGATCACCATCAAATTCAAACTCAATTCTTCATAAAATTAGATAAAGCAATTTCCAAATTAATCTGGAAGAGTAAAAAAACCCAAGATAGTGAAAACTATTCTCAGCAATAAAAGAAATTCTGGCAAAAACACCATTCCTGATCTCAAGCTATACTACATAGCAAGCATGAACCAAACTACATGGCATTGGTACAAAGACAGGCAGGTAGATCAATGGAATAGAACTGAAGACCCAGAAATGAACCCTCACACCTATGATGGTCCCTTGATCTTTGACAAAGGAGCTAAAATCATCCAGTGGACAAAAGACAGCATTTTCAACAAATGGTGCTGGTTCAACTGGCAGTTAGTTAGCATGTGGAAGGATGCAAATTAATCCATTCTTATCTCGTACAATGCTCAAGTCCAAATGGATCAAGGACTTCCACATAAAACCAGATACACTGAAACTAATAGAAAAGAAAGTGGGGAAGATCCTCAAGCACATGGGCACAGGGGAAAATTTCCTAAACAGATCACCAATAGCTTATGCTCTAAGAACAAGAATCAACCTCATAAAACTGCAAAGCTTCTGTAAGGTAAAGGACACTGTCAATACGACAAAATGGCAACCAACAAATTGAGAAAAGGACTTTACTAGTTCTGCATCAGATAGAGGGCTAATATCCAATAAATACAAAGCACTCAAGAAATTAGACTCCAGAAAATCAAATAACCCTATAAAAATTGGGTACAGAGCTAAACAAAAGAATTCTCAACTGTGGAATACTGAATGGCTGAGAAGCACCTAAAGAAATGTTTAACATCCTTAATCATCATGAAAATGCAAATCAAAACAACCCTGAGATTCCACTTCAAACCAGTCAGAATGGCTAAGATCAAAAAGTCAAGTGATAGCAAATGCTGGCAAGGATGTGGAGAAAGAAGAAAACTCCTCCATTGCTAGTGAGATTGCAAGCTGGTAAAATCATGCTGGAAATCAGTTTGGTGGTTCTTCAGAAAACTGGACATAGCACTACCAGAGGACCCAGCTATACCACTCCTTGGCATATACCCAGATGTTTCAACATGTAGTAAGAACACATGCTCCACTATGTTTATAGCAGTCTTATTTATATTAGCCAAAAGCTGGAAAGATCCCAGATGTCCCCAACAGAGCAATGGATACAGGAAATGTGGTACATTTACACAATGGAGTACTACTCAGCTATTAAAAATGATGAATTCATGAAATTCTTAGACAAATGGATGGAACTAGAAAATATCATCCTGAGTGAAGTAACCCAATCACAAAAGTACACACATGGTATGCACTCACTGATAAGTGAATATTGGCCCAGAAGCTTGGAATACCCAAGATACAATTCACAGATCACATCAAGCTCAAGAAGGAAGACCAAAGTGTGGATACTCTGGTCCTTCTTATAGGGGGGAACAAAATACCCACAGGAAGAGATACAGAGAAAACATGTGGAGCAGAGATTGAAGGAAAGGCTAGTTAGAGACTGTGATACCTGGGAATCCATCCTCTATACAGTTACCAAACCCAGACACTATTGTGGATGTCAACAAGTGCTTGCTGACAGGAGCCTGATATAGCTGTCTCCTGAGAGGCTCTGCCAGTGCCTGACAAATACAGAAGTGGATGTTCACAGCCATTGAATTGAGCACAGGGTCCACAATGGAGGATTTAGAGAAAGGACCTAAGGAGCTGAAGGGGTTTGCAGCCCCATAGGAGGAATGGCAATATGAACTAAGAAGTATCCCTATAGCTCCCAGGCACTAAAGCACCAACCAAAGAGTACACATGGAGGGTCCCATGGCTCCAGCTGCATATGTAGCAGAGGATGGCCTTGTCAGTCCTCAATGAGACAAAAGGCCCTTGATCCTGTGAAGACTTGATGCCCCAGAGTAATGGGAATGCCAGGACAGGAAAGCAAGTGTGGGTGAGATAGTGAGTAGGGGGAAGAGTGGTGGGATAGGGCGTTTTCAGAGGGAAAACAATTAAAGGGGATAATATTTGAATTGTAAATAAAGAAATTATCTAATAAAAAGTTAATATAAACAAAAACCAAAAAAACAAAATCTATAATAACATTTATCTAAACTTTCATAAATACTGCTTTCTCTTTTGTAGTTATACAAAGTCCAATGTATATTTATTCTGAAATTATTAAAATTTTCTAATACTAATCTCCTACATTCATTGACAAAAAATGTCTTTCCATATTTTCAAAAGTATTATATATCTGTGAAAGTTGCCCTCATATTGTATTTGTGTATTTAAGAATTTATGTGTATACGTATATGTATGAATGCAACAACAAATAATGAAAAAGAGAGCAAGAATTGGAAAAGGAATAAGAAGGGAAGAAGTTTGAAGAGGAGTTTGGAGGGAGGAAATGTTAAGGAGAAATGATGCTATCATATTACAACCTCAAGATTTAAAAAATAATGTAATTTTAAAATTAGCTGAGATAATAAACTCTAAGATTAAAAAAAGTTCTGTCATATTTCATGTCTAGTTTATTTCCAGATATTTTCATATATTTACATAAAACAGATTGATTATAAATAAATTAATGTTTATGTATGAAACATCTGAATGTTTCATGTTAATATCTTACCTTATTATTTTTCTTAAATATCTTAATATTAAATATATATTGTCTTCTGATTAAATTATTTAAGTCTAATGACCCCAAAATAGTAACATTTCTTCTTTAATAATAATTTTTGCTATTTTGTTTTATATTTTATTATATTTTTTTAACATATGACACTGACAGTGTTAAAAATCTAAAATTTCATATTTCAAATCTACTTTCTTTAAAGATGGTTTATTTTGTACTTATTACACAATACAGTTTATATTTTAACCAGATGGTTTCATACAATATCATAAAATATTAATCATATTTGACCTATTAGCATTATTAAGAAATAGCATAGAATTTCTTAATATTGAGTTATCCCTATTTTAGATATGAAAATCAGGTTTGCTTCATAATGAGACTACAGTGTTCATATTCTCATAATTATATTTTAGAATTAGTCAATTAAAATCTTAAAATCAATAGGCTTTCTAAAGAAACCATTGATAAATGTTACTGTAATTCCTGTCTCTTGCACATATTTCTGTTTTACTGTAGAAAGCCAAGTATGGCAGTGATGTAATTGCTACTTCCTTGTTCAGTTGCGGTGCACCCCACACTTGGTGTCAGCCAAGTTGATGCCTGTGTTGGTTCGCACAGATGTTGATCTATTCCTGTGTCTCCTTCCACCTAACAAACGCTTGTCACCCAATGAAGCAACAAGATTCAAACACCAAATTATTGCCTCTCTCTGCTTTCCAAAACCTAGAAGCATCCAGGACAATCAAGCATGTCCCACTTGCTTTGGAAAAGCATCTGCTGTCTGACCTGAGAATGACAAGATTCAAGCGTCTCAGAGTTGGAATTCAGACTTCATAGCCAAATAAGCAATTTATATATTATATATTATATATTATATATTATATATTATATATTATATATTATATATTATATATTATATATTATATATTATATGTATATATATGTACATATATAATATATATGTATATATTATACAAGTGTGTGTGTGTGTGTGTGTGTGTGTGTGTGTGTGTGTGTGTGTGTGTCACAGCAGGTGCACCCTGGAACAAAAGCATCTGAATCCCAGCTGGTAGGGTACACTTACGTTGTTCTGCTGATCAACTGTAGGGAAAGTCAGTACAATAAGAACAGCTAACAGAGACAGAGAGATGTTTTTTATGGTTTATATGGTTTTAGAACTCTTTTCTTAAATACTTCACATTCTTCTCTGAGTTTTCTCTTTTCTTAAGTTATTTTTATTACCTTAATTTAGCATTATTTTGGTTACCTAACAACCAAATAATCCTATTATGCTGGACTTTGCCCTAACCTGGGCTCCGGGAAAAGTAAAAGGAATGAAGAGGTATCTCTGAGATTCTATCCCATGCTTTTTATGCTAAGTATGGTTCTTTTGTTCTGGAAAATCTTTGATTTTATACAAGATGTAGAGTATTAATATTTTATCATTTTGGAGTAAGAAATAGGCATGGTTGCTTGAATTTCAAAAATAAAAGAAAATCTGAACTCTTCTACCTTTATGTTTTTCTTTTGATAGATCCTAGAGTTTTAAAAAATTTATATATAAAAAAAGAACGTTTTGTTCAAATAGCCTCAATAAAAGGAACCTAAAAGCCGACCGAGTCTTTGCCAGGTAGAGGAGAAGTGACAAAGCGTGTATGGAGACACAGAGCAGCTCTGAGGATGCCAGGATTCAGAACGTGCTTACAATACAGATCCAGGAATGAACGTTCCAGCCATGGGGGAAATCAATCCAACTAAAATCAATAAAAGTACTATTGTAGCTTATGCTTTTGTTATCAAGTGGGAATTTTTACTTTAGTACTTTGATTACATACTTCATCTTTAAATAGCTATTTGTAATAGAATAATTCATGTCTGAAATTATAACAGTCTGTCATCCTAAATTCTAGCACATTCTTTACATTCTCAGTCTTAAAACACACTATAAAATATATGAACTTTTAAACTAAGTGTGTATCTCTAAACTGCTGCTTAAGTAGCAGTACTTACAGTCTCAGCTACAACAACTTTTTTTTAATCTTTTATTCTCTTCTCATGCATTACATCCTGACCATAGTTTCTTTTCCCTCTATTCCTCCCAGTTCCCCCTTTCCCAGGGAAATTCCTTCTGTTTCCCTTAAAATGACAAAAACAAACAAATAAACAAACAAAAATATAGGCAAACAGGCTCCTCAGGCATTTCCAAACACTAACAAAATACAATAGGACTGAGTACAAACCCTCAGGTCATGGCTGGACATGGCAACCCAGTAGGAGGAAATTGGTCCTACATGCAGGCAAGAGAATGAGAGGCACAGCCGGGTGGTGGTGGCACACGCCTTTAATCCCAGCACTTGGGAGGCAGAGGCAGGCAAATTTCTGAGTTCGAGGCCAGCTTGGTCTATAGAGTGAGTTCCAGGACAGCCAGGACCATAGAGAGAAACCCTGTCTCAGAAGAGAGAGAGAGAGAGAGAGAGAGAGAGAGAGAGAGAGAGAGAGAGAGAGAGAGAGAGAGAGAGAGGAGTCCCAGGAGAACACCAAGCTATACAACTGGTTATAAGTTATATGCTGACGACCTTGCTCAGAGCCACACATAATCCCAGGACCCAGTTCCTTGAGCTACTTTATCATCTCATAGTACTAAGCAAGAGATTCTTTCTCCAAACCAGCTGCATGATTTCGCTAATTCAAACTTTAAAAGTCCAATAAGCAAAACGGAACAGTATTTTCCCATATTGACATAAATAAGAAACAGCTTGGTAAAGTTATTATAAAGAAGTAATTTTTCTATGATGCGGCCACTATTCAATGTGCAAGTGATCACTACTAAATACATTCATTCCATGGGTCAATTTGAAGATGTCGCTTTTTAATTACTTGAAAGAACATTTTGCCTTTCACTGATCCAGGGAGTAAAATTGTACAAAATTAGCAGTTCTTCTGTAAACCTCCCTTTTGGACTTGTCTCCTGCTGTGCCATCAGCAGTGACCATAAATCCTGCACCAAACCCCGCTGTCTATAACCCTAAAGCAGTAAATGAACCCAAGAAGGGGAAATATGTGAAGGAGACTTAGCCGGGCAAGAAGCCCACACCTTTACTGATTTGATATTTTAGTTATGAAGAGGGTGGGGATGGTTGGGGAGGGGTGGAGGGGTTACAAGGGGAGCTACTGAACTAGGGAGAAAACTTTCCATGTGTGTAGTATCGTCTTTCAGAAGGTCCTAACCAACCATGTAATACTGAGACTAGGGGTGGGGCTAAAGTACCAAGTACTCAGTACTAAAGTACTGAGTCGTCACACTTAAAGTGTGGAGAAAGGATTCCCAGGCGTTTCGGAGCGGATTGTCTCTCCCTGTGCTCTCCCTTGTGCCACCTACTAGGACCGTTTTTTTTTATGTGAAGTCACTCAAGGTGGCAGGGTGGGGGGAGGAATCTAGAGCTATGGAGAGGGTGGGAGCCTCATTTGTATTCCCTTCCCTTCCTTCCCTTGTGAGACCCAGGTAACCGAGCGGTGTCCAAGGATGCCAGGTTGGTTGACACTGTTCACGTAAGCCACAGGGTAATAGAATGTCCTCTTGTGCCTGTGGTTTTGAGGTCTAATAGATAGGCCTTTCTCTGTCCTGTCTGATGGCATGAGTCCATTTTGAGTTTCCTTCATCTGTAGCCCCGTAACACGGGACAGGTAATGGGTTTGTACAGTATTGTTGGACTTCACCTATTTTTCTTGTCCACACTGAAAACTCACCTGCCTCACTGAAAATTCATTTAGTTCAGGAGCAGCCTCCTCCTGGTAGCTTCACTGGTCGTGTGTGCCGAGAGGCAGTTCCTTAAGGAATGAGGAGTTGGGGCAGTTCTTAGTGAACAAAAAGACTGTATTCTGCTAGGGCCAGGTGTGTGTTAGGGGAACGTGCTCTGCTATTGGTTTGGAGGCTCCCCTGACCCCCCCCCCCATGGGGAGTTCTGGTTATTCAGATCTCCAGAATAGACCTGGCTAACAGGAGACAAGGTAGGAACCACTGTAAGAGTTTTGTACAGATTTGTTCCTTTGTGAAATAGGCCTTTTCTGCTTTAAGTGTAGCTTTATACCTATAACCTTTATTACATTGTAAATTAAATGAAACTTGTGTCAAAAAAAAAAAAACTTTAAGAGAACTGTCAGAATGTTCCTGGAACATGTTTGCCGCCATGTAATAATATAGGCAATTCTGATTTTAAGTAAGCCCAACTGGGTTCTCAGGAAAGAAAAAACAGATCCTGAAGACCACTTGGTATGGCCAATTGTATCTATCACACAATCTGTCCTTGACTGTCTGTCCAATTAAGTGAGAACACTGGCCAGAGCCAACATGACCCAATCACAGAAATTCCATTAATGACACAAAACACCAGATTGCTGGAGTCCCAGAAAAGAATACAAGTTCCAAACATCTATGTACAATACCAACTTGTGAGAGGCCTAAAAAGTAGTGGGTCTAAGTGTTTGCCTAGAAAATGAGCACCATATTGACACTGACCCTTTAAGCTGCTTCCAAGGACAGCTATGGGAACTAACGGAAGTCTTGGTTATCCCTATCCCTTTAACCCAGAAATTCTTATATTAAACGACTGAAACACTTTGTGAATAGGATGTTTAGAGAATTGTAAAGACAGTATATGCAAAATTTCTTCACCTCATGTCAGTAGAAGGCAAAAAGAGGATTATCCCACCCCCCCCAAAAAAATCATCTCGTGAAACAATTAGCTGAATGTCTTAGCCTTGATTATATGGATGCGAAACGATCAAAGAAAAGGCTCCACTATAGCTGCAAATTCTGTTAAATAGCACTGCTCATTAGGCTGCCAGAGGCCTATGCAAAGCCTCCTTTTAAAAAATATTTCACAGAGTATTCTTTTTTGAGATCATTTAGAATTCTTTTCCTTTATAAATATCTTATGCAGGTCTCTTTCAAGTTTTGATTCTGTTGAAAATGCATAAGCCCTTTATTTTCCTTTCTAAATCAGTGTTTTCTTCCTTATTAATACTCTCATGGTATACTTGTATTTGAAGAGCCTTATATGCCTTTGTGAAAATCATGAACAGACAGGTATTAATAATAAATTAAGATTAATAGTTAGTTCAATACTGAGATTCTAAAACAAAGAAAAAAAATGGCCAGTCAGTATGTTTCTCTTAATCAAAACGAACTACCTACAAGACCACATCTGGTCTATATGCAGATATCCCTACTTCTTCCTTATTTCAAGCTTCTCTCTTCTCTAGGCGAAATATCTCCTATATAAACTTTATTTATAATATATCTTTCTTTTCTTTTGACACACATTGCATTTTATATCATTATAGATTCTTGTACTTATTGGGTTAATATCTTTTCTTGTAAGCTCAAAATCCTCTGACAGTTTTGTCTATTTTACTTGTACAGTACCGTTAGCATCTATTAAAAGGCTGAACATGCATAATATATAGAAATGAGTTAACCTAAAAAAGGGGGACTGAAGAACTGAAGGATCTTTGGAGTCCAGAGGCAAATTGTCTTAAGAGCCATTAGACATTAAGACACTCTCTAATAGTCCATAATTGCACCATTACATTGGAGGTTAGTATAATAATTGAAGACATCAGGAAGGGTTAGCTCTTGATGCATGGTTAAGATAAAAAGTAAAATTAGTAATTTACCTTTAAATTGCATTCATTGAGTGTTTCTTCAAAGTATTTCTTTTTCAAAGGTGAACTTCAGTTATTGAGAAAAATCTGCTCATTTGCATTCGTCTTTCCACTTTCTAACACTGTTGTAGAAATGCAGTGTTCCCTAACTGCACATTAGAGTAAATAACTTACATTGTAACAATCTTCTTTTGTTCAATTTTATAGCTGCATGAAAATTATTTTCAAACTCCCCTTAGTGTTTATATTAACAAAAGAATTAATGTTATAGAATGTGTCTAGAAATTTATGCTAGAAAAGATCTTGTCCTGTACTGAATACAGACCAAATTATTCCTTACATTGCCTGTACAAAGCAAGAGAAAGCATTTCCACTTGAATTCTAAATGGAAGATGACCTTGTGCTGTTTTGAGAAAGGCTGGCAGCTGAGGTCACCAGAGTGTATTGTGATAGACAGTATGGCACTGTGCATGGCCCGAAGGCATGTCCATTGTGTGGATTACAGCCAAGCTGAAAGAATTCGACAGCTCAGAGCATTCTATCATTTTATTTGAAAATGATGGTCTAAGTCATGGGCACCAGCCATTACCTCTTTCCTAAAAGGACAGCATTCAGTAACTCCATCATTTCAAACAAGCAGTTCAGTTATTCACAACCAAAGACCTTGAATCCAACATATTCGGCATTGGGTTCTTATGACAGCCACAGAAGCAGTATTTCTGATTCTACAGTACGAAAATGCCATCTGCATTGTGCCATACAACTCCTTACCACTATCTGACTAAATCATTGAAGAAATACAAGGAAAAATAGACATAAAAATACAAGAGTCTTAGATTATTAAAGTAACTTCATCTGTTTTCAGCATCAGCTTAGTGTTTTTTCATAGCTAAATACCAATTTAGAGACAAATTACTATGAGCTCTACACTCATAGTGCCACGAGCAAAACACTTTTAGATGAATCTGCTCTATTGACAGGGATTCTGAGTTTGCCTTCTAAATGATTTCTGAAATAGTGATAGTTAAGTAGAATATTTTGATTGATGGAGAATTATTTTTAACTTTTGTTTCTCTCAGGAACAGATTAAGGGCAGTACTAAAATATGTTTGAGATTGAAAAGCAGGTGGAAAATTTCACACTTCTGAATAGAACGTAGTTCTTCCCATCTTTGGATTTCTGCTTCGTCCAAACATCTTCAATTGATTGGAGTGTTAAACTCCCTGTCACTTAATGTCGAGATAAAAATAAAGTTGTGACTTACCATTAAAATTCACGGCCCTGATGTAACCCAGGAGCTCTTTTCCATCAATGGTGATCATTCTTGGGCAAAGGCCTATGTATCCAGGGCAGAGTTCTTTGTGCATGTTGTGCAGTGCATAAGCCATGGAATACACTGCATCAATTACAAATTGAACCTTTCCTTCTTGTTCGTAAGATGAATCCCGTGCAATTCGCTCCAGCCCTGCAAGGAAGAAGACACACTATCAATGGATAATAGTATTGCATTTCAAATAGCTCAACATGGTGATTTCTTTTCGTTACACGTTTGGAAACAAAAGTACTTTTTGTCCTGCCCTTACAAAGTGAGCTTTTTATACTTAGATATGGAAAGAGCAAATATTATTTAACTAGCAGCATGAAATATAAAAAGTAGTAAGAGACGTAATAGATGACCATTATCCCTGCTCCCTCCTTCTCAAATCACATCTTATTCTACTTTTTGATAATTATATAACATTTTGGTAATGCTATGATCTTTTTAAAATGTGTAAAATGTAACTCTTTTCATCTACTTTTGTTTCCCGAGAAACACCGTATTAGTGGGCTAATGCAGAGTCTCTTTCTATCTCATATTAATTTTTGTTTTGAATGTGATGTATTTAGAAGAAATTTTATAAGTATTAAATGATAAATTTCACTGAAGTGACTCTGGATATCTTGAAAAGAATCATTTAATTTATTTTCTCTTTGAACTCAATTTTCTCTTTTAACTTTCTGTTAAAGAGATGTGGGTCTCTGAAAATGAATGTTAGTGAGAATAATTTTACCCGTGTTTAAGCATAGGTAGGGCATAACTTGGCAGTATGTAGGTTGATGTTTATCATTTAAAGTGCAATAGAGGCATGGCGTTTGAAGGTGAAAAATACGTTAGACATCAACTGGAAACCAGCTGTCTAATTTTGCAGGTAAGGAAGATGAGACTTTTGAAATGACAGTCACAGAGCCCATAGAACAGATGTGAAAAACTTTCCTAAGTCTCAAACTGAAAACTCAGTGTTCTCTCATCTGGGAGAAAAATTCTAAACGTCCAACACTTAAACTATGAGGAAAAGAAAAAAACATGAAAGAATTATTACAAATTAGAAAACACCACCTATTACCCAAGCTCTCCAAATTTTATTCATCAGAAACAAAAACAATGTACTTCATACTTGTCAATGGACCCAATACAATAAATATTTATTTTCCTAACACTGATGATAGATAGATAGATAGATAGATAGATAGATAGATAGATAGATAGATAGACAGATAGATAGACAGAGACAGAGATATATTCCAAATTTACAAGGTTAATTTGAAACAGTTACTACTGGGATCTTTGTCCTGTAAAAAAGTCAGTTAACATTTTTAGTCTTTTTTTTTTTCATTTGGTCACTAGATATTTTCCCTGTTTTCAGTCATCTCTAGCACTCTTCTTTTAGATTTTATTGACTGGTGTTCTGGACCCCAAAGTATGTCACAATGATATATTCTGTACCTCCATTATGTACATGGATTTTTTTTCCATTTTTAAATATCTCCAATGTCCATGCTCCAAAACTAAGTAAAAAACCTCCTTTCTCCCAACCTGAGTCTACACATACTCAATACTGTGAATACTTGCATCTAGACATAATAGAATTGAAAATGTAGGCTGTATAATCCAAATTACTATAGCAAATTAGAAATCAGTTAAAATCATTTGGGAAAAAATAATGCATTAGAAATTAAGAATTGTACAGCTTTTATTTTTACCATTTGGTTGCCACTTACATTTGCAATTGCTTTGTCTCTATGAAGAACACGATCCCCCAAGTCAGAGTTGGTCTAAAGTCGTGTTCTTATGTAAGACTTAGAGGTGCTTTCCTAAAACCTCCTTCTGAAGATATTGCAGGTTTAGGAGTATAAAGATGGAAACACAGTCAGCTCTCACAAAGGGTATCTCCACGGCTACCGTGCCCCCTCAACAGATTGATCTAAGTCGCATTTCATGCAGATATGGGAACAATCTCCCCTCCACTTCTGTGTCCACTTTGTGTCTTGAATTCCAAGACAATGCTACTTAATGCCTCCTATGATGTAAGTCTTTCAGGTCTGCCTCAATTTCATCTCTCACAGTTTTAACCACAAAGTACATAATTTATAAATAAATATTAAAGAAAAGCAGTTAAAAGATTGGCACTTTCTTCTAGCCTCCTTTCTGGTTACCAGGTACTCTGCTAATTTCTGAATTGAAGACCAAGACCTGAGCAGTCTTGGAAAAGTCATTGTATCTTCTGAGGAAACAAAGGGCAGAAAAGCCAGTGACAGGAAAAAAAAAAAAACTAAAATTGACTGACTCATGGATGGTGACTGAATGTTTCCTAGATTTTGATTCACTGGGCTTGAGAAATCAACATGAAGTTCAGTAGGCATAAAGTTGCTGCTTCCAAGGTCACTCAGCTCTATAGGTGCTGACTCTCAGTACCACCCTAGTTTTGCTAGAATCAAATCTCAGACAGAGACAAGAAGAATCTGTTCTTTCAGAAGCTGCCCAGGAAACTATGACATCGCCAGGCTGATCTGGGGGACTTTTCTCTTGGGAGCCACTACTCTCTAATGAATATTAAAATCAGAAATAGAAATTGACCCAGAAATTTTTGTGGTGCTGCAGTATCAAGAGAATTGCTTCATGAAAGTGCAACTAGAAGAATATCTAATCAACTTCTCTTTCCCTTTGCTTATCAGATAAAGAGTTGAGGACCATGCAGTTACCATTCAGTATTGTGTGGTGACTCCACATCTCCAGATCTCTAGTGAATATTAATAGTCCCAGATAGTCAAGAAGTCTTTCCAAGAAAACATGGTAGTATTCACCTGCCACTTACATTCTTAAAAAAAAATCTAGATTGCTTGGTAATACCCAACACAAGGCAAAACCTGCACAGATAATTGTTACACTTTATTGTTTCACAAAAAAAGCTAACAGAAATATGTCACGCATGATTTCTATAGATGAATTTAAGATGACTTTGGTTTATGGTTGGCTCCATCTTCATTTGTAAAATATGTAGATAAAGACCAATAGCTGTATAACTCCATGTTTTATAAATTTTAGACCTTCTATCATGGTTTTAGACATAGAGGGAGGCCTAGAGCTGCTTTTATGCAAAAGCCAGAAAGACGTGAATGATCAGTTCTTAAGGAAATGTGAGGAAGTAAATATGTTCATCTTTACAGGAAACAGAAGATTCAAGAGGAGTAGAGAAAACAGAAACAGAGTTGGTGAGCATGGAGGGAAAGGTTGAAGGCCCAGACAGACAAATAGCAGAGGGAATGTTTTCAATAGGAATGTGTTGTCTTCCTTATAAAGCTGTACATACTGGGCTCAGCACATTTCTCTACTGCACATTGTCTTCCTCTTCCCCCTTCCTTCTGATTCCTCTTCTGTAAATGTTTCAATTTATTTGTTTTCTGTCTCTTTTTGTTGACTGTAAGGGAAAGGGGTAATAGGAGGATTTCTGTGCCTATTACTACAGGCACAATGCTTAAGCCAAATGACTTTAAAGCAATTAATGGCCATGAAAAATGCAGGCATTCTGAAATTTCTCATTACCAAAGAATTATATTTCAAAGTTGTACTTACATGAACATGTTTACTTTTTAACTGGTTAGCATTTGCAATAGTACATACCTATAATTGCACTATGTAGAAGGCTAAAGCAGGAGGGTTACAAGTTCAAGGAAAGTATGACAAACACAGTGTCTCATGAGATTAGCAGGGTCTGAGGAGATGGAATGGTTGGTAGAAAGCTTTCTGTGCAAGCCAAAGAACTAAAACTGGATCCCCCAGCAGCCAGCTGTGAAACATAACAGTAATGCCAGTGCTGTAGAAGCAAAGTCAAAAGAAAACAAATCTGCAGTTCACTAGTCAGCCAGGCTACATGAACCAGTGGACTCCACACTCCATGACAGAATCTGTCTCTAAAATCTATGGTGGAAAGTATAGGAGATCTGAAGTCACCCTTGACTTCCATGTTCACATAGGAACTCATATACTTACATCTATACATTCATAATGTATAAACTAGCAGCATGACAGCTCCAAAGTATGATTGCATGCTAGGTCTTTATTGTAGATATGAAGAAGCAAATAGGTGGAGGCAATTGGAAGGGTCCAAGGCTGAGAAAGAAAGTAATGCATTGACCATGGTGAACAAATTGGGCCTGCTCATGGGAGAAGCAGGAGCAGAGTAGAGAGAAAGAGGGAAAGAGGGCCAGATAGAGAGAGGACCATGAGAAGGCAAGAAAGAGAGCCAACAGAGCATAGAGTCAAGTAATAGGGTTGCAAGCTAGGGGGACATGCTAATAGGCACCACAGATAGCCATTGGTCCCCTATGCCAGTGCTAAGGGAAATGAGTCCTGGGGAAGAGGAAAATGGCCTCACAAGTTCTTATGGAATGCTGGCTTTGTCTAACTGCCAGACTTTAGAATAGAGGACTTCTCTTTGGACTGTACATAAAAACACATGCATACACATAAACATATGCACACACACAAACCATAAATAAAAAGTTTTAAAAATATCCCCATACTTTCTGCATACAATGCATTATGACTTTGGTTTAAAGCCACTGGAAGCTCTGTTTGTCTATAGAGTAATCCTACATTCTCTGTTTAGTACAGAGACAGATTTATATGCACAGTCTTAACCAACAGATATAGAAGCACAGAGAGACAAAGTAGATTTGCTGTCCCTTTCTCATTCTTTCAATGTGATCCAGCTTCATATGGTCCATGCATAATGGATTCCTATGCATTCATTTGTGTCAGAGAATCTTATTAAATAGACTTTGGATTTTTACTATTCCAACTATTTCCTTAGCCAGAAGTAAGTGTGAATGCAGAGTGATAATATCCAAGCTTGCATTGTTTTTCTTTTTAACTTTTTTGAGATGTGATAAGTTCAAAATAGGTTCTCCTATGTAGTCCAGGCTGATTTTGAACTCATGATTCTCTGCCTTAACCTCCAGAGTCCCAGGATTACAGTTGGACACTACTTCTGGCCCTTCCTGACTCTTAAAGTAAAAGTTGAAAAGGCTGCCCACTAACAGGTAGCCTTTTGTGAATAGGCAGACACGATAAACCATTCTCCTATAGTCAACAGAAGAACATGGTACCAAAACAGACTGAAACACGTCCCAAAATCTGAAAAATAAATAGCTTATTTCTTCTCTGGCTGCTTGGACATTGCATGTGTTTTCTCTGTTAACATGTAATTCTCGTGGTAATGTTTAGGATTTTATAGCCGCTAGAGTTGGTTCTCCACTTCCCCTGTCTGATTCTCTCGTTCATCTAGAGTTTAGAAAGCTGACAGTGACTCACAAGCTTAATTGGCTATAAAATTTCATTATGCTATAGTTGCTAAAGTTAGCGTTAATGTATTACTGTAAAGCACTAAATATTGTCAAAGGCTGTCAGCCATCCATTTAAAATGTCACTGTAAAGTTGTAACGTGTTTTAGTGTGTGGCTTAAAATTAACCACACACAGCAACAAAGCTCTCTCACACAATAGGAGATGAAGTCAGCCTCACACATTGTACAGCAAGATTGATGCTTTCAGTAATGACATCTCAGACTTCTGAGTCCACATTTGTGTGTGCATGGGGCCAAATAATAACACGTGAACCTAAGATCAGGTATCTCACATTTTTTGCTATATCTTCTTGCTGTTTATTGCTTCTATCCTAAAAATCATTTTTATTGAAAATAATTTTCAATAAAGTTATTTTATTTTATTAGAAACATTTATTTTATTAAAAATGTATATGTTCTCATCTTGGTTTCTCCCTGACATTTTCCTCCCAGATACCGCCTATCTCCCCCCCCCCCACACACACACAATCCCGTGCCTTATCCTTTTTTTCTCTCTCTTTAGAAATCAATCAGGCAAACAGACAGACAAAAAGAATGTTTTTAAAAACGAAAATTCAGTAAAACATAATTGAAATCCTCTTGTAAAGGAAAAGTTAGTTTTTCTCCAACAGAGTCTCGCTGCTCATTGCTTCATCATGGAAGGGAAAAAATCAGCTCAAATTTACAAAATGCTGTGTGTGTTAAAACTGAATTCCTGTGACAAACTGGGCAGGAATTTAGTTTGGGGATAGACATTTATTGTTGCACAATTTTACTTTCCATGCATTTCACACTTTTCAGAATAGAGTTCAGCTCAGTAAAATTGGAATTTCAGAAGGTTGTGTTCATTTTTCTGAAATTAGACATGCAATGCTTCAATACATTACGGCAGCATAAACAGTATTCACACCAAAGCAAAACGGTATATACAATCGGACAGAAGAAAGCCTGCGAGTTGTCTGACTCAAAGAAAACAAAACACCTAGAAGTTTGCATTTTATTTTTATTATTATTACTGTTTTCACTGGGCTGGTGATCATCTCAGATTCTAAATTTATATGTTAAAAAAAAATTCTTTTCTAACATCCCTCCCTGGTGTCTTCTTAAGTATGCAGCAAGTGTTTTAAATAATTAAACCATTTCCTCAAAGTTGCTGCTGAGTGGATGGTGAAGCGAGAGGCTGTCATGAATAAATGCATCAGAGGAAGAATTGAGAAGCCATTCTGAATTCCAGAAGAGTTCCACAGCCCTTGCTGTGGCTACCAAGATCGCCCATCAGGAGAGCACCGCTTCACTCGTGCTTTCCCTAACACTGCACACAGAGGCTGCTCTTGTGGAGTAATGTTTACAACAGTATGAAACCTAGGCAAGAACCACACTGTTCTCCGAAGAGCGACTGCTATGGAATTAACCCACGTAGGCCATCTTGTACTGTGTACCGAGTTCAGAGATACAATAGAAGGAACGTTGGAGAGAAACATGAGGCATAGGAATGTCTGCTTAGCACTAAGGTACACATAAGGGTGTGAGACCACACACCACAGAGGGATGAAAACTCGATCCCTAAGCTTCCACAGAGAACCGAGCTGACCAAAGGGAGCAGCCAGCTATGAGAGACACCGAGAGTCAGTCACCATGCAGTATGGTCTTGAACACATTCCGGAAACTCGCTAAGCCTGGGCCTTAGCCTGGCAAAGCTATTCTTGAACCGTAACCTCTGTGCTTGAGCTGCCCCTTCTCCCAGCCTGGCCTGTTACTACTGCCCACTCCATCTGCTCCACCAGAAAGTCTTCGCTTTTACTATGATCTCCCAAGTACAGCTGCTCGCTTGCATCAGCTATTCACTAAGTAAGCTTTCACTCTGGCACAGTTGCTTACAAACCCCACTCCATCTCGTTAGTGACCATTATCCTGGGTTTAACGGTTTAGAGTAGATCATGAAACACTGTAAACGCTTGATTTAACTACTAAATATTGTTCAGTGCAGCTTCAGGGCGTGGGGTTTACTTTTCTGAATTAGTGTTTAACACCACGTCTGTGACTGAGATGCCTTGGTTGTAATTAGAGATGGGTTGGACCTTTCCTTTAAAGAAAGCACTAGAACAAGAGTTCAAGAATGAGAGTTTTAAAGAAATACTAATGAAGATTATCAAATATGAAAAGGCCAAAAGCGTATTTTAAAATAAACTACATAGGTAGTATGCCTCTTTATAATATTTTAAGCATTTTCCAGAACCATGACAGAATATTGCTTGTGCATTTCATCTGTGCATTTTAGATAAAACAGGGAAAATGGGAGGAAAAAAAAAAGGTAAACATTTGTGAGAAGACTCAAAACTAACCAGACTATAAATAGATTATTCATTCATAAAGCTGGAACACTGTAGCCTAATAAGTATGATAATCTGTCGATGTCTCCATGGGAGATAATATCAAACTCATAAAAGAATTTCCACTGAAGATTCTGTTTCATAGATTCTGTGGCTGGCTTGTGGAGAACCTGTAAAACAGATGTATTGGACTAATGAAGTAATGTGAAGCTCTGCCTTCGCCACTTACAGGGGATGGAGGAGATGAGAAGATACGGGTCCTTTGCTGGGAATCTCTGTCCTCTACCTTCTGTAATTTATCTGTAAGTAGCTGGAGCTGAAGGCTCCCTAGCTCCTGCAGACAGACACACCAGGAGACACTTGTAAATCAGTGGCTGAAGAGCTCTCCATGCTATAATAACTCTTTCCTTTGTGTCTGGCAGGAAATGGAAAGTGCTTCAGGCAGGTGCCAGGTGTCCCCTTCAGGTGTTGAAATTGCCAGCAATGCCCCAGGGTGTCTAAGGCACTGCAAAACCTCAGGTAAACCGCAAATAAAATTAAGAGTGTATCTTCAGGCAAAACACCCAGCTTAAGAGAAAGACTTTGAGAAGACTAACTTATTTTGTACCTAGACTCCCAAGTCCCCAAACAAAGAAAAGGCTCCTTGATTAATTCCAATCATTTGCATTTTTCTACATAATTATCTCTCTTAGATCAATGCATGCAGGGGACAAATTTTGGGTTGAAAGTTTGTATGAGAGTGTTGAGGAATAGTGAAGTTTTCTCTCTGGGAAGCATATTACAGACACTTTGCTCTATAGACAAAATTCAAATTTTCCTTCAACATCCCCATTTTAACAGATTGGTGGGGTGGGGGATGGGGGGTGAGGACATCCTCTTGGAGACAGGGAGAGGGGTATGGGATGGGGAGTGGCTGGGGTGGGGCAGACCAGGATGGGGATGAAGTCTGGACTGTAAAAAAGGAATAAATAATAAAATAATAATATTTTTTTTTAAAAAAAAAAGAAAAACCTTATGCCACTTTGACCCTCCATCTTGTAGTCTTCAGACCCTATGACTTGGCTTTGTACGTCTCTGGTTCTCTCTCTCTCTCTCTCTCTCTCTCTCTCTCTCTCTCTCTCTCTCTCTCTCTCTTTCTCAAAAGTACAACTTTGTATGGGTAGAAATTCAGAACATAGTAGAAAAAGAGAATAAAGAGCGTCCTTCAGCCTGCTCTCCAGCCACCGTTTGTGCACTGGTCTGCTGCCTTACAGCTTTTCTTCTTTGCCTCTTTCTTTAAAAACATTAAAGTGATCTATTCTTTTTAATATGCTGCATTCCCTTCACTTACAGGGGGAATTTCCCTTTATTGCAGGAAAGTATTGCTTTAATACTGTCTTTAATCTTTAATTAAGATTCTTGTAT
The DNA here is from genome assembly GCF_947179515.1 of Apodemus sylvaticus. Taxonomy (NCBI): domain Eukaryota; kingdom Metazoa; phylum Chordata; class Mammalia; order Rodentia; family Muridae; genus Apodemus; species Apodemus sylvaticus. The sequence goes on from NC_067473.1 coordinate 51,647,241, forward strand.
TATCTTCCATCATTGGACAGATCTGAATTTTTTTGCATGTAATTCGTTTCTTGGCTCTCAATATGATGTCTAGGACAACGTTATGTGTGTTTGGGGGGTTGGGGCATCCCAATTTGAATTTTCAAATAGGGAGCCAATGGTATTGGTTGAATGTGTATTTTTTTTAATCAGTTTATATAAAGCCACTATATATATTCAAACTTTCTGCCTGAGGACATTTGTCTCTTCATATGCCGATACTCCACCCTTAATAGTTACTGTAATTTCATGGAGTTTAACTATTGGTTCACTAGTTATATCACACTCTTGTCTTTAAATATCTTGACTAGCCTTACTGCTTTAAGAAAGTGAAGCTTTATTAGGGTTGCATCAATTTTTAACTGCTAATTACAGAAGATTTGACATAGCAATCATATTAACTTCTTGTCTGCAAACATGGGATTTTCTCTTTACTTAAATATTTGTTCAGAATATTTAGTAAATGTATGCCTCACACATATTTGATTTTAAGTTCATTTCTTGTGAAGTTTTTTAGTCTTAGGAAATATGAGTTTTACACATGATTTTACTTTGATGTTCTTGGAATAATTCATTCGTTTCAGTTCATTTTTTACTGCTCAACACTACTTTCCCTTCTGTTTAAGTTATGTACATCCTAGAAAGCCTTAGATTTAAGTCCCATGTCTTCCAAACATGAAAAATGCAAGAAAGATGGGGTTCTTGGAGCAGATAGATCAAGATATGGACACTTCCTCAGAGGCTTTTATCCTTTATTGATTGATAAAATTGGAATTTACTACCTATATTACATGCTGTTTGTGACAATTCAATATAATAATGTAGGCTATCTGATGTCTTAGGTAGTGGTGTATCATGACTTGGTATATATGAAGTCATCAAATGTTTAACAGTCTATAATGCCTAACACTGTCCAAATCACACAAATGTAATGAATTACAAAAGAAGTCAAACCCAGGATAGACATTCATACATTTTCTCAACAAACAAGACATGACATCCACCCTGCATCCCGTCATTCATGGTTCAAATCTTCAGACTGCCACTTCCTCATCACATGGCTTTGTGCTCCTTAACTATCCTTTGTTTCAGTTTTCCTGTCTGAAAAATGAGGGTGTGGTGCTGATGTATTAATTAAATACTTACGGTGGTTTGAAGAATATGCTGAAAATGTGTTAGTCACAATATAAAATAATGTCATTACCCATTTTTGTGATTCTATGTGTGTGTGTATTTATGTTTCTCTGTCTCTGTCTTTTCCTCTCTCTGTCTCTGTTTCTCTCTCTCTCTTTCTCTCACTTGCTCACTCTACTATATCTTATAATCCAGACTAATCTAAAACTCAATATATATATATTGAGTATATATATATATATATATATATATATCCTTGATATATATATGCTATCATAGCTTGTAAGATGTTATTATCATTTTAATATCTTTATTCTGTTTTGAGATTAGTTAAATTGTGGGATGTGATAATGAGGAAAAAAATCCCGACTAGTCCCTAAAGTCATAGAGAGACACGAAGACGTAGATCTGAGCAATATATGAAGTTACATAGTTGGATGGGAACAGATAAGGAGAACACGGGGATCGGGGAGGTATTTGCAATGGCAAAACCCCAGTAACAGGAGTGCAGAAGAATTTGAGGGTGTGAAGAGAACCAATGAGGCTGGATAGAGAAAGCAAGACACTGTTTGGTGAGACCTAAAAGAAAGTTGGACCAGATAGGAGGACTAGATGACTACTTAAATTAAATTAATCTTTTTTCTTACAGTACTGGAAAAGAAGAGAACGATAGAAAACCATAGTTTGAGTTTAGAAAAAGCCCTGGGTCAGAAGAACATAGAGGGAGTTCTGCACAGGCAGAATTGACTCACTGTTTAGAAATCAGAATTGGGACTCTGACCTCGTCATGAGTATCACATTGACAGCTAAGAAAAGAATTGCTGCAAATATATAAATTTATCCAATGATGGAGGATTACACAAGAATTTAAAGAATAAAGACAATATAGTAAACCATACTTCCTATTGTCTTGGCTACAATCTGGATAACTGGGAATTTTCATGAGACCCATTTGGCCAACAACTCAGTGGGATGTAACCCATGTCACAATACTGGACACTATGTTTGATGACAAGAGATGGCCAATAGTACAAATAGTTGAACAGGGAGAGGGCAAGCTGGTTCCTACAAATAATCCTCATTCCTAAATTCTAGTGTCTTTGGTACCAGAAGCAAAAGAGAAATATCCAACCCAGCCATAAAACCTTTGACCTACAAGATGCCCTGCTTACAAGATATGATAGCACAATGGGGACACAGAACTTATGGGAATAACCAACAAATGTCTGATTTGACTTTAGGTCTAATCTTCCAAATAGAATCCGTATCCAACACTGCCTGAGTGACCAAGAATCAGAGACGAGATAGCCCAGAGCTTATTTATTTTACCTAAGGTAAAATGATATTCTGCTATATTCATAGGTCAGTGCCTTCCTTAACCAACTAAGTTTCCTCCTGCAGTAGATAGGTATAAATACAGAGACCTACAGGAAAACAATAGGTTGAAAGTAAGATAAAATTCTTGGCGCATAGGGCTCAAAATAAGATTTCTCCATCAAACTCCCCTTAGAGCTCAGAGAAAACTGCAGAACAAGTTTAAGAGCTAAGGGAGTTAGAGGACACCAGAATATGCCTTTCTTGTTCTGACTAAAGCTACTATGAACTCACAGACACTGTAACAGCAAGCACGGGACCAGCACTATTCTGTACCAGGTCATCTGAGTATATACTTTAGCTTTCAGTTTAGTGTTTTGATAGGACCTCTGAATGTATGAACAAGTGGGTCTCTTATTCTTGTGACTTCTCTTGGGGCTCTTTTCCTTATGTTGGTTTGCCATGTCCACCCTCAATGTGACGGGTTTAATTGTATCTTATTATATTTTATTTCAGTAAAAAATAACTTCAATTACAAAAAGAAAAAAAAACACTCTTCCCTGCAATATAGAAAAAATCACCTGTGAATACAATATATTTAAAAGAATATATGGATAGAATATATGGTCTATTAAGAACTGATTGTACAGGTTAAACAGAAGCACAGCATGCTACAAAACAAGGTGATGGTAAAAATGAAAAAAAAGTGTGGATATTTTTGAGACATGCCTGCAGACAAGGTCTACCAGATTTCTACTGAAGCTGGAGCAGAGGCTGGCCCTAAAAGTGGTGTCAAGCTCCCAGGTGTTTTTTGCCTGCACAGATCCAGATATTCTTCAGTAAAACAGGCAACACTTTCCAGGTTAGAAATGTAATTTCCCACAGATAACTACATAATCATCTATTGGGCAATCAACATATATCTCTATTCCATTAAGATTATCATGAGAATATCATTAGTTCTCATCTCCTGAAAAATATGTCTGCTCAGTTGGCATAATGGAACTATACCTGCACTGATTATTAAAAATGTTTGGGCTCTGGGTCAAGTATCAAAAGTGAATTATGATTTAGTTTGATATTGAAATTTTTCCAGGATATAAACTACAACCTAGGAACTAGAGAAGATGGCATTGGAGCACCTAACCCTGAAGTACCATTTGTAACTGACTTCAGCCATTCTGTTAGCGAGTTCCCAGAAGCCACACCTCTGTGAATACAACTGTCTACTTTTAGTGTAGTTCGACTGCCCTAGTTCTCTACACTCTCAATCTTGTATTTGTATATTGCAAATCATTCCAATATAGGTGAATATACTATAGAATATATGCTACGAGACCCTAATAACCTGCAATTAATAAGATAAGAACTGCCCATGCTAAAGGACATTGAAAATCATCATAGAGTAAGAGGGGAGCTCAGTGGGCAAGAGCTCCTGCCGGGTAAGCATGATGATGTAAGTTCAGATCCAGAGAACTTATATAAAACTAGGCGTGGCCACTGGTACCTGTAACCCACTGCTGGGGAGTTATAGGGCTTGCTGACTTTTCCCCTAGTTAAACAAACAAACAAACAAACAAACAAACAAACAAACAACAAGGCCCAGTTTCAGTGAAAATTTGTATCCCAAGGAATTAAAATAGAGAAACATAAAGGAGGACCTTTGACACCTTCTTCAGCTTATATATGCATGTAATGCAGGCAAACTTGTGCATGCATGTGCACACACACACACACACACACACACATGCACACATCCTATCTTTTCTTTTAAACTGTATGGCATAAACCTATGGATGGTTCTTGACATCAGCATATTGGAACAGAAGAGCAAAATTTGAAATAAGCAGAACTGAGATATGTTATAAATGGTATCATAAAGGAATGTTCCTGAAACTTGCAGTTGAGAGGTCTTATTACTGAAGTATGTGCTTCCATACACAATAACTTAGTAATTTAGAGTATAGTCAGAGAAGTTCAAAACTCACAAGCCTATTTCAATTCTTATTTTGCAAGTTAAAACTAGAAACTCTGATTATTTTCCAGGTCCAATAGGTTATGAAAAGATAGAGCCAGCATTGACCCAATACTGAATTCCATAACTATGCCTACTTCCCTCCCATATGTTCCACTGAGGGCTAAAGCTTAAAGTATTTGCTAAATAGGCTTGCCCATAAAGAAATGTCAAAGAAATTATGGGAGAAATAAGAACAAGAAGATGTGAAAGTTGTCTGAATCCAGTGGGGACTAAATCCATGGAAACAACAAAGACTCGCGGTTTTGTGGAAATGGAAGACATGACTTTTTGTAGCAGAAACTAAACATTAAAAGAGAAACAGCTCAAGTGTAAGACGCAAGCGCTTGAAGGATGGTGTCACAGCATCTGTGTGGTTCTCATTGCCAGGTGAAAACCAGAAACTGGGTGGACTTTGCAGAGTTCCCCTGCGTGACTGACTTGGTCTTTCACTTTTCTTTCCCAATTTTCGGGGTCACAGAGCAGGTGTGGGTATAATGCCAATGGCTGATTAAAGCAGGTCACAATCTGTCTGGAAGAACTTCGGGGCCATCCTTCATGAGGACAGGGACTAGGCAAGATGACCTCCGTTGTTGCCATTCAATTAATCCAATCAGCCACTGCTTCTGTCAGACACACACCTTCAGGGATGCAGACTGTACTCACTCCAAGTCCTCAGCTGGACTTAGCAAGCACAGGGGTTTCCATCTGTGCTTACTGGATATGTGAGATTCATCTTTCAGTCACCATTTCTTTTTGACATTTTGCACCACAATAATAAAAGAAAAAACACATTTTAGAACAGGAGTAGGACTTAAAGTGTCTAAGCTTTTACTATACATGGCCTAGAGACCTGAGACATCTTGAGTTAAAGGCATTGTTTAGAAACCAACTAATCTGAAGAAGGGGATATAGTTATAGCATTCACAATTAGTGCCCCATTCTTTTACTTTGATATTCTATGGCATGCTCCACTCTAGGAAAACAATCATATGCCAAAGGGAAACTAGAAACGCACTAGTCAAATCACATATATATCCTTCTTTGTTGATAGATATTAAATAAAGGTTCCACAATGTTGGAGTTAGAGCAAGTTTGTGCTTGCTTTTTATTGGCATCCAGAAGGACTATGAGGATATGTTCTATAGTAAAGGATACAGATCACCTGGGACTAACCACATTAGACAGTGTTGAAACAACAGATCCAAGATGAGGTAAAATCTCACATGACAACTCATTTCAAGTCTCCCATAAATCAGGAGCCTGTGGTTGTATTTCAGCACTTCCTAAACAATCAATAAAACATCAATATTCATTAAGCATACTCTTACATAGTGTTGCCTGAGTTCAAAACTGTGGCTTTTTACCAAGAAATTAACTTACAAGATGGAAAGGGCATTACTTTGACAAGGCTTTTTGTAGGATAATCTCATTAGTATAAACACACTTCGAAATAAAAGTGAATGCTAGCCCAGGAAGGACTGTATTAACCACCCAGAATCTGCTCTCACAAAAATTCTGGGTTCAGCTCAGGAGAAGAGGCAAGGTGCCTTAGAATCTCTCATCATTACCATGTCTGCAAATGCAAATGCAAATGGAAAATATTTTCCTTTCTAAACTTTCATTGCATGCAAATGCAATAAAAAATTGAAAATATTGTCATCTTGGAATGTTCATCACAAGCTTTGAATATCAAAACACATTTTGTGAGAAACCCTATAAATAGAAACTTGATAAATTTAGGACTGATGTGAGAATCATAGCCTAGCTTCACTTTATATTTATTTCTAACAAATCTGTTTTCCCCAGGGATTTCTTTTTGCTACCCAAATTATGTTACTGGCACTGAGGACTGGGAGAGAAAATAGAGTGGATGTGATATAAGAAGCATTTACACAGGATGAAGTGAGTGTACAAAGATTTACAAAGAGTGCTTTTCTCAGAAGCTGAGAGGGATCCCAGCATCCACAGAGATCCCCTGTGAGGCAGCAGCCATACCGAAGGAGGTAGAAATGACAGAACATAATTTGCAGGTAATTCCTATTATTTCAATGAGCGTATTTTTATCATCAAATCAGTAAACATTTCAAATTATGAGAAAATGTTCTTCCTTGGCCTCTTCTGGAACTCTAATGAGGAAACAGTGGTTTCTATTCCTTTTGAGGAATTTTTTTCAAGTGGCTTTCCACTTTTTAACTGAATTGCTGTTTATATGCTTTTTGCTTCTTCTTGACTTCTACATAAACCTCACATTTTTTTTGTCTCTGTTAGCACACATTTCCATAGCCTGGAAATGTAGTTCAGTGGTAGAGTTCCCTGCTGGCATGCACAAGTCCCTAGGAGTAATGCCAAGGACTATTGATACAAATGAACAAATTACAAGAAAGAAGGGAGTGATGGAGGGATTAAAAAAGGGAAAACAGGCTGGCCTCCAACTTCTGATGCCCTGCTTAATCCTCCTGAGTACTGGTAGCACATCCGGGATGTGCTTCCCAATCCTCCTGGCTTCATAATCCTTTTATGCTTTCATGTTCTTTGACTTCTGTTTGCGCTGTTCGCTAAGTTGCTATCCACCATATGTTGACTTTTTCAGTCGTTATGTGTCTGTGTGTGTGTGTGTTCCAATTATATAACTTCTTTCAGTAAAATTCTACTAGAATTCAACTTTTAGTATACTAAACTAGTGTTCAGAGAAATTTCTAAAACCGTCAGTTCTTGATCAGTTGTCTTACACAAAAGACATTACCTGAGAATTAAATATACCATAAATATCTGAGGGAGGATGCATCTTCTTCACAAAACTGTTTCTATCTCAAAACTGTGATTAGAGACACACTTGTGCTGTGTTTTCTTCCCTAAACATTCAGTCAGATCCAAAATAACAGCAAGCCATCAAAAGACGGTACAGGCTACCATCATTTAAAATTGTCTATCAGAAATGGGTTGGAAAATTAAAATAAATTAACCAATTAAAATATCTCTCAGAGCATCTTAAAAAATGCTCAACTTTATTAGTCATCAGGGAAATGCAAATCAAAACAACCCTGAGATTTCACCTTACACCAGTCAGAATGACTAAGATTAAAAACTCAGGAGACAGCAGGTGTTGGCGAGGATGTGGAGAAAGAGGAACACTCCTCCACTGCTGGTGGGGTTGCAAATTGGTACAACCACTCTGGAAATCAGTCTGGCGGTTCCTCCGAAAACTGGGCACCTCACTTCCAGAAGATCCTGCTATACCACTACTGGGCATTTACCCAGAGGATTCCCCAGCATGTAATAAGGATACATGTTCCACTATGTTCATAGCAGCCCTATTTATAATAATAATAATAATAGCCAGAAGCTGGAAAGAACCCAGGTATCCCTCAATGGAAGAATGGATACAAAAATGTGGTATATCTACACAAAGGAGTACTATTCAGCCATTAGAAACAATGAATTCATGAAATTCTTAGACAAATGGATGGAGCTAGAGAACATCATACTAAGTGAGGTAACCCAGTCTAAAAAGATCAATCATGGTATGCACTCACTAATAAGTGGATATTAGCCTAGAAAATTGGAATACCCAAAACATAAGCCACACATCAAATGATGTACAAGAAGAATGTAGGAGTGGCTCCTGGTTCTGGAAAGACTCAGTGTAGCAGTATAGGGCAAAACCAGAACAGGGAAGTGAAAAGGGGTGGATGGGAGAAAAGAGAGGAGGGAAGAGGGCTTATGGGACTTTCGGGGAGTTGGGGGGGGGGGCAGAAAAGGGGAAATCATTTGAAATGTAAATAAAAATATATCAAATTAAAAGAAATTAAAAGCAGCACAATGTTGACAAAAAAATAAAATTATCTCTCAGAAGCTGGAGCCACCTCTCATCTGTGGGAGAGCAGGCCCTGCACCTCGCCCAGGCAGCAGAGTGGAGCTGGCCCTGATGGCAAGGACACAGTAAGGCTGTGAGAGCAGGAGAGTCGACCAAGCCCCTCGTAGGCTTCAGCAATTGAGAGAAGTTGGCCTGACTTGGTTGACTTGGCTGCACACTGGAGCAGTCTCTGGGGCTGTGGGTGCAGGTGAGCCAACTCCAAGGATATGAGAGCAGGAGAGCTGACCCTTGCATTCTGTAGATGGCAGCATTGGATGGCCTAGGCTGAGCACTGCTGGAGAGCTTGCCCTGCTGCCATAGATAAGCTGGAAGGCAGATCAGCTCAGCTACCTGCCCCACCCCATGCCCCAGACCTAGATCCAGGACTCTGAATTAGCCCTCTCTAAGCTCGACATCAGCTGTAAATGGTTGGGGTTTGTGAAAGGGCAGGTCCTGCTGTTCCAAAGCTACAAAATCTCCATGACACAGGACAATAGGATAATCGGGAGATGTGGATCCAATATTTTTTTTATTAATCATTTTATTTGTTTACATTTCAAATGCTATTCCCCTTCCCAGTTATCCCTACACAATGCCCCCATCCCATCATCCCTCTCACCCCTCCCCTTTGCCTCTATGAGGGTGCTCCTCCACCTACTCATCCACACCCCATCACTGCTCTAGCATCCCCCACCCCAGGGCATCAAGCCTTCACAGGACCAAGGGCCTGCCCTCCATTGATGTCAGATAAGGCCATCCTATGCCACATATGTATCTGGAGCCACAGATTCCTCCATGTGTACTCTGTGGTTGGTGGTTTAGTCCCTGGGAGCTCTGAGCAGTCCACTTAGTTGATATTGTTCTTCCTATAGGGTTGCAATTCCCTGCAGCTTCGTCAGACCTTCAGCTCATGTTCTAAGACATATAATTGACAAATGGGACCTCATAAAATTGAAAAACTTCTGCAAGGCAAAGGACACTGTCAAAATGACAAAACTGCAACCCACAGATTAGGAATACAGCTTTACCAACCCCATATCTGATAGAGGAGTAATATCCAAAATATACAAATAACTCAAGAAGTTAGACTCTAGAGAAGCAAATAAGCCTATTAAAAATGGGGTACAGAGTTAAACAAAGTATTCTAAAGTGAGGAATCTTGAATTTCTGTGAAGCACTTCAAGAAATGTTCAACATACTTAGTCATCAGGGAAATGCAAATCAAAATGATTTGCTCACACCACCTCACACCAATCAGAATGGCTAAGATCAAAAACTTTTGGGTAACAACAGATCCTGGCAAGGATGTGGAGAAAGACGAAAACTCCTCTACTGCTGCTTACTTTAAGCTGGTAAAACCATTTTGAAAATCAATCTGGCAGTTCCTCAGAAAACTGAAACAAGGCGATCTAATATCAGTGGTGTCACAGATGCCAGATTTCTCAAAACCAGACCCATGACTCACCGCTATTTGCAGTGAAGAGATGTGGTCAGAGGGATGTACTGTGAGACACACCGTGATATATTACAACTTTCACAATGGCATGTTTTCTAAGCTTTGTTTTTGTTGCTGTTGTTATTGCGTGTTTCTATGTGTTTTCTTTTGGGGGAAGGTTGCAAGGTCAAAAGGCACCTGAAGGATATGAAGGGATAGGAAAATGAGCAGGACTGGAGTGCTTGATGTGAAACTCGCAAAAAAAAAAAAAAAAAAATATATATATATATATATATATATATATACATATATATATATATCAGATATTCTTTGCATTTATTTTAATGCTTTTTATTTGAATTTCTGAGTTTTTAAAATTCTTCATCTTAGTTATACTTTTTGATACATCTCTTACTGATTAGCCATTTGTCTCTTATTTTTAGAATGTGGGAAAATTTATATCCTTCACTAGCCTAGTATAATAAAATAAAATAAAATCATATTAAAGAACATAAAGATTGAATCCTGTTTTTCTCTACACAGAGCTTCATCATAACTGTATACTAAAGCACATCACTTGAAGCAAACCAAGTATGAACCCTGACTAACAGGACCTAGACTAGGAAAATAACAAAAGCACCACCTCTGAGACAGGAACCATGATGCTGGGTCAAGTCAAACTGAAATGTAATAGCACATTAACTCAGAGAAGGAGAAGAACCAACTCATATACCTTTTGATATCTTCAGATGGTATAAACATAATGACACAGAAAATCGGCCATTCTTCACGTTGAAATAGACTTTCCATACTCCACAGAAAATGTGGCCTTCTAACTTCTGATCAGTGTTTCTGAAATAACCATGACTGCCCAGGAGAATCATAACATCAAGACAACATCACAATGGCTCCACAGGAAACCACAGTGCTCAGTTGCTAGGCTATCCTTAATCAGTAACATGATTTATAACAGATAGAGAGGGATAACTGCTATAAACATCTTACATATATTGCATGTATTTTGTATTTCTCACTTACCAGAAGCCACACTGAAATCTAGGTTAGCTTAATAATGTTTGAAAGACTAACACACACACACACACACACACACATGCACACACACACTGAAACATAACAACAGAGTAATTACTATTCAGTGGGGAAAACAATGGAGAGGTTTTTTTCTCTAGCTGTAATTGGTTTATAATTATGGCCCTACAAACAAGGCAACACATAAAGGAGCAGCAAGAAATTCCTAGTCAGCTTCCAGGTTATACATTTATGATGACTTCAAGCTTTTTATCTTGGATTCCATGACAGTCAAGGGGGCAACGCATTTCTCAGGTGGCCGTGTCTCTCATCAGGACCAGCATCCAAATGTACAGGTTAATGTTCCTCAGAATTTAATTTATTTTTTTTTAAATGTTAAAGCCCTTCAGAGCATGACAAACAAAACGGGTTTAAATATATAAATAACTACAGCTGAGCCTCAGGAGAAAGTGGCTTCTTGTTTGTCAGTGACAGATAGAAAGCTTGAGGAAATATGAAAAACGTTCTCCCTAAAACAGATGGATCCTGTCTGATAGGACTTGTTAAAATCACGTTGTTCAAGTGAACAGCAAGTGAATTGCTGCCTTGTCTGTGGCTGTTTATTTTTCTTTTTAAAAATGTTTGTGTGTTTAATTATTTATTATGCCTATGATCTATCTGCTCCTGTCACTCTACCTTATCCCTCTTGAGACAGGTCTCTCACTAAACCTAGAGCTCGCTTGGTAGACAGCAAGCCCTAGCGGTCCCCTGTCCCCACCCCACAGCACTGTAGTCACACACCAAGCAACTATGCCTGGCTTTTTGTTAACCAATTAACATTTTAGAATTTAGACAAAATCATTTTCTTTGTTCGATTCCCAAACTATCTTGTGTAAGAGAATACACCTAAAAATACTGTACTGATGATACTCTGTTTCATTTAAGAAAAATAATCAAATAAAAGAAGAAAATTGTTGAAATAACTGTGCATTAAAATTAGTTTCATTTAATAGACGGGGAGGTGCTCTACTTCTGCATGGAGCCGTATGCTGCTCATAAAGATACTATGGGGAATATACCAATTCACATCAATATTTTTAATTAACTGTGAGACATTGAATTTTGCCTCAGTAATTATTCATATTGTTGAATTAGCCATTGTTATTACACTATCATATTAGCATTTTTTTTTTTTTAGTTTCCTTATTTTGGATTTAGTTATAGAGGTGAAGCAGCTGTTTTCATGGAGCTGGGTCAAGGCAGTCAGAAGGTGAAAGGTATTTGCCAAATCAGAGACCGCCACTGGTGCCAGAGCAACAGTAATGGTGCAAGGAATGTATGGTAAGAACGGCCTGGCGTCCAAACAGGGGAAGGTGACTGAAGAAGAGCCACTGCAATGCTTCAAAACGTGGACACAGCCAGGGAAGCCTGGTGGCTCAGTAAGTGCGAACTTGAGTGTCTATGACCATCAGGGTACACTGCTTCCCCGCCCGGCCTGGAAAGGTGAAATCCCAGAGTGCTCAGATCCAGCATCTTTCAGAATAAATGCCCACCATAAGTGTCCAGATGCTCAATGCATTCTACTGTGATCCAAACAAGGTTGACTAATGGCATATGCATCTTATATAACAGCCATTGCATCTGTCAAAGAGAAAGAAAGGAAGGGGCTTTGGGAGGGGTATAATATACATTACTTAAGAGTATTTTACAACTACATGTTTCTAAGAACAGGCAAAAGTTGAAATGCCCGGCTTAAATAATTGGCTCTTTCCACTCATGGCTAGCTTTCTTTCTCTGCCCAGTTTTACTTTATGACTTGCATTTCTCAACACAGACCCTCTCTCAGAGTCATTATTATCCTTCTCTTTCTGTGCTAGGTTCATACTTAAATGCAGAGCATTGCCTGTATTGTTCCACATGAGACAACTCTGCCAGTTTCTTTTTTTTTAAGTCTTGCTGTAACCGGGGGAGGCTGCCAATTTAGTGGTGACTCACCCTTGAGTTCTGCATACATTTAAATACAGAAAGAAGAAGCATGCTCTCTTCTCCTTCATCAGGTCCTCTAAAGGAGAATCTGACTTCCATACATTGTGCCAGTGCATAGGACTGAGTCAAAAAAAACATAGCCTTAAATGATGAGTCCTATATACTGGGGCCATAATTATCATTGGTTACCATCAATGGGAACCAATTATTCCAATAATATATTCCCATAATTATTATTGGTTCCCAGCAAAGACACCTGGGCACAACTTCTGGGTTGCAAAGAATCCAGAGAAGTGGTTAATTCTATAAAAATAGAGTACAACTCTAAAACACATAAATATCAATTTTAATCATGCTATTAATCACTCGACTGAAATTAACACATAATTGCTAGGGACCCAGGTTTTTCTGAAAGATGGAGAAATGGGAAGAGATGTTGAATAGGACACCTGCATGCTGTCTATAATGGCTCATTCCACGGAGGAAGCAATCTTGCCTGAAAAGTCAGTAGTGCAGTTATATATTATATATTATGCTAACCTATAATATTAATTTATGGCAATCAGCAATGCTAGTATTTGTAAATATTATTTCAAGGAAACTCGGTGACTATAAGTGAAAATTTCCGAAGATCTATTTTTTTTTTTCAGTACTAAAGTTTAAACTAAGTCCCTGTGTGCAGAGAGGATCCTACGATTGAACTATATCCCTGTTCCCTTTCTATTGTTTTATAAAAGAAGTTTATAGCACTGCAAAGGTTGGCCTCAAACATAGATTATCTTTCCCCTTCCCCCACCCGACCCCACAGGCCCCAACCTTCTCAGTAGCTTTGAGGACTTTGTCCTCAAGCATGGTAAATGGTGTCAATGAAAATACCCATGGTTCACTATGTATCTAAAAAACCTACTCTGACCTGGTCGTCTTTCTAACTTTTTCTACCATGGTGTTTTTTGCCCTCTGGCACATCTAGATTTCCAGGAAAGAAAGTTAGCTTCCTAACTCAATGAAACAATTCTTCAAGGAGGTTCTGAGGCACTTTTCCATCCTATCCAATAACTGAATATTTGCTGTTTCAGCAACTGTAGGGAAAAAAATGAGCTGACTCCTCTGGCACTGGTGATGCCCATCAAAGATGGCTGAGCACAGAGTTCACCCACCCCTTTCTCGCCATCCTGCACTGCCCAGAACTACAGAGGGTACAAATCACTTCTTGACCCTGCTGAAGCTCATAGTAGAAAATCTGCATTATAATTATTCCTTGAATACAAGGTAAGCTTCAGAGTCTTCTGCCCTGTTGGGGCTGAGCCTGTCGTGTCCCCAACCCTATGGCAGAAGGAAGCTGGAAGTCTGGCATTCAGTGAGCTAGTGAAGCTTTACATTGCAAGACAGTTTTGCTATCAGCTTCCATTCGGCTATTTATTTGAATGCTTGTTTTGCCTTCTTTACTTTTAATTTAAGAGAAAGATTCCCTTTATCTAACTCTTTTATAATGAACATATGTTTAAAAATAGTTTCCCCATAAATAGCACACATGCAAACACAAACACTACACCACACTATACCACAACACACTACACTACATTCACTACATATACTACACTACACTACATTACACTATACTACACTTGCATTTCATCTTCCCTGCCTTGACCTGTTCTCATAAGAAACAGTTAAGATTGAGCAGAAAATGTACTGTGGCTGAGAGGACCCACATTCAAGGAACAATCCCATAACTTACAAATTTAGCAGCACATGTCTCTTACCACCCTGAGCCTGAATGCCTGATTTTAAAACAAACAAACAAACAAACAAAAACCAGAAATGTACTATTTCCTCTGCTTGGCATACCACACAACACTCTGAGAAAGTCAAAGTTAGAACTGCATGTGAAAGCACTATAAAAGGCTGTGTGAACCTGAGTTAGTGTTACTGAAAAGCTTTACTAGATGCAACCACAAAACAACCTGATTCAGGGTTGGAAAGAATTCATGGGTCTCACAGTGGTAGTAGCCCTTTCATCTATATAGCCACAATGCCACCATTTAGACATGTTGATCCAATTTACTAACTAGTAAAAAGAAACCAGAAATCACTGTTTTACTGAAATAGCTTTAAGCAGAAGCTCTTTAAAAAAAATAGAGCCTAAGTTATTTCCATATAGGAGCAAAAAGAATAAATATAACAAAGACCACACCCCCTAAAATATATTTTGAGTCAATGATAACATACAAAAATGTTTGCTACAATAAAACAAGCTTTGAGGCAAATCCACGGTGCTGTAATAGATCATGAAAATTAATCATACCCATAAGAAATCACTTTGGATCATTAACAGCAGTATAGATTTCCATCAATTTAAATGACCCTTGAAAATAAAGCACAATATTTACTTCCTTGGCTTTTCTTCAAGTCTTAGGAAAAATATTGATTTGGAACTCTGAAATCAAAGCCAAGAGGTTAAAATAAGAGAAACTGCCTTCACTCTAGTACTGAAACCATGGAAGAAGTGAAAACACAGCTTTCGGCAGTAACAGTATTAATTATCTACATTATTTTTCCTGGTGTATGCTATGGAAAAGAATATTTGTGGAATGTATTCTCATAGGCACTACACAGCAAGAGTTTACACTCAACCCCAAATTATGTCAGTGCCCCCAGTCTAGTGTCTTCAGAGGTTACTTCCTCCAGTTACTGGGGGTCAGAGTCCTTAGAGCATCAGATCCCTTAAAGTTAGCATATTGTCATCTGAAAGGCCCCATCTTCCAATTCAGAAGATATATGCCTTTCATTTAGTGCACAAGAAATAATAGCAAAGAACAGAAAGCAATCCATATAGATTCTTAATATTCTCCTGAAAAATATATCTGTAATCAATATCATTCATTTTACCATATGAAAATAGATGATACTCATTCTCAAACAATATAGCTGCTACTTGGGATTCTGAACTTTGATTTTGTGTGTGGTTTTGTTGTTGTTGTTTTTGTTGCTGTTGTTGTTGTTTGTCTGTTTGCTATAACAAAGGCATTATAATGCTAATTTGAAAGGAGAGAAAATATCGGTGCTTGCTAATATGCCTTAATACTGTGTTTATCAGAGTGTAGCCACAAACTCCCTATAGCCAGAATGAAGCAAGATGCTTGTAAATGGTCTTCAGTTTTGTCCCAGTGAATGAGACAGATAAGGGGCTTGGGAAATTGTGCCTTCACAGATACTAGTGAGGATTTCTATTTGTAGTATGACTTGTAAACACTGTTCTGTCTGGGGCTTCCCACAGCCAGTGCACATGGCACCTCAAAACATCTGCAAACACCAATACTGCACACGGGAATCAATTAAATCCAATGTTGGGTCAAGACCAAAGTAGTGTCATTAAGAAATATATTGACATACCACTAACAAAATATCTTATTTATCTGAAGCTAAAATTTAATGAGACAAAGTGTGATTTTGTCTGTTAAGTCTGCCGACCAAAGTTGTAGGCTTGTAATGTATCACTTTACAGAAATGCCGAGCTAGGGCTGGCAGTTGTGAGATGCTGCAACAAGAGCAGGTAGGTCAAGAAAACACCCCGTGCAGTTTGACGACTTCATAGATATTGTTTTCCCCAAAAGATTCATGGGATTTGATGGGTTTGAAATTAAAGGCCTCAAAATAAGACTCATGTCTTGTTTGTAAAATAAGAAGTTTTTGATATACATATAACACATATTTCTAGGGTCAGCATAATAGTTATATACTTATACGTATAAAGATCCAAACACTTATCCAGATTTTTCCATCCCTTCATATGTTTATCATGTCTCTGTGTTAGAAACATTTATGTTCTTCTAATTGTTTTGAACTGCATATTAAACTGTTGTAGACTATCATTACCCTGCCCAGTAGGGCAATTAAGACAATATAGTTAAAAAATAGGTGCCTTCAACAATATAATAGATAAAATGTGGATTCTTAAAGTTGGTTCCATAATTACTTGAAAAAATGAAAACTTGCTTTTTTATCATGAACAAATTGTATTCTGCATTTATCAGCTTGTCACTATCACAAGTGTTCCCAGTAGGAGAGAAGTCATAGTGGCTACTTCTTCCAATGCTATATACTCTTCGCCTTAGTATGTGTATAAGGTAGCATAAAATAATGGTATTTCCTCCTTAACAAAAGACAGAGCATTTAGACATTTCCTAGTGGTCCAGTGACTAGGGTCCAAATAGAATAAACACAGAAACACAGACACACAGATATACAGACACACAGACACACACACACACACACACACACACACAAATGTGTTTGCACAGTAAAGTAAATGAAGGGTACTGAATATAGATACTGTAGCCAGTGAAATTAGAACAGTAAAACAGATGAAAACCACCAAATTTCTGAGAGTATGAGCTCATCCAGTATAGCCATTCTACATTTGAAACATAAATATAGCTTACAAATAGCAATATTCTACAGTAAAACTAACACAAAAGTAAATTACTTTTTTAAAAAAGAATTTTAATGTTACTAAATATAAATGGTGGCTTCAAATGTTGACAAGAATGTGGTAAAGAAGAATGTCTATGTACTATGGAGAGAGAAGTTAGTTCAGCCCCTGTGGAAATAAATATGGAGATTCCCCAAAAACCTACCAATAGAAATATCATGATGAACTAGCTGTTGCCTTCCGGGTATACATGTGAAAAACCAAAAACAGCAACCGAAAAAGTCAAGTTATGGGGTCAACACAAATGAATGAATAAAAAATGTGATATATATTTATATAGTACATATCATATATATAATTATATATCATGTATGTATATATCTAGCCAGACTTACAAAGCAAAAGTATGTGTGAAATACAGATTTTATAATTTATAAAATGACATGAAAACAGGTGAATTATTTTCAAAGAAGAAGGCAAAAAAGAAGTGGTAATGGGGTAAATCAATTAATTCAATATATTCTTAAACTCATGTAATATGAAGGTATCAAATGAAACTCATTATTTTGTATAATTAATATATGCAAATAATAGCAAGTTTAAAAACATGTAATTGTTACCACCTCATTTGAGTCTCACAAGCCTTCTGATTCATGTGGAACCTTGCTTTGTATGAGCACCGAAGATTCTCCTCCTCTAACATTCAACGAAAATAGTCATTTAGACATGGGTATTATATTTATTATTAACAATGGTATGTATCTGAGTTTTAAGTGTTTATTGTCAAGTATATCACATCTTTCTTCAGGTCAACTAAATCTCATTTTCCTGATTTTATAAGTAAAATGCAAGTTGCTTGGTTAGGTTTAAATTCTAGAAACATAGGTGTTCTGTGTTCTCCCCTTTGCAATAGAGCTTAATTGGTCGTTTTAAAATTACAGTGTGTTTATGGAAAGGAAAAATTTCTAAGTGAGCTCTAGACTATTAAATGACCATTAAATGTGAGAATTTCCTGCCCACAACCTAAGCTATTATCAGATCTGCAGTTCATTAATTCTTGGGATATCCACAGTTTATAATTCTCCTTGTTTCTCTGTCAGGATAAAGGTTAGAATTTAATCAGCTAAAGCTCTTAATTTTTATAAATACTTCATCTGTGTTGTGATTAGCATTAGTGAAGGTGGCTTAACTTACACGGGCTAAGAACATGATTTGTAGTTTATCATCTGTTATTTACACCCTTTACATTTAATCTGGAATTAAAACTATCCCATAGTACATATTAAGTTATTTTTTAAAATATTTAATCACAAACAGTATTTCCAATTCTACTTAAATTTTTTTCATGAAAAACACACTTTGGATTTCTCTAAATATCAAGCTATGCCCCAGAACCCATGAATATATTCAGGACCATAGCCAGAAGTCTACAGATTTATCAATAACTAGCAGGAAAAAGAACTGAGAGATTGCTTCAATTTGAAGTCCACTGACAACTCTCTGAAGATGACAGCTTTCAGTCTATTCAGCACATATTTATTCATGATTTTAGACCTTAAGAGATTTAGGAGAAAAGGTTGAAACATTGAAAGGTCTAATAATTGAATAAAATCTATCCTTAGAACATGAAATAATATTGGAAGATCCATAAATAGCATGAAGGTGGTGTCAAAAAACAAAAGCACTCAAATTTTCCTGTCTCTTCCCTTCCTTCTTAACTAGTAACATGAGCTTATTTTCTAGCTCAAACATGATACTGCCTAAAGACATATTTTTATACCATCAAAATTAAGATTAAAGAAAGTAAAAATATTTGACAAATCTATCATTAGAGATGTATCTAGCTAACAATTGAGGAAAGGTGGAGTTGTCTCCTTGGGAATAAGTTTATATGCCCAGAAACATTAGAAGAAGAAAATACTTATTTGAAAAGAAGCTGGATGATATCATGACACCCATTTTTTTCCATTAAAGTCTCAGAATTGCTTTTCAAATCTATGTGGTACTGAGTCCATTCTGTTCTAGGTGTCATACATTGAGCTGAGATTAATATTTAAGACCATTTTCTCCTATTGTGTAGTACAGACCACCTTCACAACCACAGAGGGAATGAGCAATGGTATATCAGAGTGGACAACTAAAGATGAAGGAAAGGATGTTGATATTTGCATTTTACCAAGGAGAACAAAACACTAAGCAGGACCCTGATGGGGAGTATACAGATTGGGAAAGTTGGTCTGGAAGGTTTAAAGCAAAAGAAAGGCAGAAAAATGAAAACATGAAAACTTTTCCTTGGGCAAACAGGTAGATGGTATGATTATGCTGACCTCAGTCAGTTCCCCTTGGTGACACTTAGGATTATTTTGAATGTTGAGTGAAATTTACCAATGAAGAGATAACATCCAACAAATATAACAAAAGACATGCAGAGCAGAGCCTTACCATGGGACTGTGTTGGCTACAGGCCAACCTTGGCCCTGTTTAATAAATCGTGTAGAAAATACAAAGAGAAAATAAGAACATTCGCAGTAGCATAGCTATTCCCCTAGTCTGCTCCGATTACAGCTGTAAACACAGGGAGCTTTCTGCCACACAGCATCACTAAAGGTAGACAACTAAAGTCACACAGCAGGTCAGACAGCTGGAGCTTCAGGGGGTCAGACTGCTGGAAAAGCTTTGCCCATGAAGTGACCTGGGAAGATCTCCCAGGAACCCGAAAGTTAGCCGTGATGATGAGGACAAGCAGAATTCCAGAAGCAAGGCCTACAGACCAATACCAGGAAACACTTCAGAGACCACTGTTTGCTTCAAAACCATTATATAAGGAGCTGAGAGGAGCCATTTGGAGAGATGAAAAGGGACCTAAAGTACAGAAAAATTAGAATGCCCTATTAGCTAGGTGAGCTCACCAACCAGCGGTGACCCACCAACTAGCCACACCAACATTGTCCAGGAATTTGCTGAAGTACAAGCCCCCCAGACCTCCTGAATTACAGTCGAGATTCACACAAGCTCTCATCAGGTCCTACACATGCCAGTGTTGGGGAAATATTACTTCTGTATCTATCTATTTGGATCCCCTTGTCATTAAAGCTGAAGTTCGACTCTGGAGTCTCTGTTTAGAACATGCATCCCAGAGGGGTCACGTAAAGACCTGAAAGCACCAAGCAGTGGTTTCCAACATTGATTCACCAAAGACACAAGCTGTGTGAACCAAGTCTAGACAGGATCAATTGGAAGAAGGAAAGATGATACGATTGACTTGAAATGACCTTTTTAATTCATAGTATATCAGAGAAACCAAGAAGGAACTGAGTATCAAGTACCCCTCTGATAAATTCATATAATACAATGGTATAGCAGTCAACAACTGACCACATATGTTACCCTGGTTCCTCAAAATTTTCCTGGAGCTGAAAATTGTGCAGGCTCCAGAGACACTGTGGCAGATGACAGGATGAAACCATGCAGTAGGATGCCACTGTTCACGTGCACCTGGTGCTTCTAGTGTGAAAACCCCCAAGCCACTGGTCATACAGACATTTAGTACATTCAATCTCATACAGAGCTTAATTCTTTACCCTAACATTGTGCAAACTACCAGCTTATACCATCAATGGTCTCACATATTCTGGACTTGTGTCTCTTCATTACTTCAAGAACCGTGTTAAGCAATTCTTCACTATCTGACCCACCTAGGTGTATTTAAGTATGTATATCCTGTCATGTTTCCACAGTGACAAAAGTCTCCCAGTAGCACACTTCTCGGAGAAATCTTCTCACTATTAAGCCACACATGATTGTTCTTAGTAATTACTTCTTTTGGGGAGGAATGGGACGTTTTTCAAGACAGGGTTTCTCTGTGTAGCTCTGGCTGTCCTGGAACACACTCTGTAGATCAGGCTGGCCCCGAACTCAGAAATCCACCTGCCTCTGCCTCCCAAGTGCTGGGATTAAAGGTGTGTGCCACCACTGCCCGGCTTTTAGTAATTACTCCTAAAGGTATCTCTACCACTTCTTTCTACATCTCTAAAACGCAAGAAACAGATTCCCTGGAGAGACACTCAGCTATTCACTCCAAGAGTAGCACTACATGGAATAGAGCAGTTGTTCCATAACTGTGGTTGTTAACATAAAAATGTTACTAACAATAATGCATTGGCATCTATGTCCTCACACCTTTCTAATCTGGTCTATCTAGATTGAGTTTTTTAGCCTCTTTAGGATGTTTAAGAATATGGAAAAATTCTGAACTTGTTAAACAGCCTCAAGTTATCGAACCTGGACATCACTGAAGTGGAAGCTTCTAGTTTCATTGCAAAGTCATGTCAAATAATGTTTTGCAGGAGCACACAGATGTCATGCTAACACAGATATGTGAATGTCTATTTTCCTGAAGCAGACACAGGAGAAAGGCTGCTTTGATATAGCAAAGACATGAAAGACGCTTGATAAAGGAGTATAAATATGACCCCACAGAGAGTGGGAGATAAGCACTGAGCATTGGTTTGGTTTGCTCCCCCTCACTATTCTTCACTAACTACACACATGTGTTGGTTTGCTGTCATTGAGAGAAACTCACCCAAGAACTGCTTATAAGGTTCCTGAAGCAGATTGCCATTTCTTGGGCTGCACCTCAGGCCAGTTGGTGAGCCTGGAGGTTTCTTCTGGATTGAATTCATCTGCTGGTTTGTGTCTGGTGTCTGCCTACTGAAAGGACTGGTCCATAGTTGCCAGTTCATGTATGCTGTCTGCCTGCCTAGAGGACTGGTCTGTAGCTGCTGAGTCCTATTTGGTGTTTGCTGTGGGACTGTACTGCTGTCAAAGATGATTGAGCTCATCCCCAAAGAATTCGTGCTGAATAATAGGTCCACTTCCCCCATATCCTAATAACTTTTCTCTTCCACTAATTCGGCTGGGTGGTGGACTAAAGGAGAGGTTGAACCTAAAATTGTATGCCTACACATCTCCCTCCAATCCAAAGAAACTGGAGAAAAGGATGGTGAGACATCCTGCCTTAATTCTGAGACTGTGCTCAAGGAGTACAGGCCGACCATGGACTCCCATGAGGAACTCCCTGAGTTCCTGATCAGACTGCCTCTACTTCCCAAGTGTTCAATTAACAAACTTGTGCCAACAGAACCTGTTTAAATCCTGTTGAAAAGGAATGGATTTGTAAAACTAATCTTAGTTTATAAAGTCAGACAGTGTAGAGATCTCTTTTTCTAAGTTCAATGATATAACTTCCCCCGAAATAAACACCAGCCTTTAAAATGTTTATCCCCTTGGATTGATGAGAACCATGGTGATAATGATGACTAATGTTTCTACAAACATCCCACCTTGGTAAATTACTTTGTGGTGCTTAAAATCAAAACATAAGCTCTATGGATATCATCACAACCTAGTGGGTTATTTTGTATTGACTCAGGAAGATGAGCAGCCTCGATCATCTATCGGTGTCTATTCGAAAGCAGCCTGAATTCCCTATCAAGCCCCTCATCAGCACACGAGCCAGGCTTCCTACTCTTTTTCTGGCTATAAAATCCCATCTTCACAGAGTCTTGGCCTAATGTTTCTCACTTAAAAATTTATAATAGTGCTGCAGCCATATTCTGGTGCATCAATAGTGATTTTTGCTATATGCAATGTAGAAAACTGTGAAACACTAAGCAATGAGGTGATGTTCTGCTAGCTTCATTTGATAAGCAGCCTCTGAACCTGATGCTCCTTCCAGCACTGTTATGAGCAGAGAAAATATGTGGAAAATGGGAAAATATCAGTTCTCTGTCATGACTCAGACAATGACTTTTGGGGGAAAGGAGTTAAATCCATCTTATCATATATTCACTAAAGCAAATTCTAAATGAATATCAATCTTATTTTTTTAAATACTTGAAATAAAATAGAATGCTGATATTACACTGATGGGAAAGCATTTTAAAGCATGATGCCAAAGTGAGAAATGTTAAGAAGGATGATTGGAATATTTAACTGAATAAAATTACAAAACATGAAGCACAATGGAATCATATGGTGAATAATATCAAGAGCTAAAATGCTCCTAAGGATGCAAAAATATTTACAAAGCAGACAAAAATCAGGTTATATAAAAACAAAACAGGTTATATCTGTCCAAAATAAATAAAAAGTGTATATTTGGAAGAAATTTTAAAAATTAATGAGCAAAGTTTATAAAAGAAATATTGGGAAGGTAAGAACTGCTGTCAACAAATGAGGAAGAGCGTTACTTCATATCCAGCAAAGACAAACCAAATCCAGGCTTTAATTTTTCCTCTATTGGTATTCCATTTCCTGACTGTGCTAGTAAATATAATCCTGTTTTTCTGCATAACCATTTGTCAGTATTTACTAATCAAGCTTTAAAATGTATATAAGCTTTCCCAAGCAATGCCACTTTTTTGAAAAGTATGTTAACTAAATGTACGATTACTGTTTATTAAAACAACCAAAAGTACAAAATGTGTGGAATACTCGATTACCATAAAAGTCTATGTTGTCAATATAATATGTGCTTATTAATGTAATGGTTGGTCATAGCATCTTGTGTCATACTTACAAGAAAACAGATGAATATGTGAGAACTTTATTATTTATCTTGTGTAAAATGGGAACAATGTCATACATTTATTCACATAGGACACTAAAATTTTCAGCATCACTTAGGTTGATGAATTTTAAGAGATTGTCACTTAAATTTTATGAGTAATATATAGTTTCCTTTAATATATATGCATCCATTACTAAAATATTTGCTGATAGAATCAAAAATACATGTTTATAACTTGGAAGGGAAAGGGGAAACTGAGGACAAACATAAAACATATTCCAAAGGGTTCCTCTTAGCAGACTTAAAACTGGTTTTCTTCACAGGACTGCTCAAAGGGACAAAAAATAAGATACATTGTTACATCATTGGCTGAGTTGCATTGCATTACTGGATCTACCTCCTCAACTATCCAATACCCAGAGTCTATGCTTGATGTCTGGCTAGGGAAGGTTACCTATGGCTTCATCTAAATAATGCTAGTAAAGCTGTCACAATAATATTATTTGATGGCAAAAAAATAGCAGTGGCTGTTTTCCTTATTAAAAGAACTTTTAATAGGTAAATATTAAATCTATATGACATACAGCATGTTTTAGATAGGTATACATCATGGATGTATACAAACCAAGCTAACATCAAATTTACTTCACACAGTGTTTATGGTTATAAGACTTCATTTATAAATGAATATATTTATGAATATAAAATATTCATTTGTCAAATGTTAAGCATAGAATACATCATTATCAATGTCCTAAGAGGAAATTGATCTCTTGAACTTATTCCTCCCATCTAACTGAAGTTTTCCATCATTTGAGTGACATTGCCCTGTTTCTCATGCCCTAAGGACCACCCCTCTGAGCTCTCCATCTATAGTACAGCATATTGTGACTCACATGTGAGTAAGCCATGGGCTTCCTTTGCCTGGTTTGTTTTTGTAAACTAAGTATGCATCTACAAAGCATTATACCCATAAGACATGATATAAAAAGGAAGGAACCCTCATTTTTTTCAACAGTGTGTATGAATCTGAAGACTATATTATGAGAACTTTTGAGTAAGTCCCATGTCTGTGATTATTTTCTAGCCAGTCTTTTCATATACATGAGCATAATATTTAAACATTAATGTGATCATCCTAACCTTGTCTATATACATTGGTGACTGCAGACTAGGTAACAGCTGCACAAGATTGTGCTGGAAACAAAAATTAAATCATAAATTTAAAAATCCTGAAAGATTAAAAAAGTAAGTGCCAAGACTAGAGACTATTTTGAAGATTGTGGTTGCCTACTTCAAACAAGATTTTCACTTCAAGAGTCATAGTATCATCTAAATTCCACTAATAGGCAGTGAGGCATGTGATCTGGTAGGCAGCCCCAAATAGCCAGATCATTCTTAGCAAATGTTATTGACCTTGAAAGAGTAATCCAGAAAGATTTCACAGAGGCAGTTCAACCAGACAGATTCTACAATGGAGATTGAGTGAAATACCTCTCTGAATAAATGTGTGGGGTTTGTAAGACTCAAAATCATCTTGAGTTTTTCTTGTAAATACTTGACATGCCATTCTCCATTTAAGAATCCACAACTAAGACACCACCTCTTGCTTAAATAGTAAGGACTGTGGAACCTTGTGTCTGCAATTCAAAGAAGCTAACAGCAGATGGCAATGTTGCCTTGTTGAGCAATGTCACTGGACCCTGTGACAGGGCTTGAAAATACTAGAAAGTTCCTGAATGGGCTCCCTGCATGTGGCATTCATTTCTACACACAAAATGATGAAGCCTTCAGAAGTTAATAAGAAAGAAGGGAGAAGTGTACAAAAGTATGTAGAAAAGTTATAGGTACTAAATATTCATTTCCAAATACAAATCAGGTTGGCAAAGCATCTACAGCTGTTTTGGCAGTCTCATACTTACCTGCTATCAACCAACTCTTCCACAATTGTTTTTACAGTTTATATTTTCTCTACATCCCCAGAGATTGCATTAGTTCCATTTCTTCCGGGTCTGCTTACTAAAATTATTGTGAATTTTTAAGTATCCTTCTATGATCCTTGCAAGCAAGTGAACTGATATCCTTAATTATTTCTAAGTAGAGGTGTTGACCACAGTGGTCAAGAGCTCTGGCCTCAGTGTCAAAAACTGATGGGTCTTAAACTGTTCACCATTTACTTAAGCAAATTATTTAGTCTTGTTACATCCAAGTGCCCTCAGTAAGAGAATGTTAACACCTGTTTCATAGAACTAAAAACAGATCAAATGCTGAAAGTGCTAAGTGTAATATTCATAATGCCTGGCCCAGAGCAAGTCCTCAATGATTCTTGTAATCATCACTGACTATATAATACGTACTTGACTGAACATCATCTCTTCGGTTTGAATGGTGAAATTTTCAAAAACTGAGACTTGTTGACTCGCTACAGCTTCATTTCCTACTCATAGAGAATTCAGAAAAGAGACTGGGTTTCCCTTTACAACTGATTTTAATCTCTCCAAACTTTCTCTCAGTGTATGTCTTTGCAGATATGTCTCTGATCACTGTTGAATCCCATTGGCCTGTTCTTCAGAAGATTGGTGCTTAGGGGACGGGGGAGGGAGGCTCTTAACTCTCATATAGATACAGTACTATCTTAAGGAGATACTTATCTCACACGGTCACTTCTTTAAGTTATCTTTCTGAGTATAACAAAGACTTATTAAAACAACTGGTCATGAGAATTTCCTCCCTTACAACTCTTTTCCACTTTACTGCCTTTTGTCTTAGTTTATTATCTTGATACAGCCCTCAGATTAGTCAGCCATTTGAAGTAAACATTAGGTAGTTAACCTATTGATCCCAGCGTGCTCTGGGCGAAAGGCCTAGTATGAATACTTCCTCCCTCACCGCTCTTCTCTCTTCTTGCTCTGCCCCTTTCATTACCTTGCAGTTAGAGCTTAAAGAGGAGCAAATTATAATTCCTCTTCAAAGCCCATTGAACAAAGATGCTTGCATTGTATCCTGGCTGTTATAAAACACTGTTGTGTTTTATAAGCCTAACCTTTGCAACCCAACTAGAAATCATCATGATTCTTCCTTGAAACTGCAGTACACATCTCCTGTGTTGACTAAATTGCCTCTGTATGTTTAACAGAGAGAATACATAGCATCAAGTAAGTAGAGTTTGCATCAAGGTCTATTCTTCCTGTACTAAAGTTTGGTAATCATCTGTATGTCTCCTTGAATCTTGTATCTCTCTAGACTGCTCTGCTACAAATTATTATAGCAGCACTGCTGCCTCCACCATAATAAATAAACATTAAGTGACAAAGTGATTCCTTGCCCAAACTGTAGCCTCTCACAACTCCATATTCTATCAGAATCAATTCCAATACTCTCCTTCCACCTGAGAGCCTGCATTTCTAAATAACAATGTATAGCTAGACCCCAAAAGGTTTCATATAAAAGGCAATAAAGTTATTGCCCATAAGTCCCACATTAATTGGCCTAGGAAGTCCAATCACAATTTCTGCAAGAATCATCCAAGGAAGGTAAAAACTTAACCCAGAGAAGTAAGTTTCAGTTTCCTTGATCATTATCTCTGTCCTGCCTTTATCTTTGAACCAATCCAATAAAACTAAATGTGATCCCACAACCAGTCACATGAGATGCTTCACCTGTATCTACAGCATCTCTGAGCCAACAGTGTCTAATCAGACCATATGTATTTACCATGTATTTAATCATACACCCACTCATCTATTAATTGCGTTAAGTACCATTTACCTGCAGATTTTAGTCTTTCATAAGGAAAAGTGATGGTGGCTCTTTTTCTTCAATTACAAACTCCAAATAAATACCTCTGTTGATTCTCACTTGAGACACCTTTATTATCTGGGGTTTCTTTGGGATGCTTTCTGCATTTCGCTTTGTTGTTGCCTATACATTTTCACCAATTGTAGCATGCATGGAAACATCTCATACCATGCTGCTTCTTGAGTTTGTACCAATCTCAACACAAGTGATAGCTTCTGCTCTCTTCATTAAGTCTCTTGGATACTTACTGTCAGATTGGTGTGTACATCTTGTTTTAGGGTCCATTGCTTTGTTGTCCCTAGCTCATTATTTGAATACATCCTTTTGTTTTTGTTTGTTCTTATATTGGTGTTTTTTCTAAAAGTGTTCTTAGTAGTAAGGAGCACAACCATAAGTTAGAATGCAGGTCCTGTAAGCCTGCTGATTTATCTTGTCTCAAGACTAATGATTACTCAGTTCTTCCCAGACCTATGTACATTTGTACAAGCACCAATTGCTTATGTCCATTTCCAAGTTTGTCCTTGAAGGTTACCTGTGATCCAGAGAAATGTTTTCTTTGTTTTCTGCACAGCAGGCAGAGTACATTGTCTACATCTTTGTGCAGCTGACAAAGGAGGTTGGAGGCCTGATACATGCTGTTTCTATGGAAGCATCTCACTGGACCAATCAAGATCTGGTTTCATAGGGGTCATTTAAGAAAAACAGCCAATGTGTCCATGCATGTCCATCTCACCCTCCAGTATAGCAGTCTAAATGGCAGGAAGTGACACAAAGAAAATGAGCATCTCAAAGGTCTCTCACAGGATCATGTGGCTCAAGTAATATTGCTCCTCTGAGAAAACTGAAGACAAAGAGAGTAACATTTTTCAAATCCAATATGAACAACGTCCTATTGATATATAGAGGAAGGACTTCAATCGTAACTTCCATTAAAAAAAAATTCTTTGATCAAAGCTAAGACACAATCTGAGAAATTGGTTAGCAAACAAAATGCCGTTCCCCAGCTGTCCCTCGACTTCCTTATGTACACCTAAGACTTGGTTCTTCCTTCATTTTAACCCCTCCAGCCCCATTATCTCCTCACTCTCTTTCTCTTTATCTAGACTTTCCCCAAATGATTTTGCAAGTAATTTCTAAAATACCAACTGCATTCCAAGACCATTCCCATCCATTAAGTGATACAGCCAGATCTAGAGATCTAGAGATCAGATAAAGCAAAACTAAAAGCTATAGTTAGAGACTTTTCAGAACATGGAAAAGACCATCCGGCACACATATAAAAACTTTGAAATCCCTTGTCTCGACTTGGAAAAATGGTAGTTAGACCTAAGTTCTAAACCCTAAGTCCTAAACAGCAAATATTGATTAGACTGTTTCTATAAGGACCTTTCATATTAGGAATATTTTGAAGAAATCATATGAGTTTTTTGTTATATATTTATATTATATAAAGGACAATCTGTTTTTCTTTCTTTCTTTCTTTCTTTCTTTCTTTCTTTCTTTCTTCTTTCTTCCTTTCTTTCTTTGTGTGTGTGTGTGTGTGTGTGTGTGTGTGTGTGTGTGTGTGTGTGTGTGTGTGTGGTTTTTTTGGTATTTTTCAAGACAGGGTTTCTCTGTGTAGCACTGGCTGTCCTGGAACTCACTCTGGAGACCAGGCTGGCCTCGAACTCAGAAATCCGCCTGCCTCTGCCTCCCAGAGTGTTGGGATTACAGGCATGCGCCACCACCACCCGGCTTCTTTCTTTCTTTCTTTCTTTCTTTCTTTCTTTCTTTCTTTCTTTCTTTCTTTCTTTCTTTCTTTCTTTCTTTCTCTTTTTTCAAGACAGGGTTTCTCTGTATAGCCCTGGCTGTCCTGGAACTCACTCTGTACACCAGGCTGGCCTCAAACTCAGAAATCCACCTGCCTCTGCCTCCCAAGTGCTGGGATTAAAGGCATGTGCCACCACTGCCCGGCTATAAGGACCTTTCAAACTTATCTTTTCTCAGTAAAGATGTGGCATGAAAAGAGTCAAAAATTGGGGGGAAATATTCCCTACCTGTTGATAAAGTAGAAGGGCTTATCAAACATGCATTTAGGAAAATAAATTATAGGGCATTTTCAAGAGAAATTTTTAATAATTCATTTTTGCAACATTTTGGAGTTAAAGAAGGTAATAGCTACCTTCCTAATTTTATCAGTGAAGTAACACATGAAATTGAAGAGAAATTTTGAGACAAAAATTAGAGCAGGCAAATGGCATTGAATGATTCCCATGTGGCATTTAGATAAGACCTTTGAAGAAAAAATAAGTCAAGAATTCAAATAAACTTAAAGTACAGCATCTCAAACAGATACCTTTCTGATGACCATTTTCTGACAAGGACACTTGTTCTCAGTAACAGAAGAGACACTGGAAACAAAAAAGATGATTCTGTCTTACAAAAGAAATGCCAAATTCAAGAAAAATCTCTCAATTTGACCTTTGAGAGCGCTCTGAGGAGGGAGTGAGTCATTCAACATCCAACTTTAAACACTCAAGATGAATACACAGTCATCTAGATGGCCAGCTTCCTGGAAGGACAACAGCTACTCTCTCTTTATTAACCTCTTCTACCTTTACCCTATCTCTTCCTGAAAGTAAACAAATGGTTGTCAATGGTGAGCATAAACTGTAATCCTCGCAAAGCCTTTCTGCCCTGAGATCATAGCCTATTTATTTAAAATGGGAAAACTTTTCAAATGAAGTTGTAACAATACATTCAAAGCAGATGTTCCTTGAGGTTCCAGAGGAGAGGACTCTTCTATGCGTAGTCAGGATGAGTCTCTTAGGATATTTTATTCCCGTTACATTTCATGTACTTCGGATAAACACTTAGATGCCTGGGCTGTTTTCCAGTGGGTGCTAGAACAAATTGCCACAGATGTAATGGCTTAACAGGCATCAGTTGTTCTACAGTTCCAGTCCTAGAGTGCAAAATACATCTCATTGGGCTGAAATTGAGGTGTTACTGGAGCAGTAATTCTACAGACTCAACAGGGTTGGAGGGGATACAGAGCTTGAATTTTTAAGCTTTGCCTTAATGGTCTTA
This sequence comes from Apodemus sylvaticus, assembly GCF_947179515.1. Classification (NCBI taxonomy): domain Eukaryota; kingdom Metazoa; phylum Chordata; class Mammalia; order Rodentia; family Muridae; genus Apodemus; species Apodemus sylvaticus. The sequence continues at coordinate 51,677,897 of NC_067473.1, forward strand.
TTTGTTGTATCACAGTCCTTTACTCCACCTATAGAATGACCAGTGAAGTTTCTTGAAATGCCTCACCGTGACTTTCTTCTTCTGTTAAGAATTGTGTGATTACATTGACTCTCTAGCACCACTACCTCTGATAGTCTTGAATAATTATCTGCCTCTCTTAAACAACTGATCAAGAGCCTTAAGACTACCTGCAAACTGGAAGTCACCTTGCTAAAGATTATAACATATTCACAGCTCTAGAGGGTAGAATGTGATCATTTTGAATGGTTACTATTAATCTGATATCTCAAATTTATTTATATATTCTACAGGCTAAAATTTCTACTGATACACAAAATACCTGGAATAGACTCTACTAAAATGCAAGTAGATTCTACCAAATACTTTTTGAAAGTCCTCCTAACATACTTGGAAGTCAGAGTCAAAGCAAAAAGTTGATTATATGATAAAACATTTAGATGCAAAGGAATTCACTTATCCAGTGCTAGTTGTTATTAATGTTCCAATGCTGCCAAAAAGAAAGCTAGGAAGTAAGATACTGATATTCTTCTTCACTATGTTGGAGCTATTAACAAATCATACCATCCCTTTCCTGTAGTACCTATCTCATATAACACCTTCTGTTTCCAAGTGAAACTACTTGCCATACTATAGTAGATCTTTGCTCTGTTCTCTTCCAGGGTCTGAAATAGGTAAAGTTGTTACCTTTCTACCTTCCTCTGCCAGAAATAGCAATACACCTACCTGAACAGTAAGATCTTAGGTGTTTGCTAAAACCCTCCTGTCATTTTTCTGGGATTCTCAAATAAACATTCAGAGATATAAACCTCTCTCTTCTCTCATTCATTTACAATGTGGAGATAATTTTCTTCTTTGTACAGAGGGCAGTGAAACTAAAAGTTTCACTTTAGCAAAAAAAAAAAGGCATCACATTTCAAAAGACAAATTATAACTGTGACAAGTCAGGCTACCACATAGGGTGCACCTTTTTGATAGATGGGAAGATACTCCCTGCTAAAGATTATGCAAACTTATCTCCCTAACAAATGACAATTTAAAGCATCATTAGGTTTTATTGGGTGGAGAGTTTTTCTGTAAGTGCATTGTTATGAATTGACTGTAGCTTCAATAAAAAAATCTTCTGAGTGTCAAACTCAAACACATTTCCTGAGACCAAAAGAAGGTTTGTTGTTTGCTCTCTCTATTTGTTTTGCTTTTGCTTTTGCCTTTGGTTTAGCACTCAAGTCTAGGGTCTTTAGAACACTAAGGTCTACCATATGGTTACATCTTCAGACAATGTTGGCTTCTTAAAGCTGTACTGCTTGTATATTCTTGACTACAAAAGATTCATTTAAGTATCTGTGGACAGGTGATCCAGACAAAAGTTTTAAGTCCAGTTTCAGGAGAAACATAAAAAAAAAAAACCATTGCTTACTGCAATCTTATGCTTGCCCTCATTGTAAAGGTTTAACAGAATGACCAATAAGTGGGAATAAAAGAAACCAAAACTGCAAAATAGAAATAGGTACAATACAATTCTGGACCATAAAATCTTCATCAAACTTTATTCAACTTTTCTTACTTCCTTGCTTCCAACTCTAGCCAGACAAAGATATGCAGGATCCCATTCTTCACTTTAAATTAACCTACTATTAATGTTTTATAATGCCAACAATATCTAATCACAGTAGATTAAATCTAGAGTCTTTGCTGGGTTTTTTTCTTTAGTTTTCTCTTTTTTTTTAAAGCCTGTCTTCAAATCTCTGAAAAAAATGTTCTTAGTGATAGCTGTAACAAGCACTGAATAAATGTGTTAATTTGGGTAATATTAATTCCTTTTCACACATATACTTCCTATCTATGAGCAACTAAACATGGTAAGTACTAGCAAGTCTTTTATTAATGTAGAAAATGCACAACTTAGTAATTCCTAGTTCTGCCATTCATTGCAGATCGAATCTTAGAAAGTTAATTAATATCTCTAATTCTCTGTTCTCTTCTGAGAAATGATGGAAATGCAATTATCTACATCATTGTAGTATAATCGTTAGGTGTGATGATATATGGACAGATTTGTTCTATTGTCTGGTGCAGTAAGTACTGATGCTGTCCTGCCTGATGGTGGTGGTGCTGGTGCTGGTGGTGGTGGTGGTGCTAGTGGTCATGGTGGTGGTGGTGCTGGTAGTAAGAGTGATGTTTTCTTATGTTTTCTGTTTTGAAAATTGGATGATAATTGTATCTTGCTATTTTTTCATCATATACCCATAGGCAATATTCCATCATGTACATTTTAAATAAATTTTGTGAAATCTAGCTATAATACCGTATTTATCCTTAATAATTCCTCAATACTCTGACCCTAGAGGTATTGCAGGTATGGCTGCTATGTTACATATGAATCAGTAGGTGGCAGAAAGGAGAGAGACTCTGACCTGTGAACATCTGAATGATTAGTAGCCTAACATTCATGGAAAAAAAAGTAAGCCTGAGATAACCACCAGCCTGACATGAGGGAGCCCATACAGGGAACTAGCCTGAGATGACCACCAGTCCAGTGCTATAATGCACAGGTAGGACCAAGCATTCCTGAGACCACTCTGAGTGCAGGCACCACTACAGGGAGCAAGTAACTGGTAGAGAAGTGAGAAGAAAAAAGATGAACAAAAGGATGTGGGCACAATGCAGAGAGGCAGAACTGAAGATTTGAGGGTAGTGAGTATCTAGTGATGCCACCGGGGACCATCATGGATTCCTGGCCTGTGTTGCCACTACGGGGCATGTTTGGGTTCTAGTAGCTGGAGTCTGTTATCACAAAAGACCAGGCAGATGTCCCCTTCTGGATTACCCCTAGGGAAGATGTTAATGTCTGAGGACATTGCAGAGCTGACCCTACCCCTCACATGGGCATCATGGGAGAGCTGGCCCAGGGGGAGCATGGCAGCAGAAGAGCTGACAGCACCCTAGCCAGCAGCAGTATTCAGGAGAGGGGCACAGCAGATTTCAGGAGTTGTGGGTGAGCCACCCTCAAGGATATGAACTTGAGAGAGCTTACCCTGCCACTCATCTCCTGCTTAGTGACATGACTGAGCAACTCAGATACTCTTAGGCCCAGATCCAGGGCTATCAATCGGCTCACCCCCAACATCTGCCCTATGGATGAACTGCTGGAACAAGTGAAGGAGCAAGTCCTACTGATACAAAACTATAGGATCTCCATGACACAAGGATATAGCAGGATGTTCAAGAGGATCTCAGGTGAGGTTCCAGTATTAGTTAAGTAGCCGACACTAGAGGCCTCAGATCAGATCAATGGGTCATTGCAATGACCATTTGCAAGGAAATAGATGTTGTCAAGAGTCACGCTGTGACAAACTATACCTTTCACAATGAAACAATTTTTCCCTACTGTTAGATGGTAAGACTATAGATGAAGACACCGCCCATCTTGGTTACCAGATACAGAGAAATCAAGCTAGAATTGAGCTTGGAACCGTCTACCTTATAGATAGATTTAATATCACCAAAAGATGCTATAAAGGCATGCACAGTTTTAGTCATCTGTGAACTTTATGAAATATAATACCAATCTGCCAAACAAAGTGCTACCCAAAGGTGCAATATTGGCACAACTGGTAAGAACACAACCCAAACCCATGTCTTCTGTTCTAGGTACATTGTAGAAAAGGTTGTCTAAAGGATATAAAAGACAAAAGAGAGAGAGAAAGTCCACAAAATTCTGTCTTCTGGCCATGAAAACAACCATTGAAATTATAAACTCACACAGCTGTGGGTTGCCTATACCATGCCTGTATAAATTTAGTCCTTTTGACAGTCAGTCATGGATAATGGAGGTACTCAAAGGGCCCTATTATTCTTTTATGAACAATTTGCCTCTAACAGATTCTAGGGCAGGAAAGTCATTGTTTTCAGTTATGTACCCACTGGTGAGCCTACCTGGCCCCACTGGATACTTCTAAACCCATACTCACACAGATGTCCCTGGGTAAGCACAGTGGCTCATAAAGCAAAAGAAAACATCTTGAGTATAGAAGGGATTAGGGAGGGAATACTGGGGTAGAAGATAAGATGGATAAGAGAGTGGGGATTGAGAGTAATTACAATTCATTATATGTTTAAAATTGTAAAGAAATTTAATCTAATAATATGCAACATCCTTATCTTTTGTGAGTTTTTACTACATTTTTGTTAGTTTAATTCCAAACATATGAACTATTTAGTATTTACAACCTAGTTTTTGTACAGTAAGGATAATTACAATAAAATGCTATTGTGAGAAATACCCATGAGGTTCACCTACTCAAAGTTACAAATATCTTTTAAATAGTTTAAAAATATTTTCCAGTTTCCTCAGAAATTATTATGAGGCCTTCCCTATCTGGTTTGTTTGTGAAGCTCATTTTATATACTGAGAATTATTGATGGGCAGTTACCAGTAAACTCGGAAGGTTTTCTAGAGGCTGCATATTTACGAAAACTCCTTCCCTCTCATCTATCATCCTCTGAGCACATCCTGACCACTGTCACCGTCATCAGTTTTGAGCAATTGATTTTTAGGAGCAGACTTTTGTGGACAGTGGGAAAAGAGAGGTTGTTTGAACATTCCTGATTTTATGGATCAATTACTCACCTCAAAGTCTTAATTTCACAGAGGTAAGTAAACTATGCTTTTAAGAGGATAAAGAGAAAGCATTTTATATCATTATATATAGTTATATAATTAGATGCTCTTTTCTTTTATTTCATCTTGACACATGTTATTTTCCAAACTATAATATGTATACAGCAAATGAAATTTTTTGAAGCCATATAAACAAAATAAAAATTGGCACTCAAAGGTGAGTTACTACTCAAAAGTCCTAAACTCCAACATCTTTAGTATAACTCTGCATAGGGAATAACAACAGCTAAATAAAATTTAAAATTTTTATATCAGTACTTTTCACATAGAATATAGAAGATAATGAACAGAAAAAAATTTCCAAGAAGAGTGTAACATCCTATTAGTTTAAATTTTAGAAATTTAAATTAGTTTAAATTAGAAATATTTTAGTCAACTGTAATATTAGCAGATATGTCTCATTTTCATCTGCCAAAGAATGAAATTTGCTTCCAGATGATGTATTTTCTCTCAACAACTTGTAGGAAATATAACTTGAAGTCATTCATGGAAGTATGTCCAAAACCCAATGAAATCTAAATTAAATTTTCTGTATATTGGCTTAAGGCTTGATTATGTTCTTTAAGTGAAAAACATCAACTGTTCTGTTAAATACTTTTACAGGAAGAGATAACTGAAGATGTAATTGCAGAACAAAAAAATAATTTATTCTTGCCTACTGCCACTAAACTGGTTTTTATATCCTTAGTAGCAATGGAAAATATCAAATGTCAAATCTTTCAATTTAGAAATTCCATTTTTCTTGGCTGATTCAGACAGTCTCAAATAGTTCTGTAAAAGTAATATGGTCTATCACACATTAAAATATATTAAAGCTGTACCCATAGCTTTTTACAAAATGTTTCTGTTTTCTATTATTAGATGTTCTTATAAATATATATGTATATGTATTTATTTATATTATATCCTTAAACATGAATTATTCTCAAACAATAAAAACAAAGATCTCTTTAAAAATACAGCCATAAATAATTAGTGGAAGGAGTATTTAGTAATTATGTGAAAAGCATTAACAAATAAAAGAAAATTGAAACACTACCCTGACTGCTCTAAATTCCTCTCAGCTGTCCTTTCCTGCTGTCAATTTATACAATTTATGTATGATTTAAATTGCTTCAAAAATACAATAAAAATGTTAAAACTCACACTCATTATATGGTCATATCTATAGGCTGGCTATAAGATCCCTTTCTTTATCTTAATATATGTTTAGCATATTTTTCCCACAGCACTTTTATCAGAATTAATCTTGGCATTGTAATGACTTAAGTAGCTAAATCTTTCTCCAGTGTTAAGATATTTTATAATCTAAATTTCAACTCTATTCAAACCCAAACAAATCTCATCTAGTTACTTAGAACTTGAATACTGTGGCTATTAACCAACACTGGTCTTCTCTTATTTTTAATCTGGGTCATTATTGGCAGATATGGAGGAAAATTTAACTCATCTACAGTTATCCTTCCAAATGTGACTACTTGACTCCAACCTAATTTAATCACCCTTTATGTTGGTTGACTCTGTCTCCTGAGCAGTGCTCTCATACCTGCAGCTGCTCATGTCTTAGAATGAGTCATCTCACACAAATTGTAACTAGAGTGGACTTCTGTGATGCCTTCCTGGTTTTGTGTGCACCTATTTAGTAACTGATTTGAACAGAGTCAAAAAGAGGCTGATTTTTCAGGAGAACAAACTAGAGTAGCATCCAAGCTTATTCACAGCAGTTTCAATATAATTTATTACAGTCCCATCCCCATCTTGTCCCCTCTTTTATACACACACACACACACACACACACACAAACACATACACACTATGCACACACACACATATGTACTATGCACACACACACACACACACACACGCACACACAGACACACATACATACAAAACAGATTAACTCACTGTTCTTACAATTTCCAAAACACAGAATCCATTTTATAATTGTTGAAAACCATTTTATAAAAGTGAAGCTAATTTAACCTAGAAACCTGGATTACCCAAAACATACTCTACACATCAAATGAGGTACAAGAAGAAAGGAAGAGTGGCCCCTTGTTCTGGAAAGACTCAATGAAGCAGTATTCAGCAAAACCAGAACGGGGAAGTGGGAAGGGGTAGGTGGGAGGACAGGGGGAGAAAAGGGGGCTTACGGGACTTTTGGGGAGTGGGGGGGCTAGGAAAGGGGAAATCATTTGAAATGTAAATAAAAAATATACCGAATTAAAAAAAAAAAAAAGAAGTGCTCAACATCATTAGTCATTAGGGAAATGCAAATCAAAACAACCCTGAGATTTCACCTTACACCAGTCAGAATGGCTAAGGTCAAAAAAAAAAAAAAAAAAAGTGAAGCTAATTCTAACTAAAAATTCAATGTGATACAATAAATAAAACATGAATATTTAATTTTGAATATTAGATGATGGAGAGAATGGTTTTAGTTTCATTAAACTTTATTGATGAGAAAGTTAAAAAGTATGCAAGTACTTAGATCATTTCATATGACAAAATATTTCAGATATATTTATAACTTAAATATCATTTTAGCAAAACTATAGAAATATCAAAAAAAACTTCTTTTTAACATAATATTTTGAACATTTTGGGATAAAAATATCTTCCCCAAGCGTTCAGCAAAAATTAATTAGAAAGGCAACATAGGCCTTCCAAATTAGAAATAAATTCTATAGCAGTGCCTTCCAATACAGTTTTCAAACATAATTAAAATTTCAATAGCTATACAATGTAATATAGTAGCTACCATCAACATGTAGCTATTGGGCACTTAAAATTTAGTTATTAAAGTTGTAGAATAGATTTTAAACTTTATTTAATTTAAGTGAGATGCAAATAATACTCAAATAACACAACACTTTATAGTTAATAGCTGTTTATTTGGATAGAATATCTAGAGAATCAAATAAAATAATATATGAAAATAAGAATACAAATCATGAAACTAAAAACATATTTGAGATATGCTTATTAATTAAAACATATCCTTAACATGAATTTTTCTCAGACAATAAAAACAAAGATCTCTTTTAAAGAATACAGTCATAGATAACTACTGGAAGAAGCATTTAATAATTACATGAAAACATCATTAACAAAAGAATGTTAAAGCAATACACTGTTCTAAATTTTCCTCGGCTGTCCTCTCCTGCTGACAACTCTTTCTACTAGGTTTGAGTTTATTTATCTTTCTAGACTATTTCTCAGTAAATTACTTTGCCAGCAAACACCCAGCAAACCTACAAATCTGAATAAAATTTACAGTGCATAGCATGAACCACAGAACACACTATAGAAGCCATACCTCTACAATGATAGTAGGCATGCTATGTCTTTGTATGTCCTTGTATGTCTATGTATGTCCTTGTCACCTTGCCTTCTCTGCAGCCTACTCCATCTGTGTTCTTTACCAGCTCCTTTCCCTTTCTTCTACATTAGCTAATCACAATCTTTCCACTCCTTCCAATATCCAGCTTTACTGTCATCTAACTGGAAGTTAGATGGAGCTGATGCGCTTCTACTTCCCCAAGTAACTAAAGATCACTGAGAACTCTCAACATCTCCACCTAGTACAGCTTACACATTAACTGCCTGTCTACTCATTCCTTAGGTTTCGCTCACTTTTACCACAAATGCAGTGTCCATTGACTCTGTTCACATGCTGGATCTGGCATTTTACTTTCTACCTTGTCTTTGTCTCGTGTTTTCTTTTCCTCATCTGTGCTTTAATCAATTAAATATATCTACTTGGAGACTGGGAAGATTGCTAAGTTGTTAAAAGTACCTGCTGCTCTTGAAGAGGACCTACATTTGGTTCCAGGCATCATTATGGCAGCTTACAATATCCTATAACTCCAAATTCAGGGGATTGAGTGTTCTCCTCTATCTTCCACAGGCAGCAGGCATGTATGTGGTATACATACATAGATGTAGGTACTCATACATGCACATGAACATACAAACACCATACACACAGGCACATAAACAAATGCAAACATACACATAAACACATGCACACATGCATACACATGCACACACACATGCACACACACATGCACACACATACATATGCAGAAACACAAAATAAATAAGACTTTAAACATGCCAAACTATAGACCATCTAATAAAGAAAATATAGTAAATTTGCAAGTCAGTTTCATAATGCCAGCTCTGACACTTTCTGTTTGTGTGGTCATATTTAAACTCATTCATGTCTCCCTTTCTGTATGTTTAAAAGTAGAATAGCAAACAACAAAAACAGATTTCCTCCACCATATAGTTAGGTTCAAACAATTAAAGCTTTTCCACAAGGCATTTTGCATAATACACACCATATGATAATCTCCTAGAAATATTACCAATCATTTTTATCTCTACAGCTAATTTGAAATTCGCCTCGGCCTCATGCTGCTTCCAACCTTTCCTGTTTCTCCTATTCCTTTCAGAGCAAAATGTGTTTCTGAGCTAATTTTAGGCCGACAGGAAAATTCAGAAGTTAGTGAACTCTACATATAATCCTTTGCAATGTCCCCTAAAGTTAGCTCACTGTAGAACCAGAAAATAACTGGTGCGAAACTATGGAATGAAAGGCATTTCAAATTCACCAGCATGTACTCATCTTGTTTTCTCTTTCAGGTTCCAGCCCAAGTTCCCGCATTGCAATGAGTCACCATTTCTCTGTAGCTCCCTGTGCTAGGTATCAGTTCCATTAACTGTATATATAGTCTTAGCACTGCACCTTCAAGAGCCTTTCATTAGTTACTTTGTTGTATGACCTTCAGTCGGATTTGTTGCATATTTTCTTCATGACTGAAATTTTAAAACTTTGAGTTTTATCAGGAATCACACAGAAATGATATTGTGTCCTTCCAAGGGCATCATGTCAAGAGATTCAGGATATCAATATGACAGACAAGACTTTCAAGAAGAATTATCTCCTCTTGCTGGCTGCACTTCATCTCCTCGCCTTTGCTTTTTAATCCACCGTCCTCTGGCTTCATTGTCCATCAGTCCATTAAAACTCTTCTTGTTAGGGACACCATTAACCCTCTAGTTATTCAATGTAAAAGGAACATCTTACCCTTTTTTTTCTTGAGCCACGTGTAGCTAGAGGACTGCTAAGAACTCTCATATTTTTCCTGCCTCCTCTCAGCTGCTGATGCAAAGTCACACTTTCCTGACTCGTAACTTTTCTGACTGCTTCCCTTCATGTTCCTGACATGGCCTCATTTTTCATCACTCTCTCTACATGTGATACAGATTCCTTCTATTAGTATACACTCTGTGGTGGACAGAGTCATCTACATCCCTGGCTTTCTTGCCACTTGCACACACATGTATTTTACATCAATATTGTCAGCATATTTTTCTTACTCTTCAGTTCATATGCACAACTGTATTCAAAGCATCATAATGGGGCCATCATACAGGAATCATAAACTGAGCGTGCTCCCCAAATAGCACTAAAAATACCCCCCAAATGGCTTGATTCAGACATATACTAAGTTGATACCTCTGCTCTTTGAAGTATATTTTTTGTCAACAAAATCAGTTGGATTTGTAGTGGATATATCATATAATTGGCATAAATTAAACAAATAACCAAAGAAAAATTCCCTACACTTATTTTTAATTAAGTTCTTTAAAATGTAGAAAGATATTTACTTTGTAGCCCTAGCTTTCCTATAACTAGCTATGTAGACACACTCTCTTTAAGGACTTAGAAAATTTACATAAATTTATTTTTTGTGTCTATGTGTCAGTGTGTGTGTGTATGTATATGTGTGTGGATGTATGTACACATGTGTGTGTGAGTATGAGTGTGTGTGTGTGTGTGTGTGTGTGTGTGATATAAGTGCAGGCATGCATACCTGGAGGAGTTACTACAACATTTAGGAGTCTGTTCTGTCCTTCTACCTGTATGTAGGCTACAGAGATTGAATTCAGGTCATCAGGGCTACATGGTAAGTTCTTTACATATTGAGCCATCTTGTCAACCCTTTATTATTTTAGTATAACTATAGTGATATAACTGATTTTAGAGCCCTGTTGTTTACCTACAAGGAAAATTTAGGATTCTATACATTATCAAAATAACCAATACAAATTTAAAAATAAACATTATTGGTAAATTTGACCCATCACCCAATCTAATATACTATGGACCTAAATGCAGTGATACAACTGGCTGCTAAATTGACATACACTAAGCAAGTATTTGCTATGTAATACTGGAAGAGCCCTAGAGATATAATAGTGGGGTAGCTGGTAGTTGGCTCTCTTATTATCTCTCCTTGTCACCTGATATTATCATTTCATCTGAGTTTCTAGCCATCACTTATTGCAGTGCCATCCAACAACAAATACCAAGGAGTCCATATTTCAGTTTTTAGCAACCATATTAGTTAAATTAGTTCAAACAAGTAAATCTAATTTTAGAATATATATTAGCTTCATAAATACAAAATACTATCATTTCTCAATGTAATTAGTATAAATTTAACAAGATCATATATGTTGCTTTTCACTGTAAGTCTTTGACACCAGTGCATGGTGTACACTGATCACATATCATATGGAAGTCACCTGCCAAGGCTCTGAAATCCTCTACAGCCATTAGCTACTATCCTGTATAGTACATATTAGAAATGAGACTTTCCAGACAGGTGCTCCTGACAATGGCATCATGAGTGGAACTTACACCACAATGTTCACCTAATTTGCATAGAAGAAGTATTTTTATATTTGCAGTCTCTAGGATAGGGGCTGAGCTGTTAACCTAATGAACACAAGAGTAGAATAAGCTATTATGCTGACTTTGTATTCCCATCTATCTACATTTTTGGCAATCAAGTCTCCTTTCTCTTCATCTAAAACAGTGAAGGAAAACAAAAACTAAGTAAATAAGCAGGGGATTTTCTACACACCATGGAAAACTTCCATATGTGTGTGCCAATCTTAACTGTAGTCTTTTGGTACAGCTAATCAGCTAGTTAAAAGGCAATCCTCTTTTAAGTCTTTATGCTAAACTCAGTTCTATACACTGTCCTGCTATGTGGTTGAGGAATCAAAAGCTTTAGTTCTTTGTCCCTGAAGACCTTCCTGCAAGTCTCCTGACTAAAGAATTAATTCACAGAAAGTCCTCAAAGGTGTCCACTATGTCATGTTTTACCATTCAGTCCTCTAAGGGTATGAGATAAACATGAGTTGCCATAACAACATACAGTTTACTGAAAATAAATCAAGACTTTCCAGGATAAGAGCACCAATGGATGATGGATTTCTACATAGAATACATTTATGCATATTTCTGTCTGTCTGTTTCTGCTTGTTTATGTCTGTGTATGAGTGAGTTTGTGTGTGTGTGTGTGTGTGTGTGTGTGTGTGAGAGAGAGAGAGAGAGAGAGAGAGAGAGAGAGACAGAGAGAGAGAGAGGAGGAGAGGTACCAAGGTATGTGTCTCAACTCTATATTTGCACAAAAGAACACTGTTCTTTATTTGAAGAGCATGCTTCTATTCAATTAATTCAAAATAGGACACCTAAAATGCTTTCAATTGTTTTTATACAAAACAAAAGAAACATTATTCATATTAAAACATTTTCATTGTTTCTATCACTACAGTTTAAGTTGGGTAGCCATTGATCCTTCATCATTTACTCACCTCTGGTTTCCCCAAGGCAGATAGCTTAAGGGTAGTATTAGCGAGGGGATGATGCTATATGTGTCTCATGGCCGCCTTAACACTGTGTCACAGGTTAATAGTAATTAGTTTCACATGTATGCCTCAAATGCACATGAAGACAAAAGGAGTCATTATCAATAATGAATAAAATAAAATCAAACACACTCTGTTCTACAAGTGTGTTGATCTATATTCTCAAAAGTCATCATTGTTTAATAATGCCATTTCCTTCTCTATCTATCTCTTCGTCTGGTCAAGTGTCATGAAGGAGCCTGGGGAATAGAGAAGAGAATATGTCGTATAAAAACAATGGTATATGTCATGTCCCATGTAAAAGTGACATCTGGGACTCGGGTTGTGACTTAACGTCTCAAAGTCTCCACTCTGTACTGATTGTGTCATTGTTATCTCATGTGTCTCAAACACAGACAAGTCATTATGAAATAGCATTTGAGACATCACCAGAAATATTTTATTGACAGTGCGCCATCTCTAAGCAGTGCAGGAAGCCAGCTATACACCCAGCAGCCAGCGAGGGAGAGGCAGCCTGCACAGGTGAGACTGGCCCTGCAGTCTCTCAGCCTCTGGCAAGAGCCTACCCGTTTCCACCTCTGGATGTGGAACACCCTTGACCACAGTGCGCCATCTCCAAGCAGTGCAGGAATCCAGGTATACACCAAGCAGCCAGCAAGGAGGAGACAGCATAGCCTGCATCCTGAACTGATCAGGGCCACAGAGGTACATACCCAAATGCAACTACAAGAGAGTGGGTTTCAGCCGCCATCTTTGCTTCTGTGACTCTGCAACAGATTGGTAGGCAGGTTTCATCAGAGTAGAGGATCACTTGGGACATACCGCCACCTCCACCCAGGAACTCAGCAGCACCACAGCAATTTGTGCCAGGGGAAAGCAGCTCACCCAGGGTTGCTGAGATAGGCCTGCAGGCACACAGGAGGGCCCAGCTCCAGCCAATAACAGCAGGCCCAATTACACCAGAAATAACCAGATGGCAAAAGGCAAATGTGGGAAAGTTACTAACAGCAATCAAGGCAATATGGCACCATCCGAAGCCAATTCTCCCACAACAGCAAGTCCTGGATACCCCAAGACACCAGGAAAGCAAGATTTGGATTTAAAATCACAGGTCATGATGCTGATGGAGGGCATCATGGAGGGTTTCAAGAAGGGCATAAATAACTCCCTTAAAGAAATACTGGAGAACACAAGTAAACAGGGAGAAACCCTTGAAGAACTAAGGGAAAACACAACAGAACAGGGGAAGGAATTAAATAAAGCCATTCAGGATCTAAAGAAGGAGGTAGAAACAATAACGAAATCACAAAGGGAGACAACCCGGGACAAAGAAAACCTAGGAAAGAAATCAGGAATCATGGATCCAAGCATCAAAAACAGAATACAAGAGATAGAAGAGAGAATCTCAGATGCAGAACATATCATAGAAAGTATTGATACAATAGTCAAAGAAAATGAAAAATGTAAAAAGCTCCTGACCCAAAATATCTAGGAAATCCAGGACAAAATGAGAAGACCAAACCTAAAGATTACATGCATAGAAGAGAGTGAAGATTTCCAACTTAAAGGGCCAGCAAATTTCTTCAACAAAATTATAGAAGAAAATTTTCCTAACCTAGAGGAAGAGATGCCCATGAACATACAAGAAGCCTACAGAACTCCAAATAGATATGACCAGAAAAAATTCATCCTGACACATAATAATTAAAACACCAAATGTATTAAACAAAGAAAGAATATTAAAAGCAGTAAGGGAAAAAGGTCAAGTAATATATAAAGGCAGACCTATCAGAATTTTCCAGATTTCTGAAATGTATCAGAAATTACACCAGATTTCTCACCAGAGACTATGAAAGCCAGAAAAGCCTGGGCAGATGTCATACAGACCCTAAGGGAACATAAATGCCAATCCAAACTGCTATATCCAGCCAATCTCTCAACCATAAATGTAGAAACCAAGGTTTTTCATGACAAAAACAAATTTACACAGTATCTTTCCACAAATCCAGCCCTTCAAAGGATAACGAATGGAAAACACCAACAAACGGAGGGAAACTACATGCAAGATAAAGCAAGAAAGTAATCTTCTTTCAACGAACCCAAAAGAAGATAACCACACAAACATAAAAATTACATCAAAAACAGCAGTAAGCAACAATAACTATTCTGTAATATCTCTTGACATCAATGGACTCAATTCCCCAATAAAAAGACATAGACTAACAGACTGGATTTGTAAACAAGACCCAACATTTTGCTGCCACAGGAAACACATCTCAGTGTCAAAGACAAACACTACCTAAGAGTAAAAGGCTGGAAAACAGTTCTCCAAGCAAATGGTCCCAGGAAACAAGCTGGAGTAGCCATTCTAATATCAGATAAAATAGACTTTCAACCAAAAGTCATCAAAAAAGATAGAGAAGGCCACTTTATACTCATCAAAGGAAAAATCTACCAGAAAGAACTCTCAATTTTGAACATCTATGCCCCAAATACAAGGGCACCTGCATTCATAAAGGAAACCTAACTAAATCTTAAAGCACACATCGTACCACACACAGTAACTGTGGGGGATTTAAACACACCACTCTCTTCAATGGACAGATAAGGGAAACACAAACTAAACAGAGTCACAGTGAAACTAACAGAAGTTTTGGACCAAATGGATTTAATAGATATCTATAGAACATTTCATCCTAAATCTAAAGAATAAACCTTCTTCTCAGCACCTCATGGTACCTTCTCCAAAATTGACCATATAATTGGTCATAAAACAGACCTCAACACATATAAGACTATTGAACTAATTCCATGCCTCCTATCTATGGAATAAGGGTAGTTTTCAATAGTAACAAAAACATCAAAAAGTCCACATATACATGGAAGCTGAACAATTCTCTACTCAATGATACCTTGGTCAAGGAAGAAATAAGAAAAGAAATCAAATATATTTTAGAATTTAATGAAAATGAAGGCATAACATACTCAAATTTATGGGACACAATGAAAGCAGTGCTAAGAGGAAAACTCATAGCTCTGAGTGCCTACAAAAAGAAGCTAGAGAGAGCATACACTAGCAGTTTAACAGAACACCTGAAAGCTTTAGAACAAAAAGAAGCTAATACACCCAAGAGGAGTAGAAGCCAGGAAATCATGAAACTCGGGGCTGAATCAACCAAGTTGAAACAAAAAGGATTACACAAGGAATCAACAAAACCAGGAGCTGGTCCTTTGAGAAAAGCAACAAGATAGATAAACCATTAGCCAGACTAACTAGAAGGTACAGAGACAGTACCCAAATCAACAAAATCAGAAATGAAAAGGGTGAAATAACAAGAGAAACTGGGGAACTCCAAAAAATTATTCTATCCTACTACAAAAGCCTATACTCAACAAAACTGGAAAATCTGAATGAAATGGACAATTTCCTAGACAGATACCAAATACCAAAATTTAATCAGTATCAGATAGACCATCTAAATAGTCCCATAACACCTAAAGAAATAGAAGTGGTCATTGACAATCTTCCAACCAAAAAAAGCACAGGACCAGATGACTTTAGTGCAGAATTCTATAAGACATTCAAAGAAGATCTAATTCAATACTCTTCAAACTATTCCACAAAATATAAACAAAAGGAACATTACTCAACTCGTTCTATGGAGGCACAACTTCACTGATACCAAAACAACAAAAAGATCCAACAAAAAAAGAGAACCTTAGAACAATTTCCTTTATGAATATCAATTCAAAAATAGTCAATAAAATTCCTGCCAACCAAATTCAAGAACACATAAAATGATCATTCACCATGATCAAGTAGGGCTCATTCAAGGGATGCAGGGATGGTTCAATATACGGAAATCCATCAATGTAATACACTATATAAACAAACTCAAAGAAAAAAAGCACATGGTCATTTTATTAGTTGCTAAAAAAAAGCATTTCATAAAATTCAGCATCCTTTTATTTTAAAAGTTTTGGAAAGAACAGGAATTCAAAACCCATACCTAAACATAATAAAAGCAATATACAGCAAACCAGTAGCCAATATCAAACTAAATGTAGAGAAACTTGAAGCAATCCCACTAAAATCAGGGACTAGACAAGGCTGCCCTCTCTCTCCATATTTATTCAATATAGTACTTGAATTCTTTGCCAGAGTAATTAGACAACAAAAGAAGGTCACAGGGATATAAATTGGAAAGGAAGAAGTCAATCTATCACTATTTGCAGGTTATATGATAGTATACTTAAGCGATCCAAAAAACTCCACCAGAGAACTCCTACAGCTGACAAACAACTTCAGCAAAGTGGCTGAATATAAAATTAACTCAAGCAAATCAGTAGCCTTTCGATACTCAAAGGATAAACAGGCTGAGAAAGAAATTAGGGAAATGACACCCTTCACAATAGCCACAAACAATATAAAGTATCTTGGTGTGACTCTAACCAAACAAGTGAAAGATCTGTATGATAGGAACTTCAAGTCTTTGAAGAAAGAAATTGAAGAAGACCTCAGAAGATGAAAAAATCTTCGATGCTCTTGGATTGGCAGGATTAATATAGTAAAAATAGCCATCTTGCCAAAGGCAATCTACAAATTCAGTGCAATCCCCATAAAAACCCCAACTCAATTTTTCATGGACTTAGAAAGAGCAATTCTCAAATTCATCTAGAATAACAAAAATTCCAGGATAGCTAAAACTATCCTCAACAGTAATAGAACTTCTGGGGGAATCAGTGTCCCCAACCTCAAGCAGTACTACAGAGAAATTGGGTTAAAAACTGCATGGCATTGGTACAGTGACAGGCAAGTAGGTCAATGGAATAGAATTGAAGACCAAGAAATGAACCCACAGAATTATGGTCACTTGATCTTTGATAAAGGAGCTACAATCATCCAGTGGAAAAAAGATAGCCTTTTCATCAAATGGTACTGGTTCAACTAGAGGTCAGCATGCAAAAGAATGCAAATTGATTCATTGTTATCTCCTTGTACTAAGCTCAAGTCTGAGTGGATCAAGGACCTCCACAAAAAACTAGACACACTGAAACTAATTGAATAGAAACTGGGGAAGACCCTTGAAAACATGGGCACAGGGGAAAATTTCCTCAACAGGACACCAAGAACTTATGCTCTAAGATCAAGAATTGACAAATGGGCCACTCCTCCTTTCTTCTTGTACCTCATTTGATGTATGGATTATGTTTGGGGTATTCCAGTTTTCTAGGTTAATATCTACTTATTAGTGAGTGCATACCATGAATCACCTTTTGAGTCTGGGTTACCTCACTTAGTATGATGTTTTCTAGCTCCATCCATTTGCCTAAGAATTTCATGAATTCATTGTTTCTAATGGCTGAATAGTACTCCATTGTGTAGATATACCACATTTTTTGCATCCACTCTTCTGTTGAGCGATACCTGGGTTCTTTCCAGCATCTGGCAATTATAAATAGGGCTGCTATGAACATAGTAGAGCATGTATCCTTATTACATAGTGGGGAATCCTCTGGGTATATGCCCAGGAGTGGTATAGCAGGATCTTCTGGAAGTGAGGTGCCCAGTTTTCGGAGGAACCGCCAGACTGATTTCCAGAGTGGTTGTACCAATTTGCAACCCCACCAGCAGTGGAGGAGTGTTCCTTTTTCTCCACACCCTCTCCAACACCTGCTGTCTCCTGAATTTTTAATCTTAGCCATTCTGACTGGTGTAAGGTGAAATCTCAGGGTTGTTTTTATTTGCATTTCCCTAATAGGGCAAAACCAGAACGGGGAAGTGGGAAGGGGTGGGTGGGAGGACAGGGGGAGAGAAGGGGGCTTATGGGACTTTCGGGGAGTCAGGGGCTAGAAAAAGGGAAATCATTTGAAATGTAAATAAAAAATATATCGAATAAAAAAAAATTAGAGGGGGAAAATCCCCTTGCAACATACATAGAAAAGGAAATGTTTGTTCATCACAGTGTTTTCAAATTAATCTTTATATAAAACAAAATTATATTCTCAAGCACAAATTATGTTTTGTTACTTTTAATTTAAATAATTTCTATATAAATTTTGAATACCTAATTCTCTTTAATACAGCTGTTAGAATTGTCTATATAAAATTGTCTATTTATATTCTATAAAAAACTTTTAAATTTAAATGAATTAAAAATCCACAATTTAAAAAAAAAAGAATTGACAAATGGGATCTCATAAAACTACAAAGTTTCTGTAAGGCAAAGGACATTGTCAAAAGGACAAAATAACAACCAACAAATTGGAAAAACATCTTGACCAATACTACATCTGACAGATGTATCCAATACATACAAAGAACTCAAGAAGTTAGACTCCAGAGAGCCAAATATCTCCCTTAAAAATGGGGTACAGAGCTAAACAAAGAATTTTCACCTGAGGAATACTGAATGGCTGAGAACCACCTAAGGAAATGTTAAACATCCTTAGTCATCAGGGAAATGCAAATCAAAACAACCCTGAGATTTCACCTCATACCAGTCAGAATGGCTAAGATTAAAAACTTAGGAGAAAACAGGTACTGGTGAGGATGTGGAGAAAGAGGAACACTCCTCCACTGCTGGTGGGGTTGCAAGTTGGGACTACCACTCTGGAAATCAGTCTGGCAGTTCCTCAGAAAACTGGGAATGATACTTCTGGAGGACCCTGCTATACCACTCCTGGGCATATACCCAGAGGATTCCCCAGCATGTAATAAGGATACATGCCCCACTATGTTCATAGCAGCCCTATTTATAGTAGCCAGAAGCTGGAAAGAACCCAGATGTCCCTCAACAGAGGAATGGATACAGAAAATGTGGTTTATATATACACTGGAGTACTATTCAGCCATTAAAAACAATGAATTAATGAAATTCTTAGACAAATGGATGGAACTGGAGAACATAATTCTAAATGAGGTAACCCAGTCTCAAAAGATCATTCATGGTATGCACTCACTGATAAGTGGATATTAGCCTAGAAGCTTGGAATAACCAAGACACAATTCACATATCAAATGATGCCCAAGAAGGAAGGAGTGGCCCCTGGTCTTGGAAAGGCTCAGTGCAGCTGTGTAGGAGAATACCAGGACAGGGAAGTGGGAAGATGTGGAATGGGGAACAGGGGGATGGAAGAGGGCTTATGGGACTTTCGAGGAAGGGGGGATCCAGGAAAGGTAATATCACTTGAAATATAAATAAAGAATATATCAAATAAAAAAGAAATACTTTATTATCCAAACAGTCCAAGAATAAAAACTGCTTTATTATTTCCTTTATCCTTGTGATTACCAACTAAGAAATATTTTTGAAATCTTTCAGCTCTCATACATTCTTAAAAAAAAAACCAACAGTGTTTCTTTCTTCTCAACCTGAGCATGAGTAAAATTAAAAGATATCCAAATTGGACAGATGGATGTTAGCCATGAAAAGTTCCTGACCCCAGATCTCTTGCCAAGGCTGTCATGGAAAATGCCGTGAAAAGCACAGATAGATCCTGGAGATAACACAGAAGGCAACCCGGCATGTTCATCAGCCTTTCACTCTTTATGATGTGATTCTCCAAATGAGAGCTTTGTAGAAGTACAAAAAAATAAATGAGATACATTTTGGTTTGTTATTATTATTATATTATTATATCTGATATGTGAATAAATCACTTTAAATTTTTAACTTTAATTGAAAATTTATAAGAAAATATAAATGTTGCTTTTTTTTGAGATTAGGATCTAACCATGCATGCCTGGCCTGAACTCTTTATATACAACACAACAGAGATCAACCTACCTCTGCCTTCCAAGTCCTAAAAATCATGTATTCTGTTGTGATAATGACATACATCGGAAACAAGAAATACTTCACTGTATCATTTTCACAAAGTTATGAATGTACAATATGTATCTTTGATTTATCAACCAATAGTGAAGGTTGTTTAATTCATTAAAGTTAGACAAATTGATTTATAGTCAATCACTGGTCAATTAAATCATAAACAAATATTTTCATAATCAATCAGTATACAGTTGAGTTGGATTATCAACTTATGCTTTTCTTTACTCATATTTAAATAATCTATTTACCTAGAGTTTTTATATTTAACCTAGACTTATGTAATCAAGCATAACTTTACAACTAAGAAGATAGTCTCATGAAGCTTCTATTATATGAATTCAATGAATGATGACTGACTTCTAATTTCCTGAATCATGATTAGTCACCCCATCAAATTTTAGAAGAGGCATTTTTTTACTTTTGTTTTATATAAATATTTTCCATTAGCTTATTCTCAAGCACTTTGCAATGATATCCTAGATAATAATAACCAAGAATTAAAATCTATTGCATATGCCAAAAAGATGCATCACCCCATAAATCATATTTACTGCCATTTCTTAATGTACTGTTTGAATTTCAGAAAATTCAATGATGGTTTATGAATATTGCAGTATCTCAAAAATAGCATGATTTTATGTGGAAGACTAAAGGGATATTGTCAATTTTAATGTGTACTGGGAGGTCACATGATATTCTTAAATTTAATGCTGAGGCAAATTCAGTTAACTCTGCTGAAATTTAAGGAGTCTTACACAACCAGTCTTTGGCTAACCAAGGGCAGATTAGGGATCAGGACACTTAGGCATTTAAATACCCAAATTGTGCTTTTCCACATTAAAAGAAGCTGCTAGAAGGGATGTATCAAGGAATCATAAAGAATGATATAGAAACATAATACTAGACAACAGCTAGAAAAACTGAGGTTAGATGTTAGAACAGGTTAATAAACTGTTAGTAATCATTTTTTTTCTATTCTTTTGTCTTCTTTACCAAACTGAAGAATACCATTATCTGAAGGTCCAGAAACAGTAAATTTCCCCTAAGACACTAGATGTTTCAGTTTCCTTATATTGTTTTAAGAAGCTATTATAGAATAGATAGTTTAAATCACATTCATTGGTTTCTTAGCATTCAGGAAGCTGAAAGTCCAGAATTAGTATATAGTATAGACATGGTATGGTAAGGACCACCTTTTTCTGATTGACAGCTGCCTTCTTGTTATATCAGTGAACTGAAAGATAGGTTAAAGTGTATCCTTCCCTCCATATAAAAGAACATTATATCAGATCATAGATCCTCCACTCTCATGGCCTCCCCAAGTCTAATTGTTTCCTAAAGGACCCACTACTTAAACACATTGGAGAGTATGGCAATACAGATTAGCAGTGTTGCTACACTTTTCATTCAGGTCATTCCATCTGGGAAGTAGACAGAAAATGCTTTCACAAGCAGCCCAGAAAATACTGACTCAAGTGCCAAGATTGTGGGAGACCCTGTCCTAAATCAGGGTTGACTTTGGGAAGAAGGCATGGTCATGGGTTCATAGGCATGATGTTGGCCTGAGAGGGAAATATTGATCTATTGATGACAATACTATTAAGAACCATAATATACCAACATACATAAATTTGAGACAAATTGTGCTTGCTTATTGTGATGTATCTCCACACACTACATAATGCTTAGTCCTAACACTAAAATGATATTTTGGGGATAAAAAAGGTAATAAGAAAAGAAAAACTACTGGTACATATCCTCTCTACCACAAACAGAATTTGTTTGAGACACTGTCTCACTATGTAGCCTTGCCTAACATGAAATTCACTGTATAAAACCAGGCTGGCCACAAACTCAGAGAGATCAACCTATCCTGCCTCTAAGTACTGGGATTCATGTCATATGTACCAGTACACACAGGTCCTAAAAAAAAAATTATTTTCTTCTGGTTTTTTTTAATTGGATATATTCTTTATTTACATTTCAAATGATATCACCTTTCCTGGATCCCCCCCCTTTCCCCGAAAGTCCCATAATCCCTCTTCCCTCCCCCTGTTTCCCAATCATCCCCTTCCCATTTCTCTGTCCTGGTATTCCCCTACACTGCTGCACTGAGCTTTTCAAGGACCAGGGGTCTCTCGTTCCTTCTTCTTGGGCATTATTTGATATGTGAATTGTTTCTTGGGTACTCTGAGCTTCTGGGCTAATATCCGCTTATCAGTGAGTGCATACCATGTGTGTTCTTTTGTGATTGGGTCACCTCACTCAGGATGACATTCTCAGGTTCCACCCACTTGCCAAAGAATTTTATGAATTCATTGTTTTTAAAAGCTGAGTAGTATTTCATAGTGTAAATATACAACATTTTCTGTATCCATGTCGGCTACGATCATTCACCATGACCAAGTAGGCTTCATCCCAGGATACAGGGATGGTTCAATATATGGAAATCCATTAATGTAATCCACTACATAAACAAACTCAAAGAAAAAAAACTACATAATTATTTCATTAGATGCTGAAAAAGCACTTGATAAAATTCAGCATCCTTTCATGTTAAAGGTCTTGGAAAGAACAGGAATTCAAGTCCCATACATAAACATAATAAAAGCAATATATAGCAAACCAGTAGCCAACACCAAACTAAATGTAGAGAAACTTGAAGCAATCCCACTAAAATCAGGGACTAGACAAGGCTGCCCTCTCTCTCCATACTTATTCATTATAGTACTTGAAGTTCTAGCTAAAGCAATTAGACAACAAAAGGAGGTCTAACAGGAATACAAATTGGAAAGGAAGAAGTCAAATTATCACTATTTGCAGATGATATGATAGTATACTTAAGCGACCTAAAAATTCTTAAGATTGACTCATGAGGGTGGTAGGTGAAAACTGAATGATCATGGAGGATGCATGCAGATATAGCACAGTAGCAAGGTCTGTTCAAGGAGAGATGATGCTTCACAAGACACCTCCCTTACAACATAACAGCAAGGAAAAATTTCAGGAAGCAGGAAACACAGAACCTATGAGGACGGTTCAGTTATGTAAAATGCTTTCGCTCTGTTTGTTACTATGTCTTCGGTGTGCTAAATATGAAAAGCCATTATAATCATAATTGATTCAAACAACAGTGGTATTCAGAATTAAAAAGTCACAGCAACTAAAGATTCAATTACCCTGAAGATAGTGCAGTGTAGCCACGTTGAAACTCCAGAAAGGGTAGACTTTAATAATATTAACTGTCTAAGCTTAATTTTTTTCAGTATTAAAACCACAAGCTTTAATAGCTCCAGAGTAGTTTTCAACACAGGTAATGATGATTTTTTAAACCATTATTATTCATGAATATAAGAAGAAGCACCAGAAAAGCAGACTTTAGAACACTGAGGAGATTATAATTACATTTAGAACTTTGTATGTTATTTTTATGTTCAACAGTTTAAGATGTCACTTACAAATACAAATAATCACTGATGGCTCAAGAGAATGTAAAGTGACACCATCAGAGAGCGATTTAACAGTAAATCATGTGTGTGCTGTAATGATACAAGCAAGTAAAAAATGAAGTTAAGCACTATAGGACAATCTTCTTTAAAGGTAAACGACATCCTGAACACCAGCTGAACATTATTGCATCTGAAGAAACACTCTGTTCACCAAGTGCCAAGTACATAGACACCGCTGTAACACTAGTAAGCTAGATAAGCATCAAACCCAGTTCATAATGAATTACTTTCCAATGGCATTAAATATTTGTATCTTTAAGAGTCATTTAGTTTCTTTGAAAATATAAAATGTTTTCTAAAGATGAAAGTTTATTGACAGATTTTGGGCTCAGGTGGTTTTTAAGTACTGGTCTCAGGATGCCATTTGGCACAAAAAAATACTTTTAGGAAAAACAAACCTGGAGAAGGAAATGGCATCTAAGTGTCAGAGCTGCCTCTGTATAACTATGGGCATTAATTCAAATGACAGAAATACACATTGTCTTAAAGCAAACTGCAAAGTAAATGATTCTTAGCTTTGAAGGACATTCACCTGCTCACCTCTGAGAGGGATAGATTATAGCTACAGACAGAGTGATGGTTCAACATCTCAAATAGATGGTTAACATTGCTAATATGGCTGAATGAAAGCACAGGCAAGGGAAGGAACTGACAAGGACACACCTGGCAACTTTAACAAGTTTCTTTGTAGATCAGCTCATTTCATTTTCATCAGAAGTTTTATGTAACTACTGCTAGCATAAAAAAAAACCTACATCAAAAGAAAGCAAAGGCTAATTGTCTATCACTGAAATTCATAGACAATGAAACACAGGTTGCCTGGAAGCCCCTTTCAATTTTTCAGGTCAAAATTCTGTCTTCTGAAAAAAACTACCAGGGATAACATCTAATAGACAAACACTCATATACTCATTATATATGAATAAATGATGTATTAAACATCTAACTATCAAAATAAGAATTACAATGAATTCAATTAATAACAATTCCAAAGAGTGACATAAGCAATACCTGATAAAAAACTGTCACTCTTGTACTATAATAGAGTAGTAATAAATAAAAATGAAATGTAATTCCACTATACCCTATAGTGAGGAGAGGGAACTTGTAGAGTCCACCTCCAGTAGAAAGACAGGACATCAAGTGGAGGGATGGGGTTCCCATGCCACAGTCAAAAACTCTGACCCAGAATTATTTTGGTCTAAAAGAACTGCAGAGACAAAAATGGAGACATACCTGCGGAAAAGGAGGTCCAGCGACAGGCCCAAATTGGGATCCAGCTCAGGGAGAGGCCCCAACGCCTGACACTATTACTGATACTGTGATGTGCTTACAAAAAGGGACCCACCATGACTACCCTCCAAAAGAATCAGATGAAGATGTTTACACCCAACCAATGGACAGAAGAAGCTGGTGACAACTGTGGTTGAATTAGGGAAAAGCTGGAAGAAACTGAGGAGAAGGGCAACCCTGTAGGAAGACTAGCAGTCTCAACTAACCTGGACTCCCAAGATCTCTCAGACACTAAGCCACCAACGAGGCAGCATACACTAATTGATATGAAGCCCCCAACATATATATATATAGCGGAGAAGTGCTGGATCTAGACTCAATTAGAAGGATGTACCTAACCCTTGAGAAACTTGAAGCCCCAGGGAATGGGGGGGTCTGGTGGGGTGCGGGGGGAGGTGGGGACATCCTCTTGGTAATGGGGTGGGGGAGGAGGTGTGGGATGTGGAATAGTTGGTGGGTGGACCGGGAGTGGGATAAAGTCTAGACTATAAAAAATGATAAAGAATAAATAGAAAATAAATAAAGGTAGATTGAAGCCTACACTGTCATGAGTGGCCTCCACAGCCTCAACATGTATGGTCTCCTCCACAGTGAGACTGGGAGTTGCACACGCTTCAGATCACAGACTCCAGCTCTTCTAAACGTAACCCCCATCTAACTCACAATCTCAGTCAAGTGCCCTATTCTCTTCTTAAGGATGCTATGCTTTTGCTTTAAAACATTTACTGATATTAGTTATTATGAATTTGTGATTGTTTCATTTCTCTTCCTTTTACTTGAACACAGGGTTATTGTGGAGGTCATGTATGAAAATTTGCAATTAGTAAAAATTTAATCAAATGGCTTTGGGTTGAGAAAATCCAAGATGTAATGAAGAGAAACAAAGCTAAGCATGAGAGCACTCGTTGTAATCCCGGCACACAGGAGTCCATGTTAGGAAGACAGTGTTAGGAAGACAGCCAGGCTGATGATAGCCTAGGATACCTGCTAAGATTTTTCTCATAAAATAAACAAACTATAATAACAAGAACCACATAACTGTGTACTTCGCCATTATGGTATCGATTTATTTGTTTTTAACAATGTGTAGACATAACTAAAAAGATGTCACCCTTATTGTTACTAAGGCTTGGTTTCATTGAATGTTTTAGAAATATTATAGGTTTTGAATGGCAAATAATGGTTATTGGTAAATTACAGCTGAAGAATGTGCTACATCAAGTATTTTGGCTATTTCCCTTAATATGATCTACACTAAGATGTCACATAAAATAAATCAATTGGAATTATTTTTTTGTTGTTTTTGGAGATGATTTCACCATTTTATACAAAAATACATGGTATAGCCACTTTATAATTCAGCTATATCTTGGCATTAACATTGCTTCAATAAACAAAAATATCATAAGTGTAATTTACAGAATAAGGTACAAATGATCAGTCACGCGTGGACTTACTGTGTGAGTATTTCTCTGAGAATATAAATCATTTATACTGCTCTGTGCACAAACCTCTTTTTAGTCCTTTTTCTAGTGTCACAGTGAAAGGATCTATGTCCAGAGCATGCCATCAGTGTGAGCAGACCCAACGAGGGCCACATGGAACATAATTGTGGCCTCATCTTTTTTCACCTTAACCTGTTGGCCTAACAGGTACAGACAGCCAAAGATTTGTGATGCTGAAATAAGTTACTCTGCCTGGATATTTTAGAGATTTGACTCCTGTCAGGTATTGCAACAAAGTCGAGTGATTTCAATTTACCAGGCAAGGACAAGGAATGGTTTCAGGAAAAACCAAGGTGATGAACTATTGAACATTCAGTTCATTAGCTGTCATCCATCCTGACATCTTCATCTTTCAAACAGGGCTGAAGAAAATCAAAGGCCTGTAGTGCTTTCCTTAAAAATCCTGAGAAGGAATCCATATCCTCTTAAAGTTAACGGGACCGTGAAGGATGTTTCAAATGGATTATGAAAGATAACCACTGATGCAAGAGTGAGCATTTCGATAGGTGTCCAGTTGTAAATACTACTTATGCCTTAAACACACTAATTTTAAAAATCCCATCACAAGATAATGTACTGCATGAACTGCTTCAGTATTTAACTTAGTCTAATTTTGTGAATTCCACCTTTTAATGTGCAGTTATAGCAGGATGACAACTGACCTTTTAGAAAATTAATCTTTAGGGAAAAGAGAAGAGGCCTTTTCCTAAGAGAATACATGCTGCAAAAGTCCAGTGATAGCCGAGCGCTGGCAATACCAGCTTGCTTCTTTTGTTTCTCTGCTCTGCTGGGTCAGCACTGAGGGTCTGAAATTCCAGGCTTTCTGCATTTATATACAGTCTCCTGGAATTACAGTGTAATGGAAGCGACTAAAAACACTAAAGAAATATCTCCTAGCCTCCCTTGGCTTCTATCCATGGTGAAGGAGAAAAAAACTATCCCATTTAAGTTCTTCAAGAAGTGCAGAACTAAAGTGAGGCACGTATGACATGACTCCTCCTTTCCTTAAGTGACCCATGGTCTAACTTCTGTCTTTCACAAAATAATCTTTTAAAGTGCGGTATAAGGTGTCTTTGAATTCTTTCTCTATTGAAACTCAAAATGAAGGGTTCTCTAGGTCAATAGATAATTAACTCATAAAATCAAATGGAATCAAGATTCTACAACCTATCCTCTTCTTGAACACAACTCTTGAAACATAGAAATCAGACCATGATGGGGGGAAAATGTTACTTTAGCAGGAGTGTTTGTAAGAACTTCCATCTTGGGCTCTCAAAACCTTCTGTGTACCTGAGTTATTAAAGAACACCTGGTGGACTAGACAGTTTCCTGATTAGCCAATCAGAGAAAGCCAAAGGGACAGATGGCTGAAGGGGGTATTGAAGGTACCACTAAGTTATATTGTCTAAATTTACTTCTGAGGCCTTTGGCCTGGCATTCTCTAAAATATCAGAAAAATTCTTGATGTCATCAAGTTATTGCCAGCATCAGCACTTTCTCCAAACATTGCCTGGGTATTGCAGAAGAAATTTCTTTGTAGAAATTCATGACGACTTGTAACAACACCCACAAGATCAATTTGAGGCAGGCAATTCACCTAGTAGGTTATTCTCGAACACAAGTGTGAGGTAGACAGTATCATTCATAAACATCAGTGTAGTCATAGTCAAGAAATAAGTCCAAAAAATAGTAAACATGCTCTGCATTCTTCTTTAACTTAGCATGTTTTGAGGAAGCTATGAAGTACCGTGGCGCTTGAGAGACAAGCAGATTCTCAGGCCCAATTTCCAGGGGACTGAATAGTCAGCACGTGTAACTTGAGGTCTAAACCTGGTGTCAGTATCCCAAAGACTCAGACATTAAAATATCCTCATGGTATAATGGAAAGATGGATTGGGACACAATTTTATTTTCTTTAACTGGAAAAATCAGAATGCTAAGAATTATAAAATTTAGATGCAGGGTTACCTGGGGATCTTACTGGAAGTAGATATCCAAACTCAGGAGGGAAATTGAAGTGTCATTTGGAAAAGATACTGGGGAAAAGCCCACAATTTTTCCATTTTAATGTGGCCAACACAAGAATTTTATATTTAGTTCTCAAAACACCCTAGTCAGTCTGCAAGAAAATGTTAACTTTCAGCTAGTTCGTTCAGACTTACTCATCCAGTTGTTCTCTGTTGTCTGCCGTGGTCCTAACATCAGATGCTCTTACATGGAAACTCATTGAATTACACGTAGCACAAAAATCTCATATGTCAAGCATTTTGACAGAGCAAGGATCCACCAACATTCTTATGCTGGATGCATGTGTTTATGTCATATGTTTATGTTATGTTTCCTCCATCAGCAATCAGCCCAGGACTGAGTTTTCTAAGACACCTTCTACTATATCTACTCTAAAACATTGAAATTGTTTGGTCTCAGAACGCTGGACAAGGGACTGAGGTACATATTTTACATACCAAAGCAAACCTGGCCTCCAGGTTCACCCAGCATCCCTCAGTTCCTACTTGGCATACCCTACCCCCAACCTTGAACTTTCCTGCCCAGGGTCTGGGCTTCCCTTCCCCTAGAGGTTCCTCCCTATATAATCTAAACATTTTGTGCTCTCTCTCTCTCTCTCTCTCTCTCTCTCTCTCTCTCTCTCTCTCTCTCTCTCTCTCTCTTTCTCTTTCTCTCCCTCCCTCCTTCCCTCCCCACATGGCCTTTCTTTCTCTTCCCCCTCCCCCATCTCTCTCTCCAAGTGGTATGGGGGATCCCTTGGCCTCCCTCAATCTTTGGGGACAGTGAACTCCTCTGAGAGCAGCTTCTCAATAAAACCTGCCATTAATATAGTCTAATCTGGCTTGAAGTGGCTCATTTCACCAATGGCAAAGAAATAACCTATCAAAAATGTATTTTTATCAAAGCTTTGATGTTTAGATTTAGTGTCTTCCCAATCTTAATTGGGATCTGCATTAATAGGAATCAGGTATAAAATACACTTAATATATTTTTGTTTATATAAATCAGTATCTGATCTTTAAAAGTTTCCTTTCATTTTAATTCATTTAAACTTACTTGCTAGAGTATTAAACTATAAAATGTTCCAAGCTAATGCTTTTTGTTCCTACAATAAATGTGATAAATGGTACGCTGTATGCAATTCAAGTTATCACAATTAATCTTATTATTTTTATTGTATTTTATTAAAGTATATTTTATTGTATTTTATTAAAGTATATCTGTCTGATATTTTAATGAGTGACAATCATAGATAGGACATACCCATACCTTTAGACAAGGTCTTCCTGTACAGTCTAAGCTGACATCATGCTGCTTAGATCTCAAAAGTGTTGGGTGACAGCCTGGGATTACAGGTGTGCTTGCCATTTTTATAGTCATCTTCTCATGCAAAATCATGTACTACTATTTTAAACACAATTTTCTTACTCATTATGTTGTGTTTATAATCAGGACTCAAGTACACATTTCTGTTGCATTAATACTTATCTCTGTGAGCTTCCTTTTTATTTAAAAATAATTTTTTTATTTTCCTTTATTTAAACTTTTAAAATTTAAGTCATAGTAAGATCTACTAATGATCATGCTTACAGTATAAGGAAAAATATGTAATCTCTGTTCTTTTTCCATTACAAATGAAAGGATAAGAGCTGTTCACATAGGAAAGGAAGAGGGCCATACCACATCAGATTTTCATTTTATTATTAGAAAGCATATGCTGATTTTATGATCAGAGTTTCTCTTTTTGTAACAAACATTTGTTAATTTACTCTGGACCCTATCTGAGGAAGGCCTGAAAATCCAGTCAAGAAGATATACTTCATTTTGTATAAACAGCAGCGTATGTGAAGATCAAAAGCTATGGTAGTGTCTAAAATCGAAGCCCTGTATTTTGGATGCATTGTGACAACTTTAGGATCTCATGAAATGAGACTTAACATATGTTACACAGCTCACTTTTAGGCCCTGAAAGCTACTAAATAATATTCCAGTCATCCCTTGGCATATGACAGATTATCTCCAAATCCCATGGCTTGGAATAATCACCAATTGACCATCCGTTACAATTATATGCAGCAAAAATTCAGGAGAGAGGCTTGTACAAGCAGGAGCCTAACATCATCTGGAGGTCTTCTGAAGGAACCAACATCTGGACTGCTTCACATGGTCCACACTAGCTTTGCTTGTATTTCTAGAGCCTTGGTGAAAGTCCAAGATGGATGGGTGCAGCTGGAGAGGTGGGTGCGAAAATCTCACAGGGTGAAAGCTCACTGAGCCTTACTCGGCAGCTCAGAGTTCCCAGAGAATATGTTCCAAGACACCCAGACAGAAAGGCATGACATGTGTTCCCATCGGAACACTCAAGTGTCATTTCACTGTATGTACTGACTAAATAGAATATGGATTCTAGGATATCAAATGGACACATGAAACCAAAGACATTCGAAAATAATCATATATGTTTACCTATATCTGTGTATTTGTGTGCATATATGTAAATTATAAGTAATTGATGTGGAATGAGGTAATAAATGTGCATCAAAAGCAAAAGAACAAAGTAATTTGGAAAAAAAACTTATAATGTATGTAACAGTATGTCTGTGTTGAAATGAAATTGAGCCTAGCCCCTGAAGAGAACTCTCGATGGGGAAAGGCGCATTGGGCATCACAGCTGCTGGGAAGGAACTCAGTGCATCCTTGTGCAGAGAGATACTAGAAGAGATGAAAATGGGGTTTATTAAAAATATGTTGAAGATGCTATTAAATACTAACAATACAGAATGGTCTTATCTAATCATTAAATTTAGTTCTACAAGCAGGTGATTTTTACATCACAGTTTGCTAGTGGGGCAGAGAAGAAAAGCGTTCTTCTTAAAACACTGTTTCTTGAGGAAAAGATTTAGTAAATAATATTTATTTACCACCCACAGAGGGAACAAAAGGGTGGGAGGGAGGGAAAGAGAGAGTGACAGAGGCAAGAGAGAAAGAGAGACAAAGAAACAGACACTACATGTATGTAGCATAAACTGTACATATCCTATTTCCAGAAACATTCAAATGTACTGTTATATAAGTGGAATCAAAGTTGTTAATCAGGTAGATTTAGGGCAGCTATCCAAGATCATTTACATAAAGCTAACATACAGTGGTTCAGGAGTAGGGGTGGGGAGCAGATGAGGCAGACCTGGAGAGGTGGTAGGGTGATAAATTTGAGTAGCTTCTAAATACCAGAAAAGGAAGGGGGAGGAAACAAAGCAGGAGCCACTGCTCCTCCCCTCCCCAGTGCCCCTAGATTATCTCCTAGTGCCTGGAAGAAGGAATGTAGCTACAGACTTTAGTTCAGGGAGACCTGTTTCAAGTGTCTTTGCTTTCGGAATTGTAATATGCACTGTTTTCAGGCACCATGGTGGTGCTGATTTGGTATAGTGACAATGGGAAATTAACACAAGTCGGGAAAATGTTATGGGAGAATCAAAGAGGAAACACAGAAACATTTAAAACATTTGCCGACAGTCATTGAGAATGATTTTAGGAAATGATACTGAGACTTACAAATGTATTACCACAGAAAATGGCTGTGCTAAAAGAAGAAACTATAACATGTAACCAGGTATACAATGCACATGCCCTTTATACAGTTTGAAACACCAGATATGTTTTTATTTAGTGTCAGTTTTGACAAATCTAGACTGCAGTGACCAGCTAGGCCCCTGATACATAGTAGAACCCCAAGAAAGAATAAATCTATTCTCAGATCTAAAGAGGTCTGTAAAAATCACAAAGCTCACTATCACATATGGCTTGTTAGATTAGCTACATTAGCAGAGGGAAGACGAGAGGAGAGAGCTAAAATTACTTGGAGTAAAAAAAGAAATCAAACTGAGATCCAAGTGCAAATGCTAATATATTTCTAGTGAGACATTTTTAACCATTGACAAAGCTTCTGAGTTCCAGTTGGATCTTCATAACATCTTGCAAAAACGCATGGCTGAGATACAGCTGAGTGCCCAGCAGCTGAGGCGCAGCTATGATTGTTCTGGCAAACCCATAACCCAGAGTAAATATTGTCTTGCAGGAAGATGTAAGGAGGTGGATTAGGCATTGTAATTACCATTTGCTGGGTCTTTGGCATTCTCTTTAAAGATTTAATCATTTAGATGAGACTTAGTATCACTAAAAAAAGAAGTCAATATTTCTGGGAACCAGAGACGGAACATTGCTGATGTTTTCCTTCTGTTCAGCTGTTACATGTGACGAGAGAAAGGAGGCTTTGCCTGCAAGTTATTCAAGATGGCATGGACAAAATGCTAGAAACAGCCACTTCCTCTGGTTCAACACACTGTGTTCTCCCATATTATTGATTAGAAGGTAGTATTTAAATAGGGTCATGATTTATAAAATGCTACAGTAATCTCGTTATACTATCTTAATTAATTTTCCAGCCAACACTCATCCACCTCCACCGTCCTTTGTGGTCTTTCTAAAGGACCTCCAGGCAAATCAACAATGGCCAGGGCAGATACTAGAAGATACTAGAACAGGCTTTCAGATAGGGAATTCTGTTAATCTTCTTTATGCTGATTGGCATCTACTGACACAAACCACTTTAATCTGAGTGCCTGGCATTGGCACATCTATAAACAAACATTTTGAGACATTGGTTTGTATAGTATTCCTTTGATACAAGGTTACCAACATTTAGTAGATGGATTGTCTGAAATTTAGACAATCAAGAGTCCTTGGCATTCCCAGGAAGTCTGATTCATCAGGTATATGTGAGGATGGGAATTCATATTTCCAACAAAATTTCTGGGGATTATGGTCCATAGAATCAGGAACATGTAATCAGAGTGGCTCTGCAATAATATATAAATCCATTAAGAAGTTTTGCTTACAGCCTTTTCAGTAGGTCCTCAAACTCAATGGTATGACCTGTTTAATTCTTATTATTTTCTTGAGAAGTAGGAATTATTGTCACATTGATTTTACTGGAGAAAAAGGGTTAAGTAACTGATTCTCTTGGTCATCTCCAACCGAAATACCCTAGCTGAGTGGTATAAACAAACAGACATTTGCTTCTCCATGCTCTGGGTCAGGGTCTCAGGATGCTGAGGCTCTGTGAAAGCTGCCTTCCTGATTTGCATAGAGCTGCCATCTCTCCTAGTGCTTGCCTAGTGTGTGTCCAGTGCATGCCTTAGAATAGTCCTCCATTTCTCCCCTTCTTACAAGACTTATTGGACCCTCCAGCTTAGTCTCCAGCTCTATGCCACTACTTGATTTTACTAAGCTCCTGAAAGCTGTTTCCCAGTATACAAATCAGCAGTTAAGGCTTCAGCAAACGAATATGAGTGGTGAAGGAGGGGAGACACAGTTCTGTCCAGATCACTTGTCTAATAAAACTACTGATGGAGTCCCTCAAATCGGTCTAACTTGGCAACCTACATCATTTCTGTCTCCTCCCCCCCGCAACACATTTCCACCCTCATCACCACTCCTCACCATCCATCTGAAAAAGGATTAGTGATTGGCCAGCAGATACCTGAAGTTCACTTTGACATAATAAGGTTTCTTTAATAAACATTGAATGGAGCTTGGGGAATCCTACAGAAGAGGGAGAGGAAGGATTGAAGGAACCAGAGAGGTCAAGACCACTACAAGAAAATGTATAAAGTCTACTTCTGTGGGCACATAGGGGCTCACAAAGACAAAACTGACAACCAAGGAGCATGCACAGGACAAACCTAGATCCTCTCACATATGAAACAGTTGTGCAGCTGGGTCTTTGTGTGGGACTCCTAAAGTGGATGCAGGGGTTGTCTCTGGCTACAGTAGCTGCTTTTTGATCCCTTTGCCCAAACTTGGTGGACTTGTCTAGCTTCAGTAGAAGAAGATGCCTCTAGTCTTACTGTAACTTGATATGCCAAGGCTAGTTGATATCCATGGGAGGTCTCTCTTTTCTGAGGAGGAGAGGATAGTTAGAATGGAGGGAAAGGGGGGAATCTGGGAGAAGAAGGGAAAGCTGCAATCAGATTGTATAGTAAATTAATAAGATTAGTAAGATTAGTAAGATTGTATAGCTTAATTAATAAAAATATAAAACACAGTTTTGATTATAAAAGGCAAAACAAAACAAACAAAAAACATTCTTTTGACTGTGCATAGTTTCTTACTATAACATTTTTCATTTATGTGGAATCATAGTCCAAGAGTTCCCATCAAAATAAAGCCTTAAAACCAACAAGAAGATAATTACTAATACAAGATGAAATTTATACATTGTACATTATCATGCTAAGAATATGTACCTAGAGAGATCATGGGTTGGAGGCCTTACAACTATTTTACTGGTAAATTTAGACTCCTAAGGACTTATAGTTACATGTAGGCAAATAATCTCTCACTCTCCATCTGATAAGCATCTATCTGCAGTTGATCATGATTAACACAATGGCTCAGAGCTGGCCAAAGTGCAGAGCATAAGAAATTGGAGAATACTGAGTCCTACAGGAAACACTTATGCTACAATGCAACTTCTAAGGCTCAGGGTTCACAGCAGAAGAAAAGAGGGAAAGAGTATAAGAGCCTGAAGCTGTGGAAAACTTCAGGTAAACATTATCATCTTGACACAGCAGGATGGCTGCATATATTATGACAACATGTACAGAACCTGTGTGAGCCCAAGCCTGACAAAATACCACCACAGAGATGGGAGTTGGGCTCACTCAAGTGAGGGAGCCAATGGTAATTATTAGCTACTGGGAGAGGGAGTTTTCCCTAAGAGTATAGTCCATGGTAAGTTGGTTAATCTCTAATAGAAAACCTCACATTTAAGAATATTTGGGGAGGGGCTGGAGAGATGGCTCAAAGGTTAAGAGCACTGACTATTCTTCTGAAGGTCCTGAGTTCAAATCCCAGCAACCACATGATGGCTCACAACCATCTGTAACAAGATCTGACACCCTCTTCTGGAGCATCTGAGGATAGCTACAGTGTACTTACATATAATAAATAAATAAATCTTTAAAAAAAAAAAAAAAGAATATTTGGGGAGTACAAATTTGTCTTGCAGGACTACTTTTAAGAAAAGAACATCTGGGGGAATCACCATCCCTGACCTCAAGCTGTACTACAGAGAAATAGTGATAAAAATTGCATGCTATTGGTACAGTGACAGGCAAGTAGGTCAATGGAATAGAATTAAAGACTCAGAAATGAACCCACACACCTATGGTCACTTGATCTTTGACAAAGGAGCTAAAACCATCCAGTGGATAAAAGACAGCATTTTCAACAAATGGTGCTGGTTCAACTTGTGGTCAGCATGTAAAAGAACACAAATTGATCCATTCTTATCTCCCTGTATAAAGCTCAAGTCCAAGTGGATCAAGGAACAGAAGAGAAAGTGGGGAAACCCTCAAACACATGGGTACATGGGAAGTTTTCCTGAAGAGAACATCAATGGCTTATGCTCTAAACCAAGAATCGCCAAATGGAACCTCATAAAATTTAAAATCTTCTGTAAGGGAAAAGACACTGTCAATAGGACAAAATGGCAACCTACAGATTGGTAAAAGAGCTTTACCAATCCTACATCTGATAGAGGGCTAATATCCAATATACGCAAAGAAGTCAAGAAGTTGGACTCCAAAGAGCCAAATAACCCTATTAAAAATGGGGTACAGAACTAAACAAAGAATTTTCACCTGAAGAATATTGAATGGCTGAGATGCATCTAAAGAAATGTTCAACATTCTTACTCATCAGGGAAATACAAACCAAAACAACACTGAGATTCCACCTCACACCAATCAGAATGGCTAAGATCAAAAATTCAGGTGACATCAGATGCTGGCAAGGATGTTGAGAAAGAGGAACACTCCTCCATTGCTGGTGGGATTGAAAGCTGGTACAACCACTGTGGATATCAGTTTGTCAGTTCCTCAGAAAATTGGACATAGTACTACATGAGGACCCAGCTATACCACTCCTGGGCATATACCCAGAAGACGTTCCAACATGTAATAAGGACATATCCTCCACTATGTTCATATTTATATAGCCATATTTATAATAACCAGAAGCTGGAAACAATCTAGATATCCCTCACCAGAGCAATGGATACAGAAAATGTGCTACATTTTCACAATGGTATACTACTCAGCTATTACAAACAATGAGTTCATGAAATTCTTAGCCTAATGGATGGAACAAGAAAATATCCTGAGTAACGTAACTCAGTCACAAAAGAACACATATGGTATATACTCAATGATAAGTGGATATTAGGCAAAGAATGTGGGATAGTCAAGATAAAACTCACGGGCCACATAAAACTGAAGAGGAAGGAAAAACAAAGAAAAGACACTTCGGTCCTACTTAGAAGGGGGAACAAAATAATCAAGGGAGGTAGAGGTTCGGAGGGACTTAGGAGGAAGAGAAAAGGGAAAAGGGGAAAAGAGGTGAAGAATCAGGTATGAGAGGAGACAGAGGAGATGCACAGAGGGTCAGGAAATTGAACAGATGTGTGTAGCAATGAGGGATGGGGAACCAGGGGTAGCAACCAGAAAGTCCCACATGCCAGGAAAGTAAGAGCCTCCCAGGACTCCATGGAGATGACATTAGTTGGAATAACCCAAAAGGGAAGGGAGAACCTGTCGAGACCATATTCAGAGGTTAAGTATGCCTCCTAGTTGAGGGAAGGGACGACCCACACATCTCCAAAATATTAAGCCAGAATTGCTCCTGTCTAAAGGAACCATAGGGACAAAGAGTGGAACACAGACTGAAGGAAAGGCCATGCAGAGACTGCCCCACCTGAGGATCCATTCCATATGCAGACACCAAATCCTAACAGATTGCTGATGGCAAGAAGTTCTTGTTGACTGAAGCCTGATACAGCTGTCTCCTGTACAGAGCCATATTAGGGTGTTATGCCACATGGTAGGAACTTGACATTGGCCAAGGACAAGGGCTCCAGGCAGGAATATGACATTATGGCATAATAGGGAAGTAGGTTACAGCAGGAATTTTTATCCTAGGGTGGAGTGCT
This sequence comes from Apodemus sylvaticus, assembly GCF_947179515.1. Taxonomy (NCBI): domain Eukaryota; kingdom Metazoa; phylum Chordata; class Mammalia; order Rodentia; family Muridae; genus Apodemus; species Apodemus sylvaticus. The sequence goes on from NC_067473.1 coordinate 51,715,525, forward strand.
CAGAGTGAAGGTGAAGTTCATTGTTCCTCCAGGTCTACAAAGGAATTCATGAATTAAGCAGATGACCCACCCAGGTGCTGGAGCTTTGGAGCCAAGGCTATTCCCCCCACCCCATCCCCAAACTCAGCCCGGAGTCTGGGAGGAGGGGCTTGCCTAAATTGTTAAATGGTCTGACCTCCATTAAAGTTTCTGCCTCCATCAGTAAACTATCGTCCTGGCCCTCCTTCTTTTCATCGCTTCCCCATTCATCCCTCAGCTTCTGTTCCAGGAACCCAGATTGCAGTAGCTGCAGGCAGCAACAGAATGCAACAGTCTCCTGAGAGTCCTGACCAATACAGAGGCCAATGCTCACAGCCAACCATTGGACTGGGCACAGGGAATTCGGGGAAGGACTGAAAAAGCTGAATGGGCCATATCTAGCATGAATGGAAAGGGAGGCCCTTGGTCCTCTAAAGACTTGATCCTCAGTGTAGAGGAATGCTAGAGTGGTGAGGTGGAAATGGGTAGGTGGGTGTGGGAGCACCCTCATAGAAGCAGGGCAAGAGGGGATGGTATAGGGAAATTGCAGAGGGGAAATCAGGAAAGGGGATAAGATTTGAAATGTAAATAAATGAAATAACCACTTAAGAAAGAAAGAAAGAAAGAAAGAAAGAAAGAAAGAAAGAAAGAAAGAAAGAAAGAAAGAAAGAAAGAAAGAAAGAAAGAAAGAAAGAAAAGGACACAAAACTGAGTTGGTAGTGAATTTAGAGAAACTGGGAGAGGGTGAATATGAAGGGCCATGTTTTATGAATCTCCCAAAGAACTAATAAAAAAGAAAGGATTTTTTCAGTAGTTTAAGAGAAGATATTGGAAAACGTTGAAGTGGTTGTATTTGCCTCTGCAAATAATTCACATCCATCTTCTCTTTCAAAGTGAAAATCCTTAGGTTCATTTTTAACAGACTTTGTCTTACCCTTATTCTTCTCCTAAGATGTAGTGGAAATAAAGAATAACAAGTCAAGATTTTTTTCTATTTTCAATCTACATATAAATGAGTCACTTATAACTAAGCTTCCTCTAACATCCCAGGCTGATGTAGAAATAGGCAAAACTTAAAAATACAAAAACATATATGTAAAAAAAACCATTTAAATACCTAGGTAAAATCTAAGAATCATTTCTTGTGAATACATAGATATTTGTGTTTTGGATCAGAACTTGTATGGCCAAAGATATTAAACGTGCATTATGAAAACATTAAGAGAGGAGAGACTAGGAAAATCCATTGTAAGAATGAATTACCATCTCCTATTCCTGTGGTCTTAGCGCCATGCGAGGTAGGCATGTGCTGGAGGAAGGGCAGTTTTAGAGAATGCATAGAGGAAGATGGGAAGAAAGTCAAGTATATGAAAGAAACACTAGATCTTCATCACTGATCCTAGGCCCCCTCTTAAGGAAAAAGAGAAATGATTATTAATCTTATTTCCTAATATATTTCATATATATGTATATATATATATACATGGATAAGTAGATATACATGATACATGTTATATATTATATGTACATACTCATAAAAATCTTGACAACTGCATAAATAATCAGGGCTCAGGAAGACAGTTAAGCTGCTTAAGCCATATACATGTTTACTGTGGCACCAGGTTTTACAGTAAACTCTGGAAAATCTGAGGGTGATGTTTGGAGTTTAGAAACTCACAATTAAAACTCAAATTCAAAATGAAGTTTTATCATTAAAAAAATCAACTAAAAGATGACAAGGGTAGTTATTGATAAAATGAAATATAGATAAAAAGTGATCCTCTAATCCATTACTAATTGTCACTTGGAATGACAAAATCAGTTCCTCACCCCCAAATAATCACATTGTATTCCTTTAAGTACAATAGCATCTTATTCTTTTAAAGTTTTGTCTATGAAATAATATGTAAGGGAAAAGATATTTAATGAAAAGTAGTCAAAGGTGATATTTTTATCTAGCATTGTTTTACTCTAGTAGTGTGTGGGGCACACGTGTGAGTGTGTGTACAGATGCATGAGGGTATGGTAGCTCAAGCTTGGCTCTGGGTGACTTCCTCCATTTTTTTCCACTTTGTTAAATCATGGCCTCATTATGAACCCAGAGCTCACCATTTACCCAGTCTTGCTAGCCTATTTGCTGCACATATCTGAGTGTCAGCATCCAAAGTGCTGGTACTACAGGTTGTCCTCCAAAACCCTCAGTGGCTTTTATGTGGGCACTGGAGATCTGAACTGTATTTCTAACACTGTATGCTGAGCTGTGCATTCCTAACACTTTATCTACTGAGCCAATTCCCTAGACCCAGAGGTCTATTTTATTTCAAGCAAATAAAGATTTACTTCAATGAACTCCTTTATAAATGGAGATATTTGTGATTTTGTAAGAGCTAACATTCAAGAATTCAGCAAGGCTCTGATTATTGACAAACTCAGTGATTATTGAATGTCCCCCAAACTTCACAGCTAAAAATAGCAGCAAAATATATTTTGTTTGAGTCTATAACCAGGGTATGAATGAGCTAGATCATCACTGTTTCATTTGGGGTCCACCATAGTTACCTTCAGGAGTGAGAAACAAAGGTATGCGAAGGCTCCAACAGACAACTAAAATAGTTGGGGACCATTAGACATCTTTGTCTCTATGCGACCCCCTCCATATGATCTTTTCCACATAGTAATTGTAAGATGGCTACTTTTATATTTTGAGTAAGGACTCTAAACTGGCACACAAGAGAGCTAGGTAAATGTTATGTTGCTTTTCATGACTCAAAAGTTATACATCCTAGATTCTGTTTGGATTTTTTTCTCCAGACTCAGAAAGAAGAACATGGACCTCCAATCTCCATAAAGAATTGTCTGTTACATATGGCATGATAAGGACGGGTGATATAGATATATTTTGGGGCCCATCTCTGAGGACTGCACTCTGTGCATATATGCTTTCAACAAAACTTAGATCCAGGAATCTAATTACCATGAAAGATTTTCAAGGCAAAGCAGAAAGGATGGGTAGTGGGCATAATAAATTTTCTTCCCACTTCCTTTCTCTGGCAGCATCCAATGCTCCACCCCAAGTCCTCATACCATATTCATTTCCATAGCTGCGAAGCTCCATCCAGTTGTTTGCCTAGCTAGATGAAACTTGGACCAATGATAACTAAGGGGACTAGACTCAACCAGAGCCTATTAGAAGCTATTCCCTTTTATTTCAATACAAAATGAAATAATTTTATAATCAAAAGAAGGAAACAGAGAAGGTTAAGAAAGGGCAGATAGCAGAGGAACTAAGAGTGGTGACAAGGTGGCTGGAGAGATGGCCTAATGGTTAAAAGCACTGACTGCTCCTCCAGAGGTCCTGAGTTCAATTCCCAGCAACCACATGGTAGCTCACAACCATCTGCAATGGGATCTGATGCCCTTTTCTGGTGTGTCTGAAGACAAATATAGTGTACTCACATATATAAAATAAATAATTCTTTAAAAAATAGAGTTGGTGACAAGAAGGGAATGGGGGAGTAAAGGACCTTCAGTCAATACCTTTCTGACATCTATGGGTATTATTCCACCATTTGGTTCAAAGCATCACCATATTCTTTACTTTTTCTTTATTAAAAATAGATTTTTCATACAATGTATTCAGATCACCACATTACCGCAAGACTATCCATTTTGTGTAAGCTACTATGCAAAACATAATGATATCAAATTTAAAATATACATGTGCATGCTTTTACATCAAATATTACCTGTATAGTATGAACGATGAATGAAAGAATTTGGGTATTATTTTCAAGTTTTCTGGGTCCAGGAAGAGCCCTAGGGAACCCACAAGCTTTCTGTGTCTAGAAGTAGTCTCCTCAAGGCTTACCCACCAGACTTCCAACTTTTTCTTTCTATGATATAATGCTTCTTTAAATAAGTATAGATCTGGTAGACATAAACTGAAAATAGTAAGGGGAACAAGGAATAAAAAAGATACTCCTGTTATTTGTTACTGCATATTAAAAAAAATCAAACAAAACAGCAGTAACTGCTGATGAAGAGTCTATAAAGACAATCCCAAATCCAGCCCAGATTGCCTCTGGGAACTGAGTCATTGAGACTGGAAGGTGAATCACATACATCAAGGTTCACATGAAATAGCTGAAAGACACAAGGAGTAATACTGGAATTCCTATGTGTGACATATCTCTTACAAACAAAACAAAACAAAACAAAACAAAACAAAAACCCAAAAACTAGGGTTTGGGACCCATGTTCATGAAATATTTTTTTTTAATTTTTTTTATTCGATATAATTTATTTACATTTCAAATGATTTCCCCTTTTCTAGCCTCCCACTCCCCGAAAGTCCCGTCTGGAAAGACTCAGTGAAGCAGTATTCGGCAAAACCAGAACGGGGAAGTGGGAAGGGGTGGGTGGGAGGACAGGGGGAGAGAAGGGGGCTTACGGATTTTGCTGAGATCTTGAACTTTGAAAAAAATGCATGTGCTAAGCAGTCATTTCATCTCTAAATTTTCTAAAGCAATGATTCAAACAAAAGTAAATTTAAAATGTTGATCATGAATAGATAGCACTAATTGGATTTACTTTTGTTGTTGTTGTTGTTGCTGTTGTTGTTGTTTTAGAAGCAGAGGACATGAAGCTGAGATATGGGAGATGTTCAGGTAAAGTCGAAAGAAAAATTGAGGAGTGGATATGACCATATTTCATTCTATATGTCTATGAAATTGTCAAAGAATAATTTTATTTTAATTGAAAATTTTTAATACCTAATGAGAACGTTTTCCAACTCCTGCTAGGTCTTTCCTATCTCCACTTTCAACCCTTCCACCTCATTTTTATTCCTTTTGTTGGAAAAGTCCAAGATAATTAAATGGTAGATAAAAGATATAAGCAATATTTACTCAATGTTGGCCTGCTCCTGGTAATGTTGACCCTTCAAAGTACTGACAAAGGAATTACTACCAGAGTTTATTTTTCTCAGTACTGCATTCTGCATCCTCTTTACCTAAACTTTTTGGTAATGACATCTAAACGGGACGGGGAGCTACTCACTAATGTCAAGTCTCATAAGACATGTAAGTTATTCTTGGTCGTGCTGCCTGGTGTTTGTGATGCTTGGAAACTAGCATAAGGCACTCTCTGGGACAGAAAAGAGTTTCACAAGATGCAATCCTGTCTAGCCTAAGCATATACCAAACTTAGATTCTAACCAAGAGTCTAGATAGAGCCAGAAAGAGAAAAGATGGCTTGATGCTACCCACAGCAGCACACTGGCAGGTATTCACAGGAACCACTCTTTGTGAAAGTTTGTTCATTGTTCACATTACTTTCCTCCAACTCTCTAACCACCCCCACATCTATCGTCCCTGAAATGGCCAAGCGGTCCTCATGGAGAGATTCTCTGTATATAGCACTTAAAACAGGCAAAAGTTCTCTCTCCTGTGGAGGAGGTGAGAGAAGCAATAAAGCCAGTAAACAAAATGTGGTGTAAAATAGAGTTCCTGACAGTTCTGAAGAACAAAATAAATAAGAAATGTGGTGAGACAATGTTAGTGTGGGAGGTTATAATTTCAGAGATAAAGTTAGGATGCTCACCTGACATTGTGGTAGAAATCTGAGAAAAGCAGACAATAATTCAAGGAGGTACCTGGAGAAATAACGTTTTAGGTGTTCAACGGTCATCAAGGAAGTCACTGTAGCTTAAGTAGGGAGTGGTGGAAGTCAATGTATCAGGCCAAACTTGTCTGAAAAGATGTTAGATTTTACTATCAGATGGAAACCAAACACAGGAAACTATTAAAAGACTTTCTGTGAGTGGGAGTGGAATGATCTTCTCTCTAAAAGGATAGTGCTGCATGCCAAGCTGACATTTGGCTAAAGTATGAACAGATGTGGACAAAACAGTTAGGTGCTTTTCCATATTCTAGGAGTGTGAGTGCTGGTGACTTGGATCAGAGGGAAAACCTGGGAGAGGCTACAAGTAGCCTACACTGAGTACCTTTCATAATTTTCCAGATATCAAACATAGGATAATAGAAAAAACATAATTTCATAAAAGTTAAAGAAGGAAGCTTCTGAGATATGAACAAAAGAGAAGAATGGTATTCTCTAACAAAAGTGGGTAAGTGGACTTTGAGTCTATTCTCATAATCCTAAACCGAGACATAATCAGGATAAAACACCCTCTAAGGAAAGCCTTTCCTACAGTCATTTTGACCAATTACCTTAAAACTTGGGGTTATGAACTTAAGACAGATCACACACTGATGGAATTTATGTGACTGATCAGATGAGATCCTGGAAAAAAAATCAGCTTCTAGCACCATATGGGAGCTTCATACTATCTACTAGGCATTAGTCTTTCTGGGTTGTTTTGGCACTCACAGGAAACCCTATTGTTGATCAATTAGCCATAAATAACTTCAATAAACATTGATATCACAGAAGGCCACTCTTACCATGATAAATCAAAACACTAAGGAGCCCATTCTACAATCATGTCTCAGCACAGGCACAAATGTTTAAACCAAAAGACCAACTATCATCCCCCTAATAATTGATAACTACTTCATCTTTACAAACTATAGCTTTAGACTTGATCAAGTCTATATCTTCCTCTAAACATTACTTACTAAGAAACTTATATAATTGCCCAACAGCAGTCAATCAAGAATGACCTTTTATTTTTTAGGCTCTATTCACAAACATCCAATCAGATACCAAAACCTACAATAATTATTTCAAATACCATATTATTGAAATACCCAACATTACATGTTATATGTTCTTCCTGATGCAGTAAATAATAAAACCAAATTGTTTCAGACAAGTATGTTCCAAGTATATCTGGCTGAACGGCCAGATGTGAATTCCCATAAACAACAAATGGATTCTATAGGCTGGAGGATGTAAAGATTGGGAAGGAGAGGTCACAGGTACTGATGAGGGGAGCCAAGACAAAGAATACAAATCAAGAACATGGAGCATCCTGGAGGCCAAGGGCAAATAAGAAGATCAACTACATCAAGTGCTTTTGAGCAGTCAAGTAAGGTGAGGACCAATAAATGATTTGGAAACTTGAAAGTTATTAGTGACCTTGATAAAGGGTGGCAAATGGTGAAAATTATGATTGATGGAGGTTCAGAAGGGGATAAGGAAGAGAAATTGAAAGCAGCACATGCAGGCAACCCTTTCAAGATATTTTGATGTGAAGGGAAGAAGAGAAAAAGAGCAATCACTAGAGACCAAAGTGGGATCAAGGAACCATTTAATAAAGACTAGAGAAAGAGCAATTTTCGATACTGATTGGAGCACTCCAGTCAAGAGAGGGAAATACTGATGCTGGAAGAAAAGCTGGTGGAGCTCATCTGTGAAGGAAGCCAGGATACAGTATATAAATGAAATCAGTTGCTAAGCAGGGACTTGTTAAATCATGATGGGTATGAGTATATGCCAATCAAAAGATGTGTGTGGAGCACGGCTGGAAAGGGATCTCCTTTGCTGTGATAGGTATCAGAAAAGGAGACAGGAAGCTGGATTGTCAGATTGGAGATAGGAGAAAGAGCTGTGCTAGAGGGAAAACAGAACTACCTGGATAAGAGAAAGAATGTGGGGTCTCAAGAACTAGAACATGATTGCAGAGCAGAATGAAGTGTTCATATGAATGTTGATCCATTCATCATTTCCAATATACTTCTACTCTCATAAAGTATTTATATAAATAGAAATACCATGATAGTAAATGGAAGAGATGGTCTATGAGCGCTGGCTCTCAGATTTCTACTCTTATCTTTAATTAAAGCATTCCCAAAGGATGTGTTCTCATCTCCTTTCTTTCTTATATTCACTCTTTGAGCTCTCATCCAGCCCTGTGCTTCCAAGAACAGTGAGGGATTAGGTTAAATGTTCCTTGATATCATTTTTTCATTGAAATAGTAGAACAACTGCTCTATTATAGAATTCTAATGGGACAAGTAATTATCACGTTTTTATTTCTAGTGTCCATATTTTAAAATGTTAAAATACAACATAAAATTATTTTTAACATTGTTGAAGTAAGCCAACTATCATTGAAGATAGCCTTCATTGATATCATTTCAAGAAGCCATGTAGAATTAATCAGATGCTTTCAACTGTTGCCCTAAATCTTCAAAGTGCAATGCATGTGTCTTATTCTTCACCGCACATCTATCAATCCTCCACTGAGGATCCACTGAACAGGCATCTGTTACTGCACTAGACGCCAAACCTCTAGACAATGGTTCTCAGACTTCCTAATACTGTGACCACTTAACACAGTTCCTCATGTTGTTGTGACTCCCAACCATAAAGTTACTTTTTTTCCTGCATCATAACTGTAATTTTTCTACTGTTATGAGTCATAAATCTTTAATATGCAAGTCACATGATATGTGACCCTCAAAGGGAACTCATCCCACAGATTGAGAACTGCTGCTTTAGAGGCTCATTTTCTGATAAACCACCAGGGAGAGCTTAGCTGTGGGATCCTGTAAGGGCTTCGGAAAACTTCCCAAACCAATCATGTGACAACAATCTGGGAAAAGCAGTTTCTATCATTCCTATGTTTCCTCAGTTGTCTTTATTCTTTGCGTATATTTAAAATATATATATTCTATATGCTAGAATATATATTCATATTTCATATTCAAAACAGTTGAAACTTACTTTCATCATATATATGTTATCCAAATTAAACCCTGGTATCAAATGAGTTAAATATATTTCCAGATTTATCCATATTATGGAAATAGACAGTATAAATAAATTTGGTGGCATATATTGATATGTATATCATATACATATCCATATATCATATACATTTATGATTCAGTAGCAATTAGTTTTTTTAAAAGAGGAAATGAATTTGAACTCGTGGAGGGAAGAGTAATATGGGAGGGCTTAGAGGGAGGAAAGAAAAGGGAGAAATGTAATTAAATTATAATCTCAAAATAGAAAAAAAAATGGCTTAGTCTGGAAGTGCTAACTGACAACCCCTGCCTAGCACATACTGGATTTTGTGTTCAAAATCATTAGCACTGTAATGGTGTCTAACAAACAGATGTTAAATTAAAAAGTTCTAATCATAAAGTATGTTTGACCAAAGAAAATGAAGCTTCACAAGACTATTTTTTGCAAAACAATATTGCTAAAAAACTAGATTTTTTAAAAAGTATAATCCCCTGAAGTTTTTTGCTTGTTCATTTGCTACTATTTTTTAACTAAAATTAATTAATGAAAGATCATCACCCTTATATTCAGAAGTTCAGCTATTGACCTTACTGATTTGAGTAATTACTTTTAAAAATAAATGTTAAAATATTTCCAGCCAGTGCATCTTTTATTAACATTATCACTGTGTCCTGTCACAGTGATATCTGTAGGGAATGACTGTAAATTTAAAAAACAACAAAAATAGTATTGCTACTATATTTTCAACAATTTATACTGAACAAACTGAGTATAAGCAGTTGAAATCTGATCTTGAGCTTAAGTGATCAAAACTTACAGAGGAAAAAGTACTATTTTTATTTGTTTTTCATAAGCATTTATTTGTATTTTCCCTAATTTTGTGTTGGGTATCCTCAGGAATGAATTTAGTGATATCTTCTGCTGGACAACTGAGTTTAGAGTCTAATCAGCCACCAAATTTATTTATACTGTCTATTTCCATAATATGGATAAATCTGGAAATATATTTAACTCATTTGATACCAGAGTTTAATTTGGATAACATATATATTATGAAAGTAAGTTTCAACTGTTTTGAATAGATTAAGAAAAAATACTGGGCTAGAAGGATGGCTCAGGGGTTAAGAGCACTGACTGCTTCCAAAGGTCTTGAGTTCAATTCCCAGCAACCATATGGTGGCTCACAACCACCTGTAATGATATCTGATGCCCTCTTCTGATGTGTCTGAAGACAGATACAGTGTACTCATATAAATAAAATAAATCTTTAAAAAAAGAAGAAGAAAAACACCAAGTTTGATACTGATGTTTATTATTCATCTGGAAATAGGTAGCAAAGGAGATAAAGTTGCATCTCTATTGGCTAGTTCCCATAATTCTGGAGATACTAAACTCTCTACCAGTGGAAAAAATAATTAACAATCTAACCCAGCTGTGATTGTTGTGACCTGCACTAAGACTAAACAGGGACTTTATGCTATTGGTGTAATAGTGGCACAAACATCATGGAAGTAATCAATCACTTTCTCATTGGACTTAATCTGCTTCTTTAGAATGAAGCCCATGTCAATCATTATTATTTGGCCAAGAACCTGTGCCTAGGCAGGCTGTAGGCTATAGGGAGTACCTACTATTATTATTCTCCTAGATGGATAAAGTATTACTGTATCATGTATTCTTCTAAATGGATAAAGTATTACTGTATTCATGCATCAATGCATCTCTCTCTCTCCTTATTAGGCAAGCTGCCACAACTGGCAAAAGTGCAGAGAATAAGAAACTACAGAATGTTCAGTCTTAAATGGAACATACACAGTGCGCTCTTCCTCTTAGTGTTAAGGAATCATTGTAGAACTGTGGTTTGAAATGCATACAGGTCATAGCCAGCAGAATGACTACAAGAAAATAGTATCTTCTGATAAAATATGTCAACCGCAAATATGAGGTCATAATACTTATGACAGCATGCACACAGTCTGTGTAAGCCCAAACCTAGAATTGCACTAACATAAGGAACAAGACAAGGTTGTTCACTTTCTCCACACCTATGAAATAAAGTACTTAAAATCTTCACAAGAACCATAAGATGTCCCTCAACAGAGAAAAAATATGTGTGGTAAATTTCCCTATGTAGTATTACACAGCTCTTAAAAAAATAGAATCATGAAAATTTTCAGGCAAATCAGAGCAACAAGAAAAAAATCATCCTGAGTCTGATAACCCAGACCCAGAAAGATAAATATGTATTCATACATATACATGTGTGCACTAGTCATTAAATAAATGATAGCCAACTTACAATTCATAGACTCAGAAAAGTTAGATAGAGAAAGGGACTAGAAGATGAGATTGATAGAATGGACTTTATGGATGCGCTGGAGGCAGGGTGGGTCAGAGAATCAGATTGGGTGGGGGCATTTGGTTGATAGAAAATGGTAAAAGAGACAGCTAGAATTCAGGGGCATTTAGGGGATGGTATACAATCCTAGTGCTGTGAAAAATGCCCAAAATATATGAAGCTAAACCCCCCAAAAATCTCCTAATAATGAGGTGATTACCTTCCAACTGGAGATCTCTTGTCACCAAACAAGTCTTCCAGTATGAGTAATTGCTGACATTCAATTGAGTTGTTGGCCAAGGAGCTCCCATGAAAATACTCAAATAATGCAGGCTTTTGGTAAGACAATGGGTTGGGTTTTTTTTTCCACAAACCAACTGCAAGGCCCCATTGCCAAGGACTGTACCTCACACAACTCATTGAACATGGAGAAGATGAGCTGGTGCCTACATGGAGCCTTCACCTCTACACTCTAGTGTTTTCGGTGTGGGAAGATACTATGCAGGCTACCAAAAGAGAAATGTAAACACCAGCTACAAAATCTTTGATCTGCCATGTTTCCTGCCTATAAGATATGCTAGGGCAATGGTGGCACAGAACTTGGTGGGAATAGTGAACCAAGACCTAATTTTTTAAGGGCCACTGGACAAGATGGAACCCATACACAATGCTGCTTGAGTAATCAAGAACCAGAGACTACATAGCTCAGAGACTACTGTAAAACTAAATACTACTGGTTTAAAAAATGCAGCAATGAAATGACTCATAATGATATGCTGCTATACTTGCAGATCGATGCTTTATTTGGTCATCATCAGAGAGCCTTCCTCTTGCAGCAAATGAGAATACAAAGACCCACAGTCAGAAATTATGGAGAGGGAGACACACACACAGAGAGAGAGAAAGAGAGAGAGAGAGAGAGAGAGAGAGAGAGAGAGAGAGAGAGAGAGAGAGAGAGAGAGAGAACTTAGAACACACAGTACTAAATGGAGTGTCCACATCAAATCCCTTTCTCTGCAGCTCAGAGAATCCCTCAGAAGAGGAGGTGGAAAGATTGTAGAAAGATTCAATGGGGTTGGAAGGGACCAGATGAACAGAAGCCTTTGAACTAACTAAGCAAGGTTCATACAAACTCATAGCAATGGAAGCAGCAATATCAGATCCTACATGGCTCGGTACCAGGACTTTTGAATATGTGTTACACCTTTCAGAACAGTATTTTTATGGGACTCCTGAGTTTAAAAATGAGAGAGACTCTGTGCTTACTCTTGTAGCTATTTTCCTTCTCTTGTGCTGCCTTTACCATTTTTGATGTAATGGATTTGGTTTTATCTTACTATATGTTATGTTCGGTTCTTTTCTACAAAAATCCTGTTCTTTTCTAATGAGAGGTATAAAGGGAGAGGATTTAGAGGAGAGGGGAGAAGGGAGGGAAAAGGGGAACTGGGAGAAATAGAAGAAGCAGAAATTGTGATCAAGATATATTTTATGAGAAAAATCCATTTTAAATGAACAAAAATTTCAAAACAACAATACATAAATATAAGCTAAAGGAGGCATGCCATCTATTATAAGAACTATGCATTCTTTCACTCTGCCTGTAGACTGATCTCAGCGGGTCAAATTTCCCTTGTTCTGAAGTATTTGGGAAATGTACAATTCTTCTAGTCCTTTAAAAATGTTCACTGTGTCTGGACTCATGAGTCAAAAGTCTTAATGATAAGGATGCTTTCGTGTAATTGCATGGTATATTTATTGGCTAGCAAAAGCAAAATAAAGGTTTTTGTGAATAGGAAGGTCTTTACTCAAAAGATCTTGAAATCTGGCATGATTATTAATCAAGGAGAAATGATGCCTGTTCTGGAAAGGATAAGTGGGAAACGCAAATAATTGAGAAAATTTTGCTTCCTACAACTGCACAAGATGGTATCTTTCCTTTTATTGGTGCCTAGAGAAGTTTCTCTTCAAATCTAGTCACATTCCTATTTATTCTGTAACACATCTATTGAGTTTGGCATGTGAGTTCATAACTGATCATTGTTTCATCTGATCTGTTGTTAGTTTCCACACCCCTACGGTAAGCCATACATACAAAATAGTACCGAACAAGAATCCTTGTTTATTCAAGTGTGCTGTGTGGGTACTGGGAATTGTGCATTACAGCTTCTGAACAGATCAGCTAAGCGGTATGATACTGGAACCAGATACTTGGAAACGTGATCCAGTTTTCAGTGTACACTTGAGTGAGACCCATAATCTCACAAAACCTGGCTTAGGAAAATGTAAAGGAGATGAAGGAAGAAGAATTTTTTTCTCACACAAAAAGGGTTAAGCCTCTAACATTCCTAGGGCTTTCTTATAAAATCAGACGGTCCTAAAAGCATGTCATTTGTTTTTGATCACTTAGTATTGAATAAAAATTTATAATGCACCTGAAAAAAAACGTTTATTTTAAAAAAACCCTTTGGGCAAAATTTTGCAATTGTCTGTAAATCTGAACACAGATGTGGAAGCTGCACAAGCAACCATTTCCCACTGAATTAGCCGAGGGAGAAAGGTCATCTGATTGCTAACCCTGTGACAGAAGAAAGGGCTTTGTCCTCAACTCTCACTAGACCACTGAGTCATCTTTTGGCATCAACTTCACTTCCTAAAACTGGGACATTTCTATTTCTATATTAATATGCTCTAAGACAGGTTATCTCAAAAGAGTAGGCAAAGCAGAGAGACCCTACAAGTCTTACCCAACAGACACTTGTATTTGCTAAGTGATTTCTGTTTTTACATTCTGAGCAAAGTTCATCAATGAGTATCTATCTACAAAGATCATATCTTCGTCTCTAGCCAATAGCACCTTCTTGGACAGCCCAATACTGAGTTTGCCAAATATTGTCTAAGCACTTCTAAATTTATGCACCAGACCCATCCACTTCTAGAAGGAACGTTTTGCATAAAAATCTTCCTCAAAGCAATTAGACCTTATTCATTTCCTTTATAGCATGAAGATTAAGAATATGTAAAGTATGGGAAGGAGTGAAAAGAGTAACCTTTATTAAAACTCAAATGCGTTGAACATAATACAACTGATTTCAATATTTCTCATATTTATTAATTATAAAATTAAATTCTCACAGCAAACTATTAAAGCAATATATGAGCCCCATTTTTGAAATGTTAAGTTGCCCAAAAGAAGTCCAAAGTGGACTTATCTCCAGAATATAAATCCACACTCTATATGGAACATTTAATCATGTTTTAATTCCTTTATGTAATCAATTGATATTCCATGTATTGTTGTGACTCCATGCACTGTGCTCATATTCTGTCAGTCAACTTTACTTACGTCATCTAAGCCACCACCACTTCCTTACCACTAACTCATTAACCAGTGGTTCTCAACCTCCCTAGTGTTAGAACCCTTTAATATAGTGCCTCATATTGTGGTGACCCCTAACCACAAAACTATGTTTGTTGCTACTTCTTGCAATTTTGTTACAGTTGTGAATCATGTGAATATCTGTGTTTTCTGATGGTATCAGGTGACCCTATGAAATGGTTATTTGACCCCAAATTGGTCACGAACCACAGGCTGAGAAACACTGTCTTAGACCAAGAACCTTAATAAAAAATAAACTGTGAAAGCAGTGAACAGATTTGGAAATATTATTGTAAAATACATACATACACACATAAACACAGACATATGTGCATGTGTAAACGTATATGTTTTTGAAAAAATAGTTTAGTAAGAACATTATTTAAAATTTATTAAGTAAAATTAAAATATAAACATATTTGTGAAATAAAAAATTTTAAAGAAATAATTACTAATGTAAATGATTTTAAAACATACATTTACAATAAAAGAATAATCAAAGTCTAATTAAAATATGCTAAAAAATTATGTTCAGTTTGTACATAGCAACTTCATCTCTCTTAAAAAGTAGCAAATTTACTTAGAGCTTCTAAGCAACTGGGTTTAAATACTCTACATAACACATTTACTGGCTAAATCGCATATCTAGTTTAGAGATCCTGGGAAGAGAAGGAGGGGAGTGGAATCCTGACCTATTCATTAGTATATAGCTGAGAAGGCTTACATACATACATACAGACATACATACAGACATACATACATACATACATATGGAAGAATGGAGAATGTGTTGCATTTTGTGAGCACGCTGAAGCATACTTTGCTTCTGGCACAATGATAATAATGGTGATTTTCTTGTATGGTTGCTAGGCATGATCAGACATGTCTTCCTCCTTCTATACCAGCTAGTTACATTGCTGAAGATTAGGCATTCTAAAGATGCATGTAAGCCAGAACTATGCTAAGGTTTGTATTACATAATAATACAGAAAGAGGGTTACATAAAATACCCACATACTCCTCAGGAAGAATTAATACTCCCCTTCTGTTTCTGTGTCTCTAGCTGTAACTGTCACACTTAAGTTGCTGCATATACTTCCCCTTCAATAGTTGGATACATATGTATCTATCCATGAATAATTTATCATATCAAATGTTCATGTTTTATAACCATTATTCTTTCAAAATCTAATATTGCTACATGAAGATCTAGTTCATTTATTTTAAATTCATGTTCACAATACATTTTCCCTTTTCACTGTAAATAGCTATTTGTATTATGTCCAAGCTTTCAATACTAAAACCAACAAAAATCCAAGGCATAGGAAAGGAATCTCCCTATAGTGCATCCTAACAGTGCAATTACTAGCCTGAAATGCAAATTTCAAGCATGTCTGGATATTGTTAAAGTGACTTGTAATGTGATTTGGCAATTTATTCTCCCAGAAACAAAATTTCTTCAGTTTCCTACAAACCTACATGCCTTTGGTATTAGTATCCAATGTTTGTCATTGTTCCTCAGTGATAAATATAAAATGATATAGCCCTAATGCTTTACTGATTTCTTGCATTTTATAATTCTGGCACAAATACTGATGGCCACATTTATAGATGCTCTGTTCTTACTGGTGATTTTCAATTCTATTTAGTGAGTTGTTTGTCATTTTCCACCAATTTGTTGAAGCTATTTATATAGCCTGGAATTTAGTCATTTGATTTTGTTTGTTTTATATAATTCCTAGGAAAGACATAATACTTTTTGGTCTGAGCTTTTAGTTGTTGTTTGACTTTTTTGTTTGATATTTTAAGTAATTTTGGTGTAGTCAAATTAAACAACCATCTTAACTTCCCTTATGGCATATTATCAGTTTATATATTTGTTTATATGCTTGGCAAACACATTTCCTTCCCTTTGATATACATATAAAGAAATAACTTGCTACTATAAAGCAGAATATATCTGTATATCTTCCTCTGCATTTTTTACAATTTAAAATATTTTTCATGTACTTAAGTGTTTAGAAATTTTTGTTTTAAATGTTTGTTATACATTTATTATTATACTTAGGCACCGTCAATGATTTACATTCTCATTGATTTTTATACCACCTATTTATTAATTTGACTTCCCACATGGTTTGAATCTAATAGGTTGGGTAACAGAGGCATAAAATAAGGTAATATTTAAATATATTATTTTATTACTATTCATTCTATTTTTAAGAATAACATCTGATACTTACAATGAATATAAAATATTATTAATACTGCTTATATACAGCAAAACTATGGCATTAAAAACTTGTAAGCAGATGCTTCTTAGTATTATATGCATTCACTTGTCTTTTATAATCAATAATTATATTATTTATTAATCCTTATTTCATTGGCCTAGGACACATCTACAATAAAAATAAATTCAATGCATGTATCTGAAAATCAGAGCAGCATCGTTAATATCAATTCAAAATTACATATGTTCTTATTAAATTTATATTTAGAAACCCATTCAGTTATTTAAGATTCCTGAATATCATGTCCAATTATTCTCTGAAGATTTTAAAACTCTTCATTGGTCTCATTTATTCTGTACATTTTATTTCTTATAGATGTTAATACGTGCTTTTATTCATTGATAAATGTTGCTACAGCCTGTATTCTTCGACTTTCACCCCCCCCAAAAAAATCCATTTTCTAATTTATTGGGAGTTTCATACACACACACACAATATACTATGATCAAATTACTCCGACCCTCTCTCTTCCAATATCTCCCAAACCCCTCACCACCAACTTTCTGTCCTACTTTCATGCATTCTTTTTAAACCCACTCCATACGCATGCACATGAGTGTAAGGCTGCCCACTGGCACCTTGGCAGCATTCCCTGTATATCCTTCCTACTGTTTTCTGCTCCTTTATTGCTGTTTCTACCTTGCTCCTTTCCTGTGATTTTTTTCTTCCTACCTTCTTTCTGGGCTCCTTGCTGTCCATTCCATACCTGCTATATTGAACCCTCATACATCAATCTTCAAATGACTTGTTTCATTTTCTTCCTGTTTCATTTTTAGTGTTTAAGATTTCCATATAAGCATATAATGTATATTGATCACCTGTATACCTTGTTCCTTCTCCTCCATTTTCTCCCTATCCACTCCACTGATTTTCTCTCCCAACATCATATGCTGTATTTTAACACAGTGAATCCACTTAGTGATGTCTCCATGTGCATGAATTTAGGACCATGTACTGGGGTTTGAGTAGTTTCACACATCTGTAGGAAAGTGATTATCCTTTCCAGCTTGGGGTGGGACTTCCTGAACCTCTCCTCCATCTATCAGCATAGGTGGCTATAGCAAACTTTATCTTGTGCACGTCTCAAAATCCCAAATGCTATCAATTCATGAACATGACAGCCCTGTTGTGTACAGCAAACCCTTTCACTGCAGATGTCTATCTCCTCTGACTCCCACAATCTTTTCACAGCTTGATCCATGCTGATCCCTGAGCTTTGGAAGGAGAAAATAGGATGCAGATGTCTCATTTAGATATGAGCATGCCAATGTGTCTTATACTCTGCATTTGACCAGTTGTGTGTCTCTGTGCTCATTGTCACCTACTGAAAAAATAAAAGAAGTTTTTCTGACAAAGGTTAAGAAATTTGCTATTCTATGAATATGAAGATAATTGTGAAGTTTAATCTTATGTCCCTTTGCTGGAATAATAAATAGTATTCACATTTCTTCTCTAAGACTTATGACTTAGACAAACATGGGTGTTTGGCCCAGTTAATGGTAGTGGTCTGAGTTCTGTCTTGTGAAGTGTGACTTAATCAGAATATGGTTAGTTACTTATGTAATATCTATACCATTGTTATACCAGTAGACCTATCTTGCCAAGCTGGGTAAAATTATCGATGACTACTCTACCTGTATCCTAAACATAATTTTTCAGCACTATGAAAACTTGCTAGCAGGGATGAAGCTCACAAGTCACTCCCATGTCCCCCACCCTTATTCCTCCATCTTTAATTATTAAACTATGTGCTGTTTTTAGAAGAGTCAAAACATCAAATCTGGCAATGGACTTTTCCTTTTTTATTGGATATTTTCTTTATTTACAATTCCAATATTATCCCCTTTTCTGGTTTCCCCCTCCCAGAAAACCCCTATCCCATCACCCACTCCCTGCTTCTATGAGGGTGTTCCTCTACCTACCTACTCACTCCTGTCTCTGTGCTCTCAACTCACTTACACTGGGGCATCTATCTAGCTGTCATAAGTCCAAGGACCTCTCCTCCCATTGATGCCTGACAAGGAAATCCTCTGCTACATATGCAGCTGGAGCCATGTGTACCCCTTGGTTGTTAGCTTAGTCCTTAGGAGCTCTGAGGGTGTCTGGTTGGTTGATATTGTTGTTCTTCCTATGGAGTTACAAACCCCTTCAGCTCCTTCAGTCCTTTCTCTAACTCCTTCATTGGGGACCATGTACTCAGTCCAATGGTTAGCTGCAAGCATCTGCCTCTGTATTTGTAAGGTTCTGGCAGGGTCTCTCATGAGACAGCTATATCAGGTTCCTTTCAGTAAGCATTTCTTGGCATCTACAATAGTGTCAGGGTTTGGTGACTATAGATGGGATGAATCCCCAGGTGGGACAGTCTCTAGATGGTCTTTCCTTTGGTCTCTATACTTTGTCTCCATATTTGTTCCCATGAATATTTTGTTTCCCTTTCTAAGAAGGACTGAAGCACCCACTCTCTTTGGTCTTCCTTCTTCTTGAGCTTCATGTGGTCTGTGGACTGTATCTTGGGTATTTGGAGCTTTTTGGCTGATATCCACTTATCAGTGAATGCATACCATGTGTGTTCTTTTGTGATTGGGTTACCTCACTCAGGATGATATTTTCTAGTTCCATCCATTTGCCTATGAATTTCATGAATGGAGTACTGAGTTGTACTCCATTGTATAAATGTACCACATTTTCTGTATCCATTCCTCTGCTGAAGGACATCTGGGTTCTTTCCAGCTTCTGGTAATTATAAACAAGGCTGCTATGAATGTAGTAGAGCATGTGATCTTCTTACATGTTAGAAAATCTTTTGGGTATATACCCACAGCTAATACTATGTCCAATTTTCTGAGGATCTGCCAAAGTGATTTCCAAAGTGGTTGCAGTTCCACCAACAATGGAGGAGTGCTCCTCTTTCAATTTTTATTTAGTATCTATAGTATCAAGGAGAGGCAAGTTATAGGGTAACTCCATATAAATTCACTTAAAAATATATATTTTTTAATCCTTCTGTTTGAGTTCAAAATATCATATTTCTCTATCATATATGAATACTGACTTTGAATCCTTAGTTATATGTGTCTAAATTGAAATACCCAAAAAAAGCATAAAATCAGTCAAGTTTATGGCAGGGGGATTTGAACGTATAAGGATAAAATAAGAGTGCTCTGAAGGAAAAATTGTGAATCACAGAATGAGAAGGGTTAAATTAGAAAATGATTATTTTCTAATAAGTACATTTACAATTATAAACTACTATTTTAAGTGATTAGGATACTCTGTGAGGTTTTATATGTACTATGCTTTCTGATTCAATTATGAATATTGTATGATATATTTACTTTATTCATTAAATTATGAATTATTAAGAAGTCTATTTCCCAATATCTAGCTACAAGAAAGAATGGGGGCTATTTTCCTAGAGACGGTATCTGATTTTATTGAATTTACTTCAGAGAACTTTGTGTGACTTAATTTATACACTGTATGTTAATTATATCATCTCTTATTGTCAAACCTTTGTTGGCATTAAGTACTATTCTAAATAATGTACATATTTTAATTTGTTAGAAATCACAAAACCCCTTGGTAATATTACTACCTGTAATTCACAAGTAACTACTTGTAATTTACAATGCTGAGATATAATACAGTAAAATAATACAACTAGTAACTTGCACTATAGAAAACTGGACTTGGTCACACCCCAAATTCTCCATGTATAGACTCCCAAACCACCCCTGAGTTTGTGTTTAAAAAGAGCAGAGGTGCACATTGTTGAATCAACTGCTGTATGTACATTTGTCAGATCAGCTTAATTAAGTTATTGAAATCTTGCATATCATTTAAAAACATTTTGTCTTAATAATTCCTGTCGTAATAATTCTTAATAATTTCTTAATAATTTTGTCTTAGTTATTTCTGACAAATGTATTAGCATTTCCTCTTTGGATAATACGCAAAATCATTGTTAATTTTTTTATATCTTAAGTTCATTTCAGTTCACAATTATTTCTAATCAGCGAGTTTTATGATGGTGCTCATATCCCTACTTGTACATTACAATAATCTGCATTTTGCCTGATATGTATTTTCTATACTACCTGCTTTTAAATATTTGCTCAGATTGGCCAGAAATATCATTTTACATTTAAATTATATAATTATATTATATGTATTATATACAAATGTTCATCTTTGTATATTGTAAACAACTTTTTAAATTGGATTTTGGGTCTTACCCACTTGCAGAAATTCCTATTTTAATAGTTGGATTTAGTGCTAGAGACATTGCTTAGAGGTAGAGTAATTACCCAGAATACACACAGCTCTTTTATTTAATCCCTTACACTGAAAATGAAACAAAATAACAATAATATATACATATATCTTGCTTAGAATTGTCTCACATGTAACAACTATATGAGATAAACATATTAAAGAAAGATGGATTTATTTTGATTCAGGGTTTGAATGTCTCAGTTCACACTCTGCTGATTCCATTGCTAGTAGGCAGTGGTGAGACTGAACACTGGTATGGAAGGCACGGTGGAGTGAAAATGCTGAGTTCACATAAGCTGAGGGGCAGAGAGACAGAGACAGCAGGAGGTCAGGAGCAAGATACCATTCAAGGTCATGGCCCTGATGACCTATTGACCCCCATCTAACCCCATTCTCTAAGTTTCCACCATGTTCCCAATAATGCCATCAACATATGTCTCGACTAACAGAACAATCCTTTCAGGGAGACAGATTCAGTTTTGTACGTTTACCTCTTAACATTGTTACAAGCTGAGAATACCTATAACAAATGGACCTTTGGAGGATGCTTTCTGTTGCAGGAAATATTAAAAAAGAAGAACCTGCACATTCCGGTGCTTGTGCCTCTAACTCTGCCCCAGTGGCCTGGCCCACCATGCATTGAGATTCTTGGAGATTCACTGGCCAGGAGTTTTCAGGAGATTCACTGGCCTGGAGCTCCCAAAACATTTCCACCTAGTTCACTAGGTTCCCAGTGGTGGGTCACCACCATGCCAACCCCACGCTTCAAATCCCCCATATCCTTTGTGGTGCACATCTGGCAATCCATTGCTTTGCTGGCATACCTGTCTCTCTTGAACCAAGATAAGCTGCCCCATGAAGGAAAATG
Source organism: Apodemus sylvaticus (assembly GCF_947179515.1). NCBI lineage: Eukaryota > Metazoa > Chordata > Mammalia > Rodentia > Muridae > Apodemus > Apodemus sylvaticus. Next base: position 51,737,409 of record NC_067473.1, read on the forward strand.
CCACATAAACTTAGTTCAGAAACAATGATAACTCAATCTCGGGGTGCAACAACTAAAACCTAATCTTGTAAGCCTTATTCAAATCTGATCCCTCTGGTGGCAGATCCTTGTGGATCTGCCATGATACCAGGAAACTCTAGGAACTACATCTTTTTTTTTTTGTTTTTTTTTTCTTTTTTTTTTTGTTTTTTTTTGTTTTTTTTTTATTATTCGATATAATTTATTTACATTTCAAATGATTTCCCCTTTTCTAGCCCCCCCACTCCCCGAAAGTCCCGCAAGCCCCCTTCTCTTCCCCTGTCCTCCCACCCACCCCTTCCCACTTCCCCGTTCTGGTTTTGCTGAATACTGTTTCACTGAGTCTTTCCAGAACCAGGGGCCACTCCTCCTTTCTTCTTGTACCTCATTTGATGTGTGGATTATGTTTTGGGTATTCCAGTTTTCTAGGTTAATATCCACTTATTAGTGAGTGCATACCATGATTCACCTTTTGAGTCTGGGTTACCTCACTTAGTATGATATTCTCTAGCTCCATCCATTTGCCTAAGAATTTCATAAATTCATTGTTTCTAATGGCTGAATAGTACTCCATTGTGTAGATATACCACATTTTTTGCATCCACTCTTCTGTTGAGGGATACCTGGGTTCTTTCCAGCATCTGGCAATTACAAATAGGGCTGCTATGAACATAGTAGAACATGTATCCTTATTACATGGTGGGGAGTCTTCTGGGTATATGCCCAGGAGTGGTATAGCAGGATCTTCTGGAAGTAAGGTGCCCAGTTTTCGGAGGAACCGCCAGACTGATTTCCAGAGTGGTTGTACCAATTTGCAACCCCACCAGCAGTGGAGGAGTGTTCCTCTTTCTCCACACCCTCTCCAACACCTGCTGTCTCCTGAATTTTTAATCTTAGCCATTCTGACTGGTGTAAGATGAAATCTTAGGGTTGTTTTGATTTGCATTTCCCTAATGACTAATGAAGTTGAGCATTTTTTAAGATGCTTCTCCGCCATCCGAAGTTCTTCAGGTGAGAATTCTTTGTTTAACTCTGTACCCCATTTTTTAATAGGGTTGTTTGGTTTTCTGGAGTCTAACTTCTTGAGTTCTTTATATATATTGGATATTAGCCCTCTATCTGATGTAGGATTGGTGAAGATCTTTTCCCAATTTGTTGGTTGCCGATTTGTCCTCTTGATGGTGTCCTTTGCCTTACAGAAACTTTGTAATTTTATGAGGTCCCATTTGTCAATTCTTGCTCTTAGAGCATACGCTATTTCCTTGACAGATACCAAATACCAAAATTAAATCAGGACCAACTAGACCATCTAAACAGTCCCATAATGCCTAAAGAAATAGAAGGAGTCATAGAAAGTCTTCCAACCAAAAAAAGCACAGGACCAGATGGCTTCAGTGCAGAATTCTACCAGACCTTCAAAGAAGAGTTAACACCAATACTCTTCAAACTATTCCACAAAATAGAAACAGAAGGAACACTACCCAATTCCTTCTACGAAGCCACAATTACGCTGATACCAAAGCCACACAAAGATCCAACAAAGAAAGAGAACTTCAGACCAATTTCCCTTATGAACATCGATGCAAAAATACTCAATAAAATTCTTGCCAACCGAATCCAAGAACACATCAAAACGATCATCCACCATGATCAAGTAGGCTTTATCCCAGGAATGCAGGGTTGGTTCAATATACGGAAATCCATCAATACAATCCACTACATAAACAAACTCAAAGAACAAAACCACATGGTCATTTCATTGGATGCTGAAAAAGCATTTGACAAAATTCAGCATCCCTTCATGCTTAAAGTCTTGGAGAGAACAGGAACTCAAGGCCCATACCTAAACATAGTAAAAGCAATATACAGCAAACCGGTAGCCAGCATCAAACTAAATGGAGAGAAACTTGAAGCAATCCCACTGAAATCAGGGACCAGACAAGGCTGCCCCCTTTCTCCTTATCTTTTCAATATTGTACTTGAGGTACTAGCTCGGGCAATTCGACAACATAAGGAGGTCAAAGGGATACAAATTGGAAAGGAAGAAGTCAAACTATCATTATTTGCAGACGACATGATCGTCTACCTAAGTGACCCAAAGAACTCCACTAGAGAGCTCCTACAGCTGATAAACAACTTCAGCAAAGTGGCAGGTTATAAAGTCAACTCAAGCAAATCAGTGGCCTTCCTATACTCAAAGGATAAGCAGGCTGAGAAAGAAATTAGGGAAATGACCCCCTTCACAATAGCCACAAACAGTATAAAGTATCTTGGGGTGACTCTTACCAAACATGTGAAAGATCTGTATGACAAGAACTTCAAGACTCTGAAGAAGGAAATGGAAGAAGACCTCAAAAAATGGGAAAACCTCCCATGCTCATGGATCGGCAGAATCAATATAGTTAAAATGGCCATTTTGCCTAAAGCACTATACAGATTCAATGCAATACCCATCAAAATCCCAACTCAATTCTTCACAGAGCTAGAAAGAGCAATTATCAAATTCATCTGGAACAACAAAAAACCCAGGATAGCTAAAACTATTCTCAGCAACAAAAGGAAATCTGGGGGAATCAGTATCCCTGACCTCAAGCAATACTACAGAGCAATAGTGTTAAAAACTGCATGGTATTGGTACAGTGACAGGCAGGAGGATCAATGGAACAGGATTGAAGATCCAGAAATGAACCCACACACCTATGGCCACTTGATCCTCGACAAAGAGGCTGAAAACATCCAATGGAAAAAAGATAGCCTTTTCAACAAATGGTGCTGGTTCAACTGGAGGTCAGCATGCAGAAGAATGCGAATTGATCCATCCTTGTCTCCTTGTACTAAGCTCAAATCCAAATGGATCAAGGACCTCCACATAAAGCCAGACACTCTGAAGCTAATAGAAAAAAAACTGGGGAAGACCCTTGAGGACATCGGTACAGGGAGAAAGTTTCTGAATAGGAACTACATCTTACACTTCTGTTGTCCCAGTTCCAAAAAGGAAGTAACTCTCTCCTGTTTCCTCTCTCCTTTCATCCAACCCTGAAGTCCCGCCTACTGGCCCAGTGATTGGCTCCTTTATTCATTAGGGGATTGGTTCACAAGAGCAGCACCAGACCCATCCACAACATTTTATATCTAATATTAACAGCTAAGTGTTAGCATTTTTCTGACTTGGTTTGTATGATCTAGTTACCAACCTTCAGCTGCTATTATTTTTATTCTTTTTTTGCCACCTGATTGATTAACCTTACAAGATAATTCATTCCTTTTTTGTTCTTCTGGTTCAGCTGCCTTTTCATTAGCATATATTAATTGTACAAAATAATGGGTTTCATTGCCACCTTTTCATACTTGAATAGAATACTTTGATCATTCCATTTTTACTGTACATATTCTTCTGAGCTGTGAATAAGCTTAGGAAGATTTATTAATCCCACAATCACAGAATATCAATGTTGTCTATAACTTTATCTCTATCCTCCATAAAATCAACATTAGCTACTTTTCCCCTTAATTTAAAAAATTAAAATATTTTGCTCATTTGGTCATGTTTACCCTCAACTCCCCATGGATACTCCCCCATCTAAATATATGTTCACCCCCTCTCTCTTAGAAACAAAACAAAACCAAAACACCAAGATCTTAACAAATAAACAATAAATAAATAAATAAATAAATAAATAAATACCTTCTAAAAAGCTGGAGAGATGGTTTAGTGGTTAAAAGCACTGGCTGCTCTTTCAGAGGTTCAATTCCCAGAAATCATATGACGGATAACAACCATTTGTAATGAGATCTGATGCCTTCTTCTGGTGTGTCAGAGGACAGCAGCAGTGTACTTATACACATAAAATAAATAAGTAAATCTTTATCAAAAGTTCACACTAATATTTCCCCACTACACACACACACACACACACACACAGAGAGAGAGAGAAAGAGAGAGAGAGAGAGAGAGAGAGAGAGAGAGAGAGAGAGAGAGAGTCTGTTTTGTGTTGGTCAACAACTCCTAGGCGTAGGAACTATGGCAGCACAACTAAGACCTGTACAGGTTCAAATTAAACAAACCAGGGACGCAAAGGCTAAGTGGACACAAAGTCCCACCTCTAATCAAGAAGTTATTGGAAAAGTCAAAATTAGTTTTCTCCAGGGGGTTATCACTGGATATATAAATGTTGTTGCTGTGACAAAATGCTTGATAAAAACAACTGAAAGTGGGGAGAGTATATTTGGACTCACAACTCATGGGGATACAGTCCATCATTGCAGAGAAGTCCAGTGACAAGTGCAGATGATACATGGTCAGTCACACTGCATCCATGGTCAGAAACCACACAGCAATGAAGGCTCACTTTGCATTCTCCTTTTAACTTAATATGTAATCCAAATTCATATAATGGTGCTTTCCATATTTAGTGTGGGCTTTCCTACTTCAATAAACCCAATCTAGATAATCCCCCACCGACAAGCTCAAGAATTTGTTTCTACAGTGATTCCAAAACCCATCAAGTTGACAGTGTTCACCTACACACAGGTCCTAGCAATGCTGTCCAGGAAAATCTCAAATACCTGCCTTCAAGTAACCCTCTCACCTTTGTGTAACCAAGTAGCCGAAACATGTATGGAACACCATGGCTGGTGTTTCTTTAATGGATCTCTGAATCAGCCTTTGTTTCCTTCAGTCGAGGAACTGGTTGCTTTCTGTAAATCTGGAATATTCTCTATTGTGATCTATTTGACTATGCTGTCATATTCTTTTTACTTACATTGAAAGTATTGTTCATGTTTTATGATTCTGTTCCCTACAACGGCACAAAATGTTTTTATTTCTACATTAGTAGACTGCATCATAAGGAATATCCTTCTATTTTGTGTTCAGACCATTGTTTATCAAATCTACTGATAATTTTTATTCTAGAAACTCTATTTTAGTTGGTCTTCATAAATGTCTTTCAGTTTGGGCTCATTAATATATATCTTTTGATATATTAAATTTAATGTTTAAAATACATTTATTAATGGATCATTTTGTTCTGTGTAGTTGTTTTCATTGATATATATGTAGTTCTAGGGATCAGAATCAGGGGCTCAAGAATATGGCAAGTGTTCTACAATGGAACCAACAGCCCATACATTTACATTTTTAAATCCTACACAATTCTACATTTACAGACTTTACCGGTTCTATGTTAGGAAGATTTATTTTATTTTTTTATTATTAATTGATTTTTAATAGCAGGTGTTTTTTTGGGAGATCCTCAATAACTTCTTTTTAAATATTTTATTTGATATTTTTAATTTACATTTCAAACGATTTCCCCTTTTCTGGTCCCCCACTCCCCGAAAGTCACATAAGTCCCCCTCCCCCTGTTCTCCCACTCACCCCTTCCCACTTCCCTGTTCTGGTTTTGCCTTATACTGCTACACTGAGTCTTTCCAGAACCAGGGACCACTCCTCCATTCTTCTTGTACCTCATTTGATGTGTGGATTATGTTTTGGGTATTCCAGTTTTCTAGGCTAATATCCACTTATCAGTGAGTGCATATCATGATTCATCTTTTGAAACTGGGTTACTCATTTAGTATGATGTTCTCCAGATCCATCCATTTGCCTAAGAATTTCATGAATTCATTGTTTCTAATGGCTGAATAGTACTCCATTGTGTATATATACCACATTTTTTGCATCCATTCTTCTGTTGAGGGATACCTGGGTTCTTTCCAGCTTCTGGCAATTATAAATAGGACTGCTATGAACTTAGTGGAGCATATATCCTTATTACATGCTGGGGAATTCTCTGGGTATATGCCCAGGAGTGGTATAGCAGGATCTTTTGGAAGTGACATGCCCAGTTTTCTGAGGAACCGCCAGACTGATTTCCAGAGTGGTTAATAGCAGGTGTTTTATAAGAAGAAATCTCTACAAGAAATTTGCCCTATAACATAGATAATTCTATTCTTCTGGGATCCTTACAATCTTGTTAATCAGTTATAAAGATTTAAATTTATTTTTCTCAGATAAAGATTCTTTAAGAATGCTATAACTCCAGAACATATGACACACATAGCACAAATGCAGTCAGTCTTTCCAACTCAAACCCCAGAACAAACAGGCAATTTCCTTTCTGTTTCCTAGAGCTCAAGGAGACTGTTTTCTATTGTTGTTGATGGGTAAGCAGACTCCTGGCTCCAGGATTTTGTTCACAAGTCTGGTTCCAATCCCAGTGCCTATGTCAGCATCTAGTATTGATTTATTCTATCCAGTTTTGATACTCCCTGAGCTCTCTTTACTGATTTTCTTCTTTGTTTAGGTTACTTGGAAACCTACCTTTAGAAACTTCTAGGATATTCTTCTTATACTTTTTTCAGTGCTTAAGTGGTTTGGAGCAAAGAGCTTTCTGTTATCTTCTCCTTTTAGATGTTTGCACTATTATTCTTGACCCCCTTTCTTGTTGAGGGTCCTCTTTAGACCTCTAGTCATCTTATTGACAAACAACTGTTTGAAAACACTGGAGTGTTTTGTTTTATTGAAAAGTACCCACATGGTGCACAGTTTACCAGTGATTCTGTTTTTATTTTATTCATGGTGCTATTCATCAATTCTGTAACATTTAGTACTCTAAAGACATTTAGTACTGCTCCTCACATTCATCCTTCTCCAGTCATCCTAAGCCCCTATTTCCAAACTACATCCAGTCAATTACTGCTCTACCTCCTATCTCTATAGAATTGTCCAATTCTCAGCAACTCATATAAATGGACTTATACAAAATCTGATGAGTTATGACTGGCCTCTTTCATGTAAAATAATGCTTTAAGGATTAATTGGCATTATAGTATCTACCACTATTTTTATTACTACTAATATTTCACACAGAATGTAACACATTGAATTACTCCTTCATTAGTTGATTAATATCCAGTTGTTTTAGTTATAATAAAAGGTTAACGTGAAAAAGTTTTTATGTGAAACTGTGTTTTCATATCTACTATATGTACAGCTAAAATAGTCAAACATATGATAACTTTATTTAATTTCTTCAGCGATTGTCAGATGGTTTCCAGAGTAACTACACCATCCAAAAAGTCACATTAGCAAAGTATACAGGGTTCTAATTTTGCTATACACTTGTCACTACATATACCTTTTTGTCTTCTGGCCATCCTACTCTACTATGTATACATTTAGCTAATTACATTTGATTTAAATTTTCCTGGTGCTAACATATTGAACATGTTTTCTTAGTCATTTGTATATCTTCGGAGAAATGTCTAGTTATATCCTCTATTTTTAATTGTGCTGCCTTTTGTTATTGAATCACAGTAGTTCTGTACTTAAGCTAACTACAAATCTCTTGTTTTAAATATATATACATACCTATGTATAGTTATATATATTGTATATGTATATGTATATATATATATATATATATAACTTATAAATATGTTTTCAAATTTTCTGAGTATTTTTCACTTTCTTAACAATATCTTTATATGTTTTAATTTTGAGAGTGGTCAATTATCTCTTTTCCACTTATACTTTATATTGTAATTTCCCATGCCAGTGCTAAAAACATTGTATCTTATTCCAAGGTCACAAAAACTTATACATATTTTTCTAAGGTCTTCATTTTTTAGAAGCCACATTTAAGTTTTTGATTCACTTAACTTAATCTTTTCTGTGATATGAGCACAGTGATTTAAAATGGCTATCACCTGGAAAGGTCTTCTTTAAGCGTTAAAGATCTGACAGGAAAATGACATGGTTCTGGATATGGTATACATAATTGTTATCACAGCTGTGATAGAGGTCATGAGACATCAGCCTTCTGTACTTTTATTTCTCTAAAAATCATGGAGTAACAAATACCTAGTTCAGAAACACGGATACTCTCATGTGTTTCCAATTATCTTTATTTTAACAAATCTAAAAGGAGACATTATTGTTTTATTTCTGCTGTAAAATAAAGGGGGAACACTGAAGTTCCAGGAACTAAGGAGACCAGGGTACCTAATTAAAACTAATCCCAGGATGATAGGCATAAGGAAACAGAAAAATGTATTTACATAGGCTTATTTCTTTTGGTGTCCTGATGTAACCTTGTTCCAAACATTCACTGTTGTGATTTATTAGAAATGAAAGAAAATAATAAATTGAGCACTTTCTTAGCAAAGTCACTAGAGGTTTCTTTGAAATTTAGATGTATTGACTAGAGACTTTCATAAGTGTCTGGAAATCAATGCCAATATTTCCAAGTAATGAATCATTGGTAAAGAAGAAAGAATAGAAATTCTTTATAATATGTTAAACCAGAGTAAGTAATTCTTCTCTACATTTCTGTCTGTATTACAAAATCAGAAAAAAACATTTGAAAGATTAACTAGGAAGTGAGAAACAAACCCTATCAGAAGATCCAGTGGGAATGAAGAATCAGAAGAATGTGAACAGAAATAAGATATCTGGTGGATAGGATGGAAAAATTAGTCCTAATTTTACAATGTCAGTTTCTTCTAGAAACTACAGAGGATATAATGTATTATAAAAGGAAAGTTCATAAATTGTTTCATATATTATAGAGGAAAAAATTTCCTATGAAAACAAATTGTGAACACAAAATTAACAAAACATCTCTAAACATAATACACACTTCACCTTGTGCATAGAGTGAAACAGAAGGAGTGTGGAAGAAAGTAATACTAAATCCAAGTTATAATTCTGACCTGGTTAACATCAACTAATGCCTAGGACGCAAAGGTATCATATGAACACGGTTTTAATTCATCCATTAAGAATTTTACTCTTCTGTACCAGAGACCTGGGAGATGAGAGACTCTCAGGACTCAAAGGGGGGGGGAGGTCCTAGATGAAATGCTCAACAGTGGGGAAAGGGAACTTATAGAGCTCACCTCCGACAGAAAGACAGGGCATCAAGTGGGGGATGGGGCTGCTATCCCTCAGTCAAAACTCTGCCCCATTATTGTTCCTGTCTGAAAGAACTGCATGGATGGAAACAGAAAAGAACCTGAGGAGGTCCAGTGACAGGCCCAAAGTAGGATCCAGCTCAAGGGTAGGTTCCAAGGCCTGACACTATTATGGAGGCTATGGGGGGCTCACACAAAGGGACCTAGCATGACTGCCCTCTTAAAGACCCAATGAGCAGCTGAAAGAGTCAGATGCAGATATTTGCACCCAACCAATGAACAGAAGTTGTTGACCCCTGTGGTTGAATTAGTGAAAAGCTGGAAGAAGCTGAGAAGGAGGGTGACGCTGTAGGAGGACCAACAGTCTCAGTTAACCTGAACCCCCGAGATCTCTTAAACTCTGGACCACAAACCAGACAGCATACACATGCTGATATGAGGCCCCCAACACACATACAGCGGAGGGCTGCCAGGTCTGGGTTCGGTTAGAGGAGATGCACTTAACCCTCAAGAGACTGGAAGCCCCAAGGAGTTTAGAGGTTTGGTGGGGTAGGGGTGGGGATGGGGACATCCTCGTGGAGACAGTGGAGCAGGGAGGAGGTATGGGACGTGGAGGGGAATGAAGAAAAAAAGAAAAAGAAAAAAAAAAGAATTTTACCCTTTACAGGAAGCCTATTACAACATTACTATCACACACCCAAGGATCACAGAGCAAGCTTGGACAAGTCTATGCCGAGTTCATGGCAAGCTTCTGTATGTCTATGTGGTAGCATGAGAGCTTGCTTCTACGTAGGCCTTTGCGCTGTGCGGATCAGAGGGAGGGAAGAAGCTGAAACTCATCTCCAATCTTGCTTCTGACAAGGAAAAATTCTTCTAAGGGATATTTGACTCCATCTCTTCTTTCCTGTTTTCATTTCATTCTGAAATGCCAAAGACAAAAACACTTCTTCCACCCAAATGCTTCTGCAGTCCGGTGTCTTCTTTGTCTCAGATGGGGCCAGGCAACAGAACTACAAACTGTGATCCCTGTTTCTAAGATGTTACAGTTGCAGTGACGTAAACAGACAGGGATCTCGGCCATAGGTTACTGTGATGCTAGTTTTCAAGTTGCTCAGGAGGGTGTGATCACAGTTATGGAAGAAAAGGAAACAAAACTACCTCCTTAGGGGCAAACGTGCTAGCGTTTTTCTATTTTGTTTTGTTTTTTTTGTTTTTTGGGTTTTTTTTGTTTTTTGTTTTTTGACTCAGCGTTGTTCTTTTCAGTAGATGAAACGATTAGAGGCAGAGCTGTACCAGAATATCCAGATTCCCTGCAGTTGGTTTTCTGCCACTGGAACCTCAAAAAGCAGACATGCTCAGCAGTGTACTGCATATATTACATCAAAGATTTATCACTCCTCTCGCGCCACCTCCGGGGAGCATTTCATCACCGAAGAAAATAACTAAACTCATTTGAGCCCCTCTTTAATTTTTAAAGTGAAAATCTATATCCATCAGACACGTGTCACAGTTTCAGAAGGAGAAAACAAAGAAGGTTTTGTAAATCTCCCTTTCCTCTTTGAATATGATTATAAGACACTCAGAATACAAAGAACTTAGTTTTATATTAATAAAACAAATTTTCCAATGACTATTTTCCCAGTATCTTAGTAGATATTTAGACTCAGGCCAAATTATTCCTCTACTGGCGTGTATCTATCTCTATTGTTTCGCTTTTGACACATTTCTTTGAGAAGCTCTGTTTAGCCTAAATTGTACTCAATTTGGATTTTCAAATTGACAAGTCACTTAAATAACAACCCCATTTGCTGAACCACTTTTTATTCTGTTCTTGGACAAATTCACTGAGCATATTAGTTCCCTTTAAAATGAAGAACCTTTCTGGTTTATCTTGATAAACATACACTTACCTTAATAATGGTTGAAAAAAAAAACAGTTGATCGTTCCTACCTCTCTATCAGTTTGGGGCTAGTGTCCTATACATTATCTGATTTAAGTCTAACACACATTTATAAGATTGATGTTATTGTTCATTTACTATCTGGAGAAAACAACATTTAGAAAACAACATAACTTACCCACAGTTTTAGAGTACCTAGGGTACTTTAGTCTAAGAAGTTAAGCTCTGAACTTAGATAACTAATCACCATTCTCCTTAGCTTCTCTAAAAGTCAGCGCGTGCAAAGGAGGACATGTGGAGACCTACTACCCGGTCTAATAAATAGCATATAACTGCAGAAGTATGAATCTTTCCATATCCATCCTTACCTTTTTCTGGGATTTTGTCTTCTACTGTAATCTATATTCAAGATCCCTTGGGGGCTTTCAGTCTTTAGATAGCACATGCACTGGTAAGATCTTACGAGTATTTTAACTGTGCATATATCACTGTGTGATATGTGCCTATAACCCCAGCATGAACCTGGGAAGCTGAGGCAGGATATTGAGTTCATTCCCTGCCTGAATTACACAGTGAGAGCCTGTGCCTCAAAAATCAAAGAATAAAATAAATCAAAAGTCTAATTTTGTTAAGTTCTGACCCCATTTAAAAAAAAAGTTCTGACCCCTTGCTGAATGTCATTTGTAACTGCTTGATGCCCACCACGCTTCCGAAATCATTGCTGAACCCTCTAACTCTGCTGATATTGAATGTATTTTCTGTTCTCAGAAGGAGCGCATGACTGGGAGTAAAATAAAACTTGTCAAAAATGACAAAATTCAGAAATGACTCATATGCATCACTGAATCCTAATCCCAGTCATCAAATTTGGAGCTCACCTAATCCTCTTGCTTCACTTCGCAGATAAGGAAGCTCCAAAACCGAAACAGTGGCTCTCTGTAGATTATCATGAATTTATGCCTTAGCTTCCAACAGAAGCTTGAATCACAGGGACTTTTTGTAATTTATATTAGTTTCATATTGGGCATGCTGTGTGTCACTCATTATACTCAGAATTCGCTTTGCATTATCTCATTCCAACCTCGGTACATATCACAAAGAAGCATCATCGTCCTCCATCTCAACAGAGGAAAGTAAGGTTCTGGCAGAAGAATCCACTCAGACAAGTCCGTGCACTGCAGGAGCTAAAACCCTAAGCTCTCTCCCTCACTTCAAACTCCTGGCTTCAGCCTACACTCCAGGAATCTATTTCCTTCTTTCCTATCAATGCAAACTGTATAAAGAATAGAAATATTCTTGACCATTTTAACTATTATACCCTTAATGACAAAGGGATTCCACAATAGAATCCACACGTTAAAATGTGTCAACAAGGTGCCTACTTTACTAAGGACTGTACACTCTCCAGTTGTTCCAACTTACAAGGCACTTACAAGGCACATATAAGGTAGCCAAACATTTTATAGTGCTTTGTGTTCTACTTGTTGGGTAGTTGAAGATTGTGCGCTGCTTCTCTTAAACCTTATGAGAGTGTTCAGTGTTTCATTTTTTTTACATCATTTTAAGTATTGTTATTGTAAGTCACTATCTTTCAGATTTAGTCTCAAGATATTTTAAATCTTTTAGAAAATGTCACTAAATCTCAAAAAAATTCATTTTGTTCCATTACATTTTGGAAGTCTGCATATTATATTTATTTATGAGAACTATGATGGTGTGGGTCAAAGGGGGATATAGAATAAATTTTAAATAATAATAAAGTAATAAGTAACCTAGATCAACAAGAAATCCTGAAAACTAAGTCTAACAGCAATCCAATTTAAGCAATGTCTGCAGCTATACATAAGCAAACACTTATGGATACCTCTTGTGATCAAAATATACACTATGTGATGTCTATACAATCAATTATTGAGGAATTCAATTTAACTCAGTTTGACAACCTTAATAAAAGAATCAAGAGAAACGTCGTCTGATTATATAATGAATCATAAATCATCAACTATTTTTCAAAAATGTCCTTTCCATTTTACCTTTAAAGCTATTATCTAAGGTCAAACACCAACGCCTCTCACCTCAATTATCAAATTATGCTTCAGAAGGTCTACCTGTCTACAATCTCAGCAACCCCACATTACCCTTAATGACTTCAATTACCTTATAGACAAATAGAAACTTATTTTTATGCTCTGGCCAGTGTCTTGCTCCAGAGCCACATTAGCCATTGTCTCTAGACACCTGTTTTCCAGCTGGGTTGAATTAAACTTTATTTTCAGACTTAAAATAATTTATCTTCCATTTCTATGCAATTTTTCCTGGGTGAGAATAGATTTTATTTGCCACTAGGATATGGTTGGCTTAACCATGAATACTTTCGTCAAGCCTACATTCCTCCACTTAAAGTTCCCATAACCTCCTAAAGGACTCTTCTGGGGTCTCTTTACAGCATCATCTAAATCATGTATCTCATAATTGTGTTTACTGTTTTCTACAACTAGAACAATGGCTGCAGATCAGAGACATCTTACTTTACCATTTCCCCAGTATCTAGTTAGGATCCTGGAACACAACAAAATGTATAAATTATATCTATGGAAAGGATGAATATATATCATAATCAATATTTTCCCTAAAATGGGACATTTTAAAACTCACTGTTCTTTGATGAGGGGTCATAGTTATATTTATCTGTTAGTATAATAAAATTAAAATTTAGAATGCACTTAGAAATTATACTGGTCTAGCAATGTAGCAGTAGTAGATCCTCTTCGAATGTCCCATCAACTCACTAGCCAAATTGGATAGGTTCCTACCACCAGACATGATTTTCCTCCTGTTGAATGGATTTTAAGTCAAATTATATAACTGTTGGTTACCACCAACATGTGAGTGCCACTATTGCACCTTTAGGGATACCTTGAGGTCATTGTTGTGGTTCAGAGGTGTGGTTCACAGATAAGTATGACCTTTATAATTGGTTTCCCCTTCAGACCCTCCACAGTATTTTCTGGTGCCATGAAAGCTAGAGTATAGGAAGAAAGCTTTCAGGTTAAACCTAACTCAAATAATCCAAGTTCTGTATTAGAAGTGTGCAGTGTCTTCAGCAATAGGGTCTGATCTTCAACTTCTGAGAAGCATCCAAAATGCCTCCATAGGCAATATTCTATATCATTTGGGAGTAACTTTGACTATCCTTGACAAACCATGTGAAAGGAGATTTCTCATGCTTAGTACTGGGGTTTGTTTGAGTCTGTGATTCTTCTGGGGATCACTGTCAACCCAAGTGTCATAACTTTCTTTACTACAAAGGTAAATATGAAATAATATGATATCTTGAGGTTTGTCAATCAATCTTTGGTTTATCCATTTTTTGTTCTTCCTTCTGTATTGAACTTCTATACTCCACCCCAGTTGGAGCCCCTTCTTCATTTTTCTCTTTCCTGATTCATATAGCCTATATCCTGCTACTCCCTTCTCAAGCCCCATACCAGGTTCCCACAGCTTTCCTGGTTTCTGCAGTTACTCCATATTATATAGTCATGTCTGAATATTTGGACATAGGAACCATAGCTTAATAACCATAAGTGTTATTTGTCTTTCTATGTTACTCAATATAATGTTTTCAATGTGCACTGATTTGCCTCTAAATTTCATGATTTTATTTTTCTTCACAGCTGAATAGTTAGTGCTCATTTTGTATATGTACCACATTTTCATTACCTATTCATCTATTCAAGAACATGTAATTTGTTTCCATTTCCTGACTATTGTGAATAGAGCATCATTCAATATGGCCGAACAAATGTCTGCAGAGTAGAATGTTGACTCCCTTGTGCAGACACCAAGGAATGGGTGTATCTGAGTCACATGGTATTTTTATTTTTATTCTTCTGTGTTTTTTAATAATAATTTATAGAGTGGTTAGACAGCATTGCATTCCCATCAACAGTGCATTCGGACTCCTCTTTCTTCACAACCTCACCAACATTAATTGTCAATTCTTTTGCTTTCTTACCCATTTAGACTAGGGTAAAATTAAAATCTCAGACTTCTTTTAACTTGCATTTTCACAGTTGCTTAGAATGACAAATGACTTTGAGATATTTCTAAGCCAGTTTTATTTTTTCTTTTTGTTATTTTAAGAGCTCTCTGTTTGGATCTCTAGTCTATATGACACCAGGATTTTCTCTATACATCAAATAGAGAACATTACAAAAAAAAGCAGCTACAACTAGACACAATGCAGAGATCAATGGACAATGGAGATCTTAGCCCAATGGATACATTTAGATTATAGTTCCTGCATCTCTTCCTCAGAGAACAATGCCTAAGAGTGGGTATAAAGATTTCAAGAGCCAGAGTAAGTAGGTTTTATTTACATAATTGTGCATTCACAAGTAAATACTTATGCATATATGTGGAACAATAATAATCAAAAAAATAAGACTATCACTTTTAGCATGGGAGCATGAAAAGACTTGAAAAGAAAGGATATCAGAAGGGCTAGGGAAGGAAAGGGAAGAGGAAAATGATATAATTAGATTTTAATTAAAATGTATAAAATATTATATTAAAAAATTAATTTTCACTAAGAATATATTATCACAAAGCAAATCAATTAAATTTTTTACCGATTACTTTGGTAGGACACAATATATTTTGTATCTGTATCAAGTATTGACATGAAAGTAATCTTCATAGAAACACTGACATAATTACTGTAGCCATTTTGTCATGAAAAAATAGAAAAATCTGTCTTTGTATAAAGTGCCCTGTATGTGGATTAACACTTTTGGAAGTATTCATATTGCTATTCTTCTTCACAGGGTTGCAATCTTGTGTGCAAGTAAAATTGGTCTTTCATCACATAAAAATAAAGGCATGAGAATATTCTATCTTGAGCAGCCCAGAATATAACCTCAGCAAGATGCCTGGTTATCATTTGACATTGTTTGTATTCTTCCTGCTAGTGTTTTCAATGTGGCCTGAAAATGTCATGACTCAGAGTGGTTATTTGTAGAATTGCTTCAAATTCTTATCTAAACCACTATAATTTCACACCTGGCATTGAAACTACCTAGTTTGCCTGCAAGAGTGCCACTTACTTGGTGATTATACAGTACTTGCTGAAACTAACCTAGTGTGCAGTGGTTCATTTTCCAGCCCTAGGAAGAGAAACATATTCAAAAAGGAGACTGTGTTCCATGCTTCTCCTACTCAGCACACCTTGATTGTTAATACATGCAGCACTTTTTTCCCACCACAGCTCAAAGAATCTTTACTGCTGAAGATCTCAAATAATCCCTCAATGACCAAATCTAACAAACTCTTTCCAAATGCTCATTAACCCTTGTAACTAACAGACCAAGGCAAATCTTTCTTGATGCTCTTTCTTTGCTGGTCTTCCTTCTCTTGTTTCTGGTATTTGGTCTCCATGGTAAATTGGCTTTCTCCTTCTAAATATGCTTGTTCCTGCTTTTGAATCTAAACTTGTTTGTCTGGCCATTAATTTCTCTTCTCCTGGGCTGGATATTTTGATCTCATCATATCAAATATTCCATGTGTTATACTCTACAAATCATCATTAGTCATAGGTAGACTTAAAATTTTCTGTTAAATTAAATTTTCACCTGACACCTTCCTTTATCCATATGCCAAATACTTGATAGGCACTTTACAGACATTTATAGAATGTCTTGTGAAGGTATTCGGATATGCAGCATTACTCTGAATATATGAACATTCAAGTTGTATGCTTCCACTTAGCCTTTTGCATTTCTTCTTTATGGAATGCCATCCACCAACCACATAGCCTTCTGTTGAAATCAGCCCCCATCTGCAAGATGCATCCAAACCTAATTGAGAGTCATCCTAATTGGGAAGGTGGCAGTTCTACCATAAATGCTTACAGGTCTCTTTACTACTCCTACCCATGTTGCTTTGCTCTGTCCTAGTTGCTGTGGATACCTACTCTGTCTATAAAAGTGTCCAAGGATGTCCTAGTTGACAATCATCACTGAGTGCTCCCAGTGTGGGAGGTCAAGTGCTTAATGACAATTTTCATATCTTCTTAGCTGCTTGTCAAGATCATGCTGTTTTGTCACCTTGATCTTAAAGACACGGGATGTAAGATGATGAAGTGAAAGCCTTAGGACAAGAAGGAGGTGACTAGGTCACAATCCACTGTGAGCCCTGAGCCACTCCAGGTAGGCGGAGTTCTGAAGCCCGTACCCTTCATCAGATTGATGCATGCATATTGGCATTTATGCCACATGCCTCATAACACCAAGCTCTATTCCACTGGAGAATGAGTGAATCAAACACCAGTGTCTTTTACGTAAGGATAATTTACAGGACATAAAGGCTTCTTGTTGACAGCACAATTTATTTCCACTGCAACTTTGAGACAGATCCACAGGAAATGTTATCTCTGTTTCCCAGATGCTGAGAAGTTTGAATCACTTCTAACATTGATAGGGCTTTTGCCTCATTCTTCTGTCTTCAAGTTTCATCAGCCTTTCTTTTGAATCCCCTGAGTGTTTGCAACTCATCAACAACCAACGAAAATAAAGCTAAATATACTATTTTTCTATCACTGTTTGTACTGTTTTATAAACATTATAATGAGGTTTCATTGCTTGCATACTTGGGAAGGGAAAGAGAGAGCTTCAAGTCTTCTGGTGAAATAACCACATATTTACATATTTATGATATTGTCTTGCCTCATCCCTATTAAGATAACTTAACCCTAAAACAATTCTGTGGGTGTTAATTAGTAATCTTTCTTTGAACGTGTCTATTTTTTAAGTACAGTAGTAATATACACAGACTTTTATCTCTAATTCTAAGAGTTCATTTTTTTCTTTCTCTCATTTATGAAAGCTGTCAAAACAAATTTGAGAAATGTTTGAAAAAAATTAATTTTAGTAACCTTATTTCCAAGAATTTCCTTATATATTATAGTTATAATTATTGTTGTTTCTTAAGTACAAATAATATATTGCCATATTTTCATATATGTTACCATATAACAAAATTTGAGACTCAAGAAGTTGGTTTAAAAACAATTAAGTTATAAAAGAAAATGGTATACTGTATTTTATCTTTTGTTATCTTAAATAACATTGTATTTTGTCTTTGTTGTGAGTCATTTCCTTTTAATCAAAGCATTTCTTCCCCCTTTAAACAAAAGTGTATATATGAGGCATTATGAGGAAAATCAGTCTCTGGTGGATGGCCTCATAGAAACAATTAAGCACACTTCATCATCACCAGCTAAAGTTACCCAAACATCATGGAAAACAGATGAAGAACAGCAATACTGAGAGAATTGGGTGTGAGAGGTTGACTTCCAGTTCACCTCTAGTCCAGTAAAACTGCAATATTGGAGAATTAAGAATGAGCTTATTTCATGGACTAGTGTGGGGTTTTAGTGGGTTTGCTCAGTCATGGTAGGTCAAGATCTATGGAGTTAAGATACTCTAGTGGATCTTAATTATTTATACTACATAGTTGTGCTGCTATATAAATCAAGAAGTGACTGAAAGACCAAAGCAGTCAAAGGATTTCTACCATGTTTTTTCAGAATTGAATGTGGAAAGATTTGTGCCAAGCTGGAGTTCCTACAGAAAAGATTACTCAAAAACCAAATGTACTGATGAGCTTCTAGGGGAGGGGCTTAAAGCCAGAGCAACAGTTCACAAAATATATAAATGAAAAAACAGTGTGGGTAAAGTAAAATCAAGCTTGTCTTAGGAGTAGACATTTATTTCCTTATTTCCCCCAGAATGTGCAATATGTATGTACACACACACACACACACATACACACACACACATATATATATATATAATATTGTTCACCCAGCCTGAGGCCCTATTAATAGCCATGTGTGGCAGATCGAAAAGCAAGAGTTTTCCTAGCCTGGAGTTGCTAGCCTGTAGACTATCAGAGCCAGGGCAGAGGCAAGTAGGGCAAATAACAGTGTGTCCCTATTTCCCCTGGGAGTCATGCTAAGCATTATCCCCAAACCAGTAAGTAGAGATGGAGGAGATGCACAGCAGTTTATGACCACAGCATCCTAAGATGGCTTAAGAAAAATGACTGCTTCTTAGATGAGGTAATAACTTCCATCCATGCTGGCGTAGCTATCACTGATAAAAAGCAAGAGTGACTAGTGGTACTTGTAGCAACAGCACAGTGTCTGACCAGAATGCTGCTCTGCAGCAACAGCCTGGGCTCAGGAACCCTGGGTTCAAAGTCAGTCATACCACCTCAGCTCCAAGTGCAAAGTTCCAAGCTTCCAATACCAGCAGTCCTCTGCCATTTGACAGCCTTGCCACCATGAACAACTGCATGGCCCCCATGAAAAATGGAGGTATCACTTTTCTGAGATCTAGGTGTCCCAGTGGCTGTTGTGACAGAAAGGGGAATTGAAGCATATTTAACCACAGCTGATTAGGAGCCCAGACAAGAAGACCCCTTCCTAGAACATGGCAGACCAGCCCAAAGTGAGGACTGGATGGCTCTAAACAGAGACTGAGGCTTTTTTATCAGGGCTAACAAAGGTCTAGGAAGCTAAAACCAAGCCCAAATCCTGGATTTACAAGGAAAGCACAGGGAAAAGACACATAGGAGAATACCCCCTCTCCCTGATTCCCTTCCAGTGCACAGGAAAGGGGAAAGGAGGCAGTACAGCTAATAGCCCTAACTGAGATTTTTTTCATTTCAGTGAGCATTTTTTCTCAGCTCTCTCCTTATTGGCTCTATTGGTTATCTATATATACATACTCATCCAATCACTGCCCATTGGGCTGTATCTACAGTATGGCACAACCCTATATGTTTGCCAGCTCACCCCAAATGGTTCTAGATTGGCTGGGTCAACTGTAGTTGACCATGCTTTCCCTAGAGAAAAAAGCCTGAAGATTTTGTAATCTGGCTCCTAGCAATTCTCTGGTTATCAGCCATCTCCCAGCTCTGGATATTGACTTGAAAGGTAGGGATGTTCCTAGGAGAAGGAGGATTGTTGCTCTGGCTCCCCCTGGGGGCAGACTGTAGTCACTGGCAGGCAATCTTGCTGTGCCTCTCACTGCTTCTCTGACACACACTATTCCAGCTTCAAGATGCAGCATTCAGTCCTCAGCCTTCGAGACCTGCTGCTTCTCCTACAAGGTGAGGGACACCAGCCTTTGAGACTTGCCAGAGCCAGGAGACTTGCCAGTCCTCTATGCTCCTCAGCGACCCATTCTCTGCAGAAATGCTCTGCCAGGGAAGGCTCTTAGCTGTACTTTGAAGCCTTCTGAGAGCTTTCTAGCTGTCAGTCACAGACAACCCTTCGACAGGCATTCCAAAGCAGGAGGGGAGCATAGGGCTATGGTACTCATACGTTATCAGCTAAACAAAGTGAGGTATGAAAAAGCCTCGGTACTGGAGCACTACAAACCTCTCCTGTGAGCAAACAGAAGGCCTTCCTGACTTGTTCTCCTGAGCTGTCTGCTCACTCCATTCTTAGAGGAAGAGCAAGATTGTTACAACTGCATGGCCCCCATGACAAATGGAGCTATCACTTTTCTGAGATCTAGTTGGAGGCAGAAGACTAAACTGTTTCAGAACAGCTGATATCATTCATCAGATTATGTCATGCTATGTTGGACTTTGCCAATGCATCTTTGTTAGAAGCTCCTTGTTACTCTAGACCAATTGCCACTTGGTTGGTATGGAAGACAGTGGACCTTCAGAAGTCCTGTCTGTCCTGTCTGCCTTCTAAAGAAAAGAAAGAAAGAAAAAGTTTGACTATATAGTGATAACCCTTGAGTGTCTTGTGGATTTGGAAAAAAACATTTGGATGAAGAGGAAAGAAAGCTATTAAGGAGTATAAATTAAGGCATACCTGCATTTGTGAAAAAGAACACTCCCAAGAGACAATCAGTTGCTAAGTATCAGAAAGAGGCTACCTCCCTAGGAGTTGTTGGCTAGAGAGGCTTCTGGGGTCCCACAAATCATATGACTATCACCACTGCAGTGAAATACAAAACTATATCACAAGGTCTAACTGTTGCACATTTTAAATAGAATGTAGGAAGAAACACGTCTGAGATGAAGCTGGAACCTTTCTCCCAGCCATCTGACTTTCATCGTTTTGGAAGGTGCATGAGGAGTCCTGTGCAGGTTTCTGGGAGAGCAAGACTGACAACAGTTCTTGTCAGCTGTGAATCTTGCATACTACACTACCAATTTACCAGGAAAGATATGCTCATGGTACAACCGTGGCATGACTCATATGGGTACAAACAACCACCCTCTGGCTAAAGCCTGCTCTACAAGATGGAATATACCTCTAGTTAAACTGAGACAGGACAAACATAGTGACTGCATGGTCTTATGCCCCAGGAAAAGCAAAACTACTGCTTATTAAATGAATGTGATGTGCCTGTCAAATTGCTTCCTAAACACATGTGGTTTTGCCCATAACTTACTGGTGCTGTCACCCTTGGTCATGAAGACAGACTTTATTTCAATTGAAATAAATCCTTTATTTCAATGAGTGTTATGTATTACAGAGACTCCTACCCCCATCAAGCTCCAAGAACAAGCTAATGTTGCTGTGGCATAGTGGACAAATGCTTAGCCATAAAGAAAAATAACCAGTCATCTATTACCATCTCAAAGGCACAGGGAAAATCACAAATGAGAAAGTAAATAATAAAAATGGTGATGATGATGATGATGATGATGATGATGATGATGATAACCAGAGAAAAGAGTGGAACGTTACATAGCTATTCAGTTCAAACTAAACTATTTTGTCCTGGAAGGAGGAGAGAATCTCATGCAACTGGAGGTCCCAGAAGGTACCAAAAATCACAAAGGCATCACCAAGGTAACAAAAGCAGTAACAATTTCTGGCAGAAGATATCTCTCCAAGTGGCCTAACTAGAAAATTTGCAAGGAACTCTAGGACTACAGCTTTGAGTTACCACCTATGCTGGCTTTCAGGCAGTGTTACTGCCTTTGAGTCATGCATGAATCTCTAAGTAACCCCCCTCCCACACACACACACACACATCTGTAAGTATCCCAATATACCTGTTGATTTGTCCACCTAGGCTTGGTGGGATTGTTTCCTTGGTGTCACTGATGCCCTCTCTGGGAAGAACAACAGTCACTCACATCACATCACAGAGTTACACAGCAGTCTTTTATCTGTGGTTGTTTTAAGGTTGGGTGTCACAGTTTCTTTTCCTTGGAACTTAGAACCTGGAGTGATTTTGCCTATATATAATAACAGGTAGTCATCGGTGAGGATTAAACTCATCTGTTTTGATTGTCTTATCTCAGGCAAAAGGCACATTCTTTAGAAAATGAGTTTCCCATTCAACCTGAAAAGTTATTTGTAAAATATTCGCCCAACACAACTATAGTACATGGCAAAGAACTGTTTCAAATCCAAGCTTGCATCATTCCAAAGTCTGTATCCTTTTCACTATAAATAAACAAATAGGTGAACAGCTGAATAGTAAGTAAAATGCCTCTTGAGTGAAAAGAAATGTGTCTGATACTTGTTTACTAAAAACTTTTATCAAGTGAATTAATAGATAAGCAAATTGGTAGATGCAACTTGACATACCTTAGCTCATTGAGCTTCTGGTGAAAAGGAGAACATTTCCAAGCACTCAGGAGGCATAAATGATTAGGAAAATGTTTCAGTGGTGATGGGGATTTTATGGGATTCCTCCACCCAAGTTCAATAGTCTTAATGCCAATGCAATTTGCTATAATACCCTCGGATTTCAAGCTGGGGAGACTGATGGTCTGGAAAGAAAAATTTAAGAACCTAAAATATTGTTAAATAAATAGATAGAACTGAAATTATTCTCGTAGGACTTTAAGAGCTACCACATAAAGCCCAAGAGCTAGGAACAAGAATTCTGTTCCCTGCAGCCAAATATTGCCTTAATTCCTAATTTAACTTCTGCCATTGGATCTAATGTTGCTACATGAAAGCATATGGGCCCTCCACATGCAAGAGGCTTATACTAATTTAAAGCAAAGACATCACATGAGGAAGAATACAAACTCAAAAGTCAGCAGTGTTTGTTGTATTTCTTATTTCTCCAAAGTGAATTTGTCTCTACATCTTGACAACTATCTTGTTTTGAAAGCCTTTTACCTGTTCTCTCTACATCAACCTTTCCCCTTAGTTTCACTCTTCCTCCAAATGCTGGAAAAATACTTCCCAATGACAGCTTTTATCACAAGATCAAAAACCTATCACACTTTTCTATAGCCTGATATACAAGCGACTTAAAAAAAATCTTTGCCCCTCCTAGCTTCTTCCTAAGGCAGATCTGCTATAAGAAGAAACAATCTTCTATAAGACACTATAGTTTACTTTCTTTATATTTATTTTGTCTTTGTCTGTGTCTTTTGTCATGCTAGGGATCCTCATTTAGAACTTTAAAAGAAAATGTACAAATTATCTCTGACATACTTTCATATAAATGTATCGTCAGTGTATATGTCATCCAGCTTCCCAGGAAGGAAAACAGAATTAGCCCTAATGGGTTGAAACAAAGAGATAGCAAATTAGATTATATACATGTACACACACATATATATATAATGGAGTGTCTTGGGAGCTTAATATATATGCATGCATGAAGGACAGCACTTGTAGAAAGTTAAAAACTGGGAAGATACTGCCAAGGCCAGGACGTGGGCTCTGACAGGGAGTGGGATGAAGTATCTCTACCTTTTCTTCTTATCTTTCAGTGATATTCTCCTAGATAACTCTTTACTAAACCCAACTGGAATAAACGCAGTGTCCTGAGCCGAGTGAAATGGTAGGGGACCAGATGCTAGTGTGGATTATTTCAAAGCCTTGTTTGAGATTTCTAAGCAAAGGTAGTTGTTCGTTGCCAATATTTGGAGTGAAAGAATGGTTATCCACCTACATGCACACACACACATATATGTACACACATGCACACTCACACACTACTACACTTGCACAGACATACACACACACATACATGCACCTTTATACTTACTTAGAAACTGTTTCCTTAGTATTAATAATAAATTTATAATATTGTTCTGAAGAGTAAATGAAAAATGTATGCATAACTGACTCTAAGGATATGTGTAAGTCATATATATGGTTTATGTTTACATATGGTGAAGGTGGTGCTAGTGTATGTGTGTCTGTTATAGACTGATGTACAATGCACAGGGTATTATGCTTTTCTAAGAAACTATAGGATGTCAAATAAAAATGCAGATATTGGTTTGGGATACCAGGGACCCTACCCCCCTGAAATAGAGACCATTGCCACTACTCTTACCGAACCACCAGAACTTTATGCTAAGATCTTGTTTCTGAAAATACTACACACCTTTGTCATGGGGCATGAGAAATATGTGCTGACCAGAAAATTTCCTCTCTGCTGGATAGCTCTAGTAGTGCTGAAAATTGCTGTTAAGCATAATGGGGTGTGTTGGGCAAGGGAGGTGATCAATAGTCTTATCCAGATATGAATGAACCCTGTGAACTGAAATAACAATCAGCATATGTCCTGGGGTTCAATAATGACATGAAGGTTGTAAAAGTAACAATAGCTTTGATTGTATTTAAAGCCTCATCTACAGAAGGAAACCCATGCATGGTTCACAAAGAGCCCATGATTGGGAGTTCACTAGTACACCTTCAGGTTGCACATGGTACAATTATTTTGCTAAATAGACATTATTTAAAACTACCCTCTAAATTCATTGCTATCCTATCTGTAAATTAGAGCAGCTCTCAGACCAAATCAGGAAGCTTCATTAATACAGAAGGTCTCACAGGTCTGCGGAAAACAAGTGACTATAGAATGCTCAGCAGCAAATGGGACATCTGTACGACATACCCTCCCCAAAGCTCAGAACCATCACAGATCAGAGAGCAGAAAGATAGTAAGAGACACAGGTCAAGGAGGACAAGAGCAAACAGTGTCTTCTGGATGTCAGGACGACTGAATTCATGAACTCCTAGCAGCTACGGGTCATGCCAGTCAGCATTCTAGCAAGGAATGAGATGGGCCCCGCTCCTAACTGAAGAGTTTTGATAGCTTCTTGAGGAGTGTGAGTCTATAATCCCTAAGGTATAAGAGCTGTTAGAGATGGTTCAGCAGTTAAGAGCACTGACTGCTCCTCTGAAGGTCCTGAGTTCAAATTCCAGCAACCACATGGTGGCTCACAACAATCTGTAATGGGCTCTGATGCCCTCTTCTGGAGTGTCTGATGATAGCTATCGTGTATTTACATATCATAAATAAATAAATAAATAAATAAATAAATAAATAAATAAATAAATAAATAAAGCAAGCTGTTAGGTCAAGCTCTCCCCAGTGGATAACCCAATACTCAGAAGAATTATTTAATGAGGAAAGTCTCACAGGTCAATATGCAGAAAACTTAGCCTAATACTCAGCCCAATAATCAGAATTATATGAACAACACTTGACGTTGAAGGGCTAATAAATTATATTTTTGTAAAAAGAAAGTCTAAGGGGTAGGTAGATTGGAGAAGCATTCAGAGGAATAGTTGGTGGTGAATATGATCAAAATGTCTTGTGTGGAATTCTGAAAGAATTCATAAAAATTATTCTTTGATATATGTATAAAAGGTCTAGTCCTATTAGCACTAAGTGATTGTTACTGTTGTTGCATACTAAATGACAACTGCAGTCCATGTGCATATCTGTGTATATTCAGCCTATTATAAAACACCATAAAAAATGAGCCATCAGAGAAAAGAATCAGTGAGCGTTAGCAATCACCTTTGTTGCTCACCTCTGGCCCCCATTCCCCGGCCTCAAGACATGTGGCAGAACAGCCCCAGGATTTGGCAGGCAGACTATTTTATTTATACTGGGGACTTGGATGCCATTGCTATTTCTTCTAGTCAGTAACAGACGCTGCACTGAGCAGCAGTGACATCTGCAGCCCCAGGGGAGAAGGGTCAGCACAAATTTTAATTTTGCTTTTGGTTTGGGGCTGTAAATACACAAACAGATTTTTTTCTTCTTCCTGTCAGTTTTGATCTAGCTTCATTACTGACATTTTAAAAATATTTTATGTATCTGGATTGACCCAGAAACGTATAGCTTCAGGTAATTGCTTATTTGACAGGGTCTCTAATTCAACCTCTTTGAGAAAGAAAGAAAGAAAGAAAGAAAGAAAGAAAGAAAGAAAGAAAGAAAGAAAGAAAGAAAGAAAGAAAGAAAGAAAGAAAGAAAGAAAGAAAGAGGGAGGGAGGGAGGGAGGGAGGGAGGGAGGGAGGGAGGGAAGGAAGGAAGGAAGGAAGGAAGGAAGGAAGGAAGGAAGGAAGGAAGGAAGGAAGGAAGGAAGGAAAAAGAAAATACCTTAAAATATTTTGCATGTACTTTCTTAATCAGTAAAGGAATAAAGGAGAGGTCATTCTGTTGCTCTTTGAAGTCATTAATATCCCAATATGTTAGCATTTAAATATTTTAAGTGCCAGGAAACAAGAACTCTAGGGACAATCTATAAAATTTTGTGAGTGATTTCATTCAACTAGAAAAAGGAACTTAAAACACACAAAGATTCTGAAGCTGTGTTCACTGGTCAGGATGAGATGCTAGACTGGTCTCTGATTTGCAAGTAAAAATGAGTACGTGCTTACATGGACTTGCAGAGTATGAACACAAATTTGTTCTTTGAACATCCAAGGTTTGCACTGGAGACAATTTCATTCTCTAGGGTTCAGTATCAGAGGAATTTCTATAACACAAGACACTGCTGATGTTTGTTGAGTCCACATTTGAAGCCATCAAAATGTCCTCTTCAGGCATCCCACAGAGAAAAAGCATCTATCCCTTAAGCATATAAAATAGCATCCTCATTACAGAAACACTATCAGCCTCCATAGTATTTGTAATTTCCCTGCGCCCTGGAGCAGTCTTCAAAGGTCAAAGAAAACACTGAGGGCTGTTTCTGTAAGATAATTAGATCAAAATAGAACTGAAGTCTGGCCTCAGGTAGCTATTTCCAACGTGAGTCAGTCACAGGACAATGAAAGCTACAATTCATGCCTAAATGTTCTCCTTGGTCAAGGGGAGACTGACAAGATTGAGTCAGAACTCCTGGGTCATTTCTGATTGGCGACTAGCCAGAGCTCCACAACAAAATACAGGAAGCTTAACAGGCAAGTGAGTAAGCAACGATTTAGATGTTTAATCATTCAACCTCCTTCATCTGCTTTGGCCCAATTCTTCTAAACTAGATAAACATTTGGAGTTCGCTAGAAAATGTTGAACATCCCTTGAACTATGCAATTCGTAAAAGACGAAAGTAAAGCAAATTAGGTCGTCTTTTATTTTGAAGCCAGGGAGACAAACAGATGGAATGAAAAGTTCACTAGGACTAGTAGGTTAAATCAACCTCAAGTCTGAAATATAGAGAGGTAGAGGGAAGTGTAGCCATAGCCCCTTCCTCTGGCTTCTGAACAAGTTACTCTAATTGATTATAGATTCTAATATGTGAAAAAGATACAGAGTAAATCATCTCTAAAATGTAGTCCAACTCCACAATGAAAGCCATATATATATGTATATATCATAAGAGTATAGAAATATGATTGTGTGAATGGAAGACTTATATTCCCATAAGGCTTCATTTTAGATGATTTGGAGCAGTCAGGTGTATGTTCCAAAATTCTTTAAGAAAATGTGGCACATAAATACAATGGGATTTTTTTCTCAGTCATAAGAAAGTATATAGGTATGTTGTTTGAAGGAAAATAAATGCAAAAAGAGATAAGCATATTTTGTCTTTGAGATAGATGTTTACCATGTAGTGTTAACTAGCCTATGTTGGCCAGGTTGGTCTTAAATGCAAAGAGATCTCCATGTCTCTTCATCCCCAGTGCTGGACTTAAAGGTGCATATGCTACTATTATGGGCCAAGAGATAATTAAGCACATTAAGACAATTTCCAGTACATATCATTTGTATTCTCTGATCTGTGGCCCTAGATTTTATACTGATACATAAATTCATGCATATAGATATGATGTTCTTAGGAGAAGAAAGGGGAGTCATGGGAGACAGAGATAAAGAGAAGACAAGGTTATGGGGAATATACTCAAAGTAAAATATGTACTTATGAAACATGGCACAATGCATAATAGATTACACAATGAAAATTTAAAACATAATAAATTTAGAAAAACCTCTTTAAGACCAGATTAAAGAAGAACTCTACTGGAATTAGGAAAAACTAAAGAGGCTGATTGGCAAAGACAGACAAAGCCTTCAGCCAAGACCATCACGGCTGAAATGATCTCACTGTGATGTTACACACCCTTTAGCTGACATGCATAATATAAAAAAATTGGTTTGAGATGACAAATGACAGAGATGGATGGAGAGATGACAAGTGGATAATCAATACAGAGATCAATCACATTTTCCAAAATGTTAGATTTATTTTTAAAACTGCAAATAGCTAGAAAATACGTCAAAAGTTGACCAGAGAAAATCTAGTTTAATAACAGTAGATCAAGTGGAGAAAAGTAGAGATGTCATTTAAAACTCAACCCAGTACTAAAATAACCGATTGTTGTTTGTTGTGGTTATCTAGAATTTATTTAAAATAAGTATCCCTGTGAGCACTGGTTAACAATGTGGGGTTTTATAAATTTAAAAAAAGAAAAAGATAAGCAAACATGACAGAAATGACTAAGCCATGAAAACATTTCCCCCTTAAAGACAAAAACAGAGTAGCATGTCCCATTGAATGCTGTTTACCTGAGGGTAAAATAAAATAAATTAACAGCTGAGATTCAACAAATTCAGATCACAGATACCCATGAAAGGCAGAAAGGTTTATGCAAACATTTCACAGTTAGACCAAAGATTAAAAACACTGTTAACAAGTTATATATCACTGTCTTGAAATGTTTCCACTTTTTCCTTTGTCATTTTACTTATTCATTGTCACGCCTGACTTACAAAAAAATAATAAAGTTTATTAAGTGTTGGGGAGTTTATGCTCATATTGAATCATGACCCATTTCTTAGGCTCAAGGTCAACTTATCAACTCTACGTGATGTAATAAATAGAGATATGTTCTCTTGGGGAGAAGCATCATTTATTGTAGCTTAATTGGATGAATGCATCATAGTATCTATTTACTCAACAGAAACTTAAACAGTACCCACTATGTATCATGCACAGTGGACAGAGATGAGGGACAATACCTGCCTCTGATCCTCATGGAGCTTGCTTGCCATCTCATGGGAGATAAGCAGGAAAAGAAAAAGAAAATCCGTCACATCACTGTGCAGCTATGCCATAAGCTAAATCGAGAATAGTGCTCATAAAGCCTAGGACAGAGAGAGCCAAGCTTACCAGCGAGATCATGGGTTGGAGACTTGAACTATTCTAAATTTTCTGCTCATCAGCAAGCAGGTAAAAGAAGTATTTCTAAGAACATGCTAATTTGGGGACAATATAAAATCTTGTTCTGTGGATATCCATTGACTATACCAATACTTCTATATCCAAAACTGGCTCTGCTTTGAAATGGTCTTGCTGGCAACATATTACATTTTGTGAAATAAATCCATGATAACTTGACAGAAATATATACCATTATTATGCACATTTGTTTTTGTTTTTGTTTTGGGGGTTTTTTGTTCTTGTTGTTAACTCACAAAGTTAACAAGTTGTGGCATTTTTATACCTACTTAGTGTGGGTTGAGCCTCTCCACACCACTCCTTTTCCTTACTCCTCTATTTCAGCCCTTCCATCTCCAGTATGCTCCCTTCCACTCTGAAATCACATGTGGTTTCTTGTCCCCAAAAACCTTCTTGGTTCAGATAGGTCATCTCATCCATCCTGATGTCTGTACCTCCAGAGATGCTTCTCAGAGACTCAGTGTATTCCTACAGTGACAAACTCTAGAGTTCAGGAGGACAAAATAAAGTCAAAACTTCCTATGTGTGCAAATGTATATTTAACCAAAAACAAGTCCTAACATCGAGAGACAGAGATTCGTAATGACAAGTGGTTACCAACATCAAAAATGGTGGTGAAAACAAATCCAATATTGTCCCTCTGTTCCATCTCTGTTCAGCATCAACTGTACCCTTTAAGCAGTCAGAGTAGTACTGCAGCCAAATCTAAGTCTCTTCTAGGAAGTCATCCCTCAGCACAGAAAATGGAAAAAGAACCCTCATCTTTCATGGCAGCAAGGATATCTACTGCTATTTCTTATAGAAGGAAACCATAACATGGATAAACATATTAATAATAATAATAACAGTAATAATAATAAAACTATAATCAAAAGTTAAGTTTAAATACTGTCATACAAAAATATGAATTAAAAAAGTTTGAATTTGTTTACTAAATTAAGAGTGCTTTCAGAGCATGGAAGAAAAGAAAATTTGAGATATTATCTATCTTCACCCATAACTTTCCAATTATGATGAGGAATTATAATTTGAACTTACAATATAGGGTCTTATCTGAATCCAAAGGCAAGCTTGCTTGTCCCTCAAAGACATAAGCTTCTTAGCGGGCAGGGAGGGCATTTCCATACTCTTTGTCTATGAACTTGGCATACTATCATTTCTATTAAATGCCTTACAAACAGCTGAAGGTGTTTATAGTACTGGAATGTTCTTTTCATTCTTTGTAGCCACAGGAAAACCTTGTAACTCTGTGCTGGAACAATAATGTCTTATTTGACTCAAGTGATCTTCTTCAAATAGTATTTTATTATGACACAGACCTTGTTAATAGGATCATTTTTCATACTAAAATGCACTGTAAAATTGTCTGAGTTTTCAACAATTACATACCTTTAGTGTCATATCCATTCACATACCTTGAGATCAACCACTTAAGTCCATAAACCAAGAAATGAACAAAATGAGTCAGAAAAATTATGGTTATATATTATTCATCTTGAAAAATTTGGATATCCTGCTTTATAGAGGAAACTGTGCCTACTTCTTTACACTTTTGTTGACTTATATGAACTTTGTATTGAACTTTCAACATCATTTCATGACAGATATAATACAGGACAGATCCCTGACTGTGTGATCACCACCCAAGTATTTGCAAAGGCTCTATAGGGGATTCACAAGGGCTTTTATGTTGTCAACAATAATGCCAAGAAAACAAGAGAAAAGAAAAGGAGCTAATGACAAAATTCACTGGATAAAAAGGTCTCATTAATTTCTGAGTAAGCTGAACAAATTCATTAAAGCCTACAAATTAATTATATGCTAAAACAAAACAGAAAAGTCAATAAACATATTTTCTGGGAAAATGATAGATAATTAATCTCATACAATCAAAATCTCATTATCATAAATATATATGTTGAGACATTATTAAATAATAACTCTATCCTTAAGGGCCATAGTTTGAGTATTGCCAGCTTTCTTATAGTAAAATATGTACAATGTAAAGTTCAAACTTTACTTTTGCCTAGTGTTAATTGTGACTGACAATAAATTAATGGACTAGATCAAAATAAAGGGACAAAAGTCAAAAGCTTATTGTTTTAGAAATATATCTAGAAAATAGTCAAGACAAGTTTATTCAAGAGGTATGGAAGGCAAGTCATGGCCGCTGTATAGATTTTAGAGAGAAGGCTGTGCTGGATAATTGTATGTCTACTTGACACAAGCTAAAGTCATCTGAGAGGAGGGGACATTCGTGATATTCCACTGAACTCATAGATTTATGCCTAGCTCAGTTGCCATCAGAGATACTTCATCCAACAGTTGATGGAAACAGATGGAGACACACACAGCCAAACATGAGACAGACCTCAGAAAATCCTGCAGAAGAGGAAGAAAAATGATTATAGAATCTGTGGTTAAGGACACCATAAGGACACCTACATAATCAACTAATGTGGGCTCATAAGATCTCACAAAGACTGACCTGACAAGCAGAGAACCTGAATGGGTCTGCCCTCGGTCCTCTGCATAGATGTTTCTGTTGCATAGCTTGGTTTTTTTAAGGGATTCCTAATGGGTGAGCAGGGGCTATCTCTGCCTCTTTTGCCTGCTTTTGGCACCCTTGTCCCTTCTATTGGGTTGCCTTGTCCTGTCTTAATATGAGGGGAGGTACCTGGTCTTATTGTAACTTGATATACCATGTTTGGTTAATATCAATCAGAGGCCTGCCCTTTTCTGAAGAGAAAGGAAGAAAAGTGGGTGGACATGGATGTGGACAGAAGAGGAGGGGCCTAGAGGGTTGAGGTGGGATGGAAAACTGTGGTCAGCATGTAATATATGCAATATATGAGAGAAGAATACACCAAAACAAACAAAGAAAAAAACCAACCAAACAGAAAAGAAAATGCCTCCATAAGCTTAGGCAAGCCTTTAGGGCATTTTCTTAATTAGTGATTCTTAGGGAAGGGCTCAACCCATTGTGAGTGGTGCCATCCCTGGGCTCATGGCCTTGGGTTCTATAAAAAAGCAGGCTGGGCAAACCATGAGGAATAAATCAGTAAACAGCATTCCCCTATGGCCTCTTAATCAGCTCCTTCCTCCAGGTTCCTAACTTATTTGAGTTCCTATCCTGGCTTCCTTCAGTGATGGACCACAGTGAGGAAGTATAAGCCAAACAAACCCTTTTTTTCCCCAACTTGTTTTTGGTCATGGTGTTTCATCACAGCACTAGAAACTCTAAGACAGAGGCTATCAACATAGAATATGAGAAGATGGTTTATGCACCCTTAAATAAGCCAAGAAATATTGCAAATGCAGCAGCTACAGATAGAAAGAAGCAACTGGAAAGATTTACATATAGCCTGGGAAAATTAAACCTGTAGTCAAGTTGTAAGATTCACAGATCAAGTGACAAGACTGCAAAGTTTACAAATGCATGTAGGATTTTCCTGAAAATTTCCTTTCTGGAAATCTGTTCCTGAGTTATAGTTGCCACTCTGAGGTTGTGGCTGAACTGGTCAAAGTGTGGTCCTGGCATTGGCAGCCACATGTAGCTAGGAAGTTCCTATGAATACAACTTGCTCTGTGTGCATATCTGTATTAGAGGCAGGGAGAGTCGATAAAGGGCTAGGCTGTGTTTGCCTCTTTGGAGGAAATCATACTCCTTTGTTTAGATCAAAACTCATCATTCTTTTCCTTGTCCAGGTCATGTGTAGGCAGCCACATTGGTGAGACTTTACATAGCTCCTGACAGTGGAGGAAATGACGCAATTCTATTATCACTTTAAAACATAAAAGAAACCTCATCTTTCTTGCCCTCCCTCACATCACCAATGATTCCCTTATCCACACTCCTTCCAGCTCTGTAGACAGATATCCCAAATACACACTGCAGTTATTAAGAATGAGAAGAACAAACTGTTTGCCCATTCTCATAATCATATCTC
This sequence comes from Apodemus sylvaticus, assembly GCF_947179515.1. Lineage (NCBI taxonomy): Eukaryota > Metazoa > Chordata > Mammalia > Rodentia > Muridae > Apodemus > Apodemus sylvaticus. The sequence continues at coordinate 51,770,683 of NC_067473.1, forward strand.
CTAAAAGGTCATTTAAACATTTAATCAAGTCCTGGACCCTTGGGGCGAGAGTGGAAGTCCTCCAGCTTGCAGAGCACCCTGAAGTTGGACTTTGTGTCAGTCCTGGAGAGGATTAGATCAAATGCACACAGAAATCAACAATGGGAACACTTTCTGTCACTAGGCAGGAGAGGAAAAAGCTAAACAGCTCCTTAGACTCTACTAAATTAAACCTTTCACACCAATTAATGAAACCCCTATGGAAAACAGGTCAGAATTCCAGGATGTCAGCCATGTATTGAAATGTAAACTAACACTCAGGGGTAGGTGGGCATCCTAAATCAATATGAATTATTTGTTTTTAGGGACTTTGGAGCTGCTGCTCTGCTGCTCCCTTTCACAGGTACAAATACACAAAAGAGGGCTCTGTTTCATCAAAGTGGCTCCAACAAATGACACTCCTCAGGGTGTCAGCCCTACACTGGCAGTCTGCCTGCTCTCTGCCCTCCATCCATGGGTACTTTTCACTTCCAAGGCTATCAGCTTGTTTCAGACCTATGCCTTCCCTCTGAGGAGGGACAAAGGAAAGATCACAGTGGAAATCCTCTGTGTGCTGCTAATAAGCCTATTTAGAGTCAACGAGAAAGCCTCATTTTGTACCAATAAGAGCCTTCAAGAGTTCTACTGAATCAGTAAAACCAAAATGTTTCTGCGTACTCTCTGCCCTCATTTCACATCAGCCTGGGAGGCAAAGCTGAGCCTATGCCAGACACTTCGACCTCTACATTTCCTTCCTTCTCTGATGTCCTCTGGCTCTATTGGCTGAGGGGGGATTTGAATTGTATTTAATTTATCTTATAGTCTGATGGAATCCTGAGCCGTTCATCGGTCTTAGATAATCTCCCTGCGCTCTGCTGAATCAGCATATTTGGGGTCTCGGCTCTCTCCTGGCAAAGAAATGAGTATCACTCCCATTCCCACAGCTCTGCTAACACAACCTGCTCTTCCCAAAAGATGTCTGGCTAGAAATACAAATGGATCCTACCTCGTTTCTTCTTGTGTCCCGTAGCAAGGAGAGAGCTGTACTGTTTGTTGGCCATGAACACAAGGAGAGTTCAAGCCGGCATTAGTGCCCTTAATGAAAGATATTAATCGTTTCCCCAAATGAAAATCTGCAAATTCTAACCATGTGAGTATGGTGACATAAGCAAATATACCTGCAGCTGGAAGGTCATCGGTGGGTCAACGGCTTTAATAAAAGGTCACACATGGGTGGAAAGATGCTTCCCAGTTGTCAGAATACCATCTTCTTCCATAGCTATTAGACACATCCCTTTATCAGCTAACTATCAGGTGCAATGTAGTAATGTATAACAAGTTAGGCATCCTGTCTGAAAACAAAAGGAACTATACACTTAAACCCAATGGTGTAGTAGTACAGGATGTTGATACCACAAGAAAGAAACATAAATTTGAATAGCCTGTGAAGCACAAAGCAACATCATTACCACTGGACTCTAGAAATGGAAAGAATCCATCCCATATACAGTTACCAAACCCAGACACTATTGTGGATGCCAACAAGTGCTTGCTAACAGGAGCCTGATATAGTCAACCACTGGACTGAGCACAGGGTCTTCAATAGAGGAGCTAGAGAAAGGACCCAAGGAACTAAAGGGGTTTGCAGCCCCATGAGAGGAACAACAATATGAACCAAACAGTACCCCCAGAGCTCCCAGGGACTAAACCACCAGTCAAAGAGTACACATGGAGGGACTCACAGCTTCAGCTGCATATGTAGCAGAGGATGGCCTTGTGGGACATGAAGGAGAGAAGAAGCCCTTAGTCCTGTGAAAGCTTTTGTCCCAGTGTAGGGGAATTCCAGGACAGGGAAGCAGGAGTGTGTGGGTTAGTGAGCAGGGGAAGAGGGTATGAGATAGGGGGTTTTCAGAGGGGAAACCAGGAATGGGATAATGTTTGAAATGTAAATAAAGAAAATATCTAACCAAACAACCAAACAAACAAACAAATAATTTAGCAAGGTTAAGTTACCATTGTAATACCCAGCTATGCTATAACTGCCAGTGGTACTGAGACCTTTACACAGAAAGCCTAATAGAAACATCATGTTCTTCTTAGGTCTTATGTTCTAGTTGATGAACTTGCCAACACTTTGAACAGGTTTTCATTTACACTGCAAAGAAAAATGATTAGTTGAAATCCTGTCCAACTTGGCATAAAAAGCGCATCAGTACCCTATATAAAATATCCTGGTAGAAAAGAGAGCATAATCTTTAAAGGTAAAGTATTTTGATGCATTAAGGAGCATCATTTATTATATGTATTTCATCATTTTTCAACTTATGTTGAGCTAGATCTAAATAAAATATTGCTGAAAAGTTGTGTATCATTTTTATTTTACTAGATCACAGCTTATCTTCATAAACTGGGTGATCATGTTTAGAAAGTCAGTGATGCAGTGCTGGTTAACTCAAAGTTGGAGTTGGTTTTTCTACTGTCCATCCAGCTATAGCTACAGACATAATACTGACCATAAGAACAAAAACATACCTTTCCAAAGGGACCTGGGAGACTTTCCCACCTATATCACTGGCTAGAACTTCTTTGTCAACCACCCTTTCACCATACACCAGCCATCAGGGAATATTACTAAAATTGGAAGAAAGTGGTGAGGATTAACTGAGTTTCATGAGGGCTGTGCTGAACCAACATTGTTCTAGTTTTCTGCTTACCAGGAAACCCATTAAGCCCAGGAAGCCACTTACATTATGTGTAGTATTTAAGTAAATAAAATATTTAGTTCTGTTTGCACTTGCCATATTTCAAGTACTAGACAGTCATACATAGCTGTTGACTATTCTATTGGGTAACAGAAATATAAAGCAACTTTACTCACCAAAGAAAGTTTTATTGGGCAGTTCTGGTCTAAGGAAAGGGAAAATTTTGTCCATCAGCAATCAGCAATCTTTTCTGTATATCCTGTGTAATAGACAGTAAGCTTTGTGCACAGTATTTCTTTAAATTTCACCAAGGGCCTTGTGAGGAAGTATTGTTATCCTGCATTCATCTAGACTTGAGGCTACTAGTCACAGATGTAAAGATACAATTAGGAGTATCCTGAAATATCTCACATACAGGCAAAGAAAGGTATAGTTAAGGTCTTGATCATACTTAGATATGCTTCTATCTGGCATCTCCATTCTTTCTGCACGCCAGCTATATTTTTCCATGACAGTTTTCCGGAAACACATCTCTTCCTTTTGTCTAAATTCTGCTCATATTTTAATTTCAATTTAAATGTGACAGCTCTGTTCCCTTTGCTTATCTCCGCTGTGTGTTCTAATTCCCTTCCACAGTGCATCTCCGTGGAAGGATGTGGCTTCAAAAGTCATCTTTCCAACAGCCTATGAGCTCAATAATAAAAAGTACTAGTTCTTTGTCGTTCACTGCCACATCCTTGGTACTTAGTAGAAAGGGCTTGACAAGATGTGGCTGACAAATAAAACATCTCATGGGCTCATTTATTTCACAAATAGTTTTAAAAAAATCTGTTGGAGTTAAATGCCATGGGTGGTACTGGAAACAGCAGGAGATAAAGTTTCTGCCCTGATGAAGCTTCTGTTCTTCTAGGGCTGGAGAATATAACAACAGCAATAAACAAGCAAGCAAGCAAGCAAACAAACATGTAGTTTGAATGATGTACACATGCTTAACTCATCTTTTCCATTGTTTTCCAAGTTTTCTTTTCACTACTCTGTTACCTTGTCAGAGATCTCTTAGAATAGAATCAGAATAAATGAGGTCTCTTTAAATAGAATAAGTGCAATTATTTTAAAACAAAATCCAAAGCAGGACATCATTATGAACCAGGTTATCTAACAGTTAGAAGATGGTAGGCATATTTTGAGTCCTGAAGATATAAGCCCTGGCTACTAGCAACCTCTGGACTGATGCCTTCATTTTCCTCCCTGTCTTCATAAAGCACATTCTTTTTTTTTTCCACTCAATAAAGAGACTTTTTGAGCACATTCTTTATAAACAGAGATTTCTAGCAGACTGTAAAATTTAGCAAATATTCTATATAACCAAGCCATTATCCAGTCTCTCCAGGACAATTCTTCAGTTACCCCCAGGAAGCTTAGGTCACTTTATTTTAGCTCTCCTTTGCACTTATAAGATTGTTGTCATTTTCATTGTCGTTGTTGGTGGTGGTGGTGTTAGTGTTGAGCTGGATAGTTCTACTGCTTGGATATGTTCCTAAATGTTTGGGTCCATGCTTTTTTAACTTGATCAAGTGATAATAAGGATGGCACTCCCTTAAAACTCACAAGTTTAATAGAATCCCAAGGTTAATCCTGAAACTGTTTATGGGGCACTCAGTTGTTTAGATCTTTACCACATCTGCGGAATTCAGTGAAATAATCCAGACATGTTCAGCTCCCACTGGTCCTCAGTAGTACCAGAATATTGTAGTCTTTACAGAATGAGTCCAACCAAGGCTTACATTGATTAGCATGAAAATGGACATTTTTCTGTTTTGCTATTGTCTGGAAAATATAGGCATTTACAGACAATTTGGACATACTTACTTGATAGCAGAGTTAGTGTTCTCAGACTAAGGTTTTCAATTTGACCCTTCACTGTCAAGGAGAGTCACCCAGATGGAATAAATAGCATTGGATAGCCATTCGGAGATCTGGCCACTAAAGCAAGGAAATCTGTGGAATAGGTCAAAGTGACTCAGCCCCATCCTGGGAAAGGACTTCAGAGTCAGGACAGGAACAAAGGCAGAACCAAGCAGCAATCAGACTTCAGGCTTTCAGGCAGTTAAAGGGCTTTAGATAGTTCACCCAGGCCACATGGACACCAGTTTGTTTTTCTCCAACATGAAAGAATTGAGCTGGCTGCTGGACCCCTCTAACTCATGTACTTTATGTGCACTTAGGATTGAAAGTACGTTTTCTGGCACTGTCAAAGTATCTTTTGTCCTTGACAAGGCAAACTTTTTCATCTTCTTTATGGGATTTGGAAATACAGGTGCATCTGTGTGAGTTTTGTTATATTTAGGAATGAAGCTTTCTGCTCTCAAATTTTCTTATGACAAAACACACAAACACATACACCTGTATATTTTACTGATCTGCATATTAACTGAAGATAGTATATAAAGCATAGGTTACTGATTGCAGAATTTTGCAGTTGCTGATAAATATTAAAATTGTTATTTACATGATTCTGTGCAGGCAACATCTTGAGTTTATCTGTAATTCTTAGCACAGCTGAATATTTATTCTGCTCAGTAAGCGTCAGATGGTATTGGTATCGATGTAAACTGACTAACACGTTCCTAGAGCTTACTGCATTCAAGCCACCTGGAAACTGCTCAGAAATATAGAACAATCCATCCAATACCTACAAAATCAAATCTGCGTGCTAACAAAGCACATAGGTAATTTGTGGGCACACAGCCTTTGAAGAGGTGCTGTTATATATCACGGCTCTTTCAAAGCTGATCTTTAAAGTATGTGATTGGGGGACTTCTTTGTTTTGCTTTCAGTTTGCTTCAGAGCAGTGAGTTGGTGAGCAAGCTAACTTTAATTTAGCAAAGTGACCTGTTTGAATTCAGTGTCACTGGGCTTAAGAATAATGCTATAAAATCTTAGTCTTAGCTCTATTCTTATAAATGACTGGGAAACAGCCATATAAAAGGCTCTGAGGTATCCTAGACTCACTAGCAAAAACCACATATATGATTGAAAGGCTATGTGAAGAATATTAAAATATTTTATCTGTGCGATTGGATAACAACCAATTGGATTCTCTCTCTCTCTCTCTCTCTCTCTCTCTCTCTCTCCACTTTCTAGCTAGTGATTTTAAAATACAGCAATGTATTATGCTGTATATTGTTATGTGGGATGTCCCCTGCAGGCTCATTTGTTTGAATACTTGGTTCACAGCTGGAGATGCCATGTTGGAAACTTGTGGAACGTTTTTAGAAGCAAGGCATGTGCTGAAGAATATGGGTGACTGGGATAGGGTGGGAGCAGGAGCTGAGGAATATAGCCCAGTAGCATTTAAGAACTTCACACACAGATCTTCTGATTCCAGCCTTTGATCACACACACACACACACACACACACACACACACACACACACACACGCTACAGAGATATCCCAGCCTCTATGGCCATCTTGGCCATCTTGGCCTGGTGGACTTTAGACAGTGAACCAAAGTAAATTTCTCCTGTATAAAACTGCTTCTGTCAAGCATTGTGTCATAGCAATGAGAAAGATTAGTAAAACATATATAAAGTATCAGAAGGCACAAATAAAATGTTGTTGACTATGTGGTGAAAATTATGAAATAATTAATAAAACTGTGAAGGTAAAATACAAGGACAAATTCCAAAAAGACTCCAGGATTCTAGTTACAGCTCTGAGACTAACGCTCTGAGTGTTTTTAATAATTCACTTCCCTGGTTTCCAGTTTCTTTATCTAGAAGATTAGAAAATTATTTTGATTTTACGTTCTCTCTCTGAATTCTGAAATCTAGTATGTCTGAAATCAATGCCTGTTTTACCATCTCAGATGCACCTATTGGAATTCAATACAGAATTTGAGAAATGCAATAAATAAGTCATTCTGGGATTTTTTTTGCTGTTTTACTTGCCAAGAGCAGCAGCAACTGGGCCAACGGCCACCTCGAAGCGTTAGTATGCAGACACTCTCTCCAATAGAATCTTAGTCTGGACAAGGGGATAGATATGACTACCAGAGCACACAGAGAAGAGTATTATTTTCGTATCTTTTCATTCTGAATCACCAAATCAAATTGCTGAAATTTGATCCCCCATGCTAACTACCCAATTCATTTATAGAGCCTCATATTCCCTGAACAAATGGAGGAGAAAACCACTATTTCAGAGCCTTCCATAGCAACTAATGATTGCTGAGAGCTAGCCATCCCAGAAAACTTACCTGGTCGTTCTGGCACTAGAAAACAAACTGACAAACCTTTCCAGAAGCTAATTATTGTGCCTGCTATTTGGTTCACTGACAAAATTGCTTGTTTGTAGGAAGAAACATATCTGTGCATCGCTTTTTCCATTACCACTATTTCTATCATCATAAATAAGAATCAATAGGCTATTTCATGCAGCATATGCGCACCACCATTTATAACCTGAGTGTTAGCTCTGTATGGGCTAAGCTGGGTGCCCAAGTGGGCTGGCTGAGGATTAAAAACACAGCAGACAGAGGATGACTACTACATTTAAGGAGATAGTGTTCACCTGTGAGCATCTGGGGTAAGAAAGGAGCACTGTCTACATAGATGCAGCACAGTACCTGGCACCTAGTGCTTTATTCAAATGAGTCATCATGGGGATGATGAATCATCAGGAGGAAGCATGAATCAGTCATTCTTTGGAAGGTCCTATGGGCATCAGTGGAGTTGATGGGCCTTCTTGGGATAGTGTTGTGACAACAGGAAGAGGATTTATCATTCCTGGTGCAGAAATAATTAGAGACACAGTGTGAGCTGAAAAACAGAGCACTTGTGAACTGAGAGCTAAATCTTATCCACAGGTTCCTAGGACATTCACTCTGGGTCCTCACAAGAGAAAACAATAATAAAGGAGCGGAGGGCAGAGGACAACTCCGAAGAAAACCTTCTTTTTTACAGTAGCAGTCATGCTGAAGAAAGTAACGCCATGTAAGAGACTTACTAGAGGAATGACAGAGAGAGCAGAAGGATGTAAAGCCAATGGAAAAGAAAGACTTGAGGCAGAGGACAGAGTGAGAAGCATGGCTCTGGAAATGTGTGGGGACTGGGGGACAAGAAAGATACTTTCCGGGGAGTCTGGATGTCTGGAATTGAGAGATGGAAAGGCACTGATGCTGAGAGTGGAATGACAGGAGGAGGAGGAAAGGTCACAAAGTGTGTACAAAATAACAGCCATCACCACTGATAGCATGGATAAGAGAGTCCTTTTTCCCTTCTTGACAAAGACAAAGGGAATTTTAAGTAGGATTAAGTAGTGGTAGCTTTCAGAAGTCAGCAGCTCTCAGAAGCAATAATAACTACATAAATAGCTAAGTGGATGATAGGAATTACCTCACTTGGAGTTTGGCCAGCATATCAAAAGTTATAAGCATTAACTCCTCTCTCTGAAAGCTTTCCTGAGACACTGGGGATGGGGGAATTCATCTCCAAGAACTGTCTGAACCATGTTAGCGTTAGAAAGAGGATGCTCCTCACTGCTGGAAGACATTCTGTCTCCTGAAAATTAATAAGACAGACTCAAACCCTGCTGGGAAGCACATTCTTATCCGTGTAAATATATTGCCAGTATCACCCCCAATGGAAGCAAATTGCTATACTTACCAATTACTATAGTCTAATATAAAATTCTACTCAACACATACAATCCACAAGTGTTGATATAAATGGGGGAGGAAATTCTAGTGAATTCTTAGAGTTAGTTCCCTTTTCTCCTTCTAAGTAGTTAAACATGGAGAAGGGTTGGGTGGGAAAACAGGGGGAGGGAAGGGGACTGATGGGACTTTCGGGGAGTGGGGGTCCAGAAAAGGGGAAATCATTTGAAATGTAAATAAATATATCAATAAATTAAAAAAATAAACTTATGGGGAGGGGGTGAACATGTAGCAGTTAGGGGACAGCTTGCAAGAACAGTTCTCCCTTTCCACCTTGTGGCTCTCAAGGATCCAGCACAGGTCACCATACTTAGTGTAGGTATCTTTTCCTACTAATCCATTTCTGTGGCCCAGAACATGAGCTTTTTAAAAGTCAATTTAAAAATTAAACTCAGGACCCTGGAAACATTCACTTATGCAAATACAGTCAGTTTTTCTCTCAAGTGTTTAACCACTAACATATTTCATCATTTTCTTTCATTCTCCAAAATGGATTACAACAAGAATCTGAGGCACAGATGCCTTTTCTTACAAATTGTAAAGTTTGACAGGTTACTTTCCTAAAGTAAGTTTTAACATCATTCGTTGTTTATTACAAAACAGACACAAGTGACTTCAGTGTCCCCCAAATGATATTTGAATAAAATATTGACCCAGATCCCTATGCTGCATTTTCCCACAGTACTTAAACACGCATTTCCCTCATTGCACTAAAAATAGTTCTAAATGAACAAATTATTAAATTTATAACAGTATTGAAATAATTCAAGGAAATATGAAACAGACTTGTCACCATGGCCTTCAACAATAAACCAGTTCAGTATTTATGTCCGAATGAGGTATTATGTATATCTCATTTAAATATGTCAATACTAGAACTTCATGTCTTAATTTACTTGGAAAATAAGAATTAGCAAAAACCTAGTGATTCTTCAAACATCCCATTAATAAAATATGTGATAGGTTAGTAATCAATTATCTAACACACACATCTCACACACACACACACACACACACACACACACACACACCACAGGAAGATGTAAGTTTCTGTTTTCCATGAACTGTTACAGGTTTCACAGCCCCAGTCTAACCAAGAGAATTTGAGTTTGTGCAGGTCCAAATAATAATATTCCAAATGCAGTGGTGGGTGTGGGATGAGAATGCAAGTGAGTGAGAAATTCTCTATTATCACTTGAATCTCAATTGTCCTACAGATTCATATTTTTGAGCAGGTGATCCTCGGTTGACACAGTTAATTTGGAAAGCCCTGAAATCTCTGGGAGTTACGGCTTACCTTGGGGGAATTATATCAGTAGAAGAGTATCTGTGAGTGTCCAAACCTGTCTCCAGTAGCTTCCTTACTCTCTGCTTCCTGTATGTACCACGAAGTAACCCGCCTCCTTCCTCACAGGCTCTTTCCATATATTCTGCCTCACAATGGAAGCAGAATCAATAGAGCCAAGGACTCCCTTGGATTGACAACTCTGAAACAGGGCATCTAATTACAATCTCCCTCGCTTTTACTGCTTTTGTTTGATTTTATTTTTTGTTTTTGTTTTTCATGGAGATGAGAAAAGTAATGGATACTCTCTCCTTATAAACCTCTATTAACTGGTCTTTCATTTCCCACTGTTCTTAGGAATCCTCTCCATGTGACCTTTGCTGTTCCTACAGCAGCCTGTCACACTGGACTCCATTGACTTGAGGACCCACCCTTGCCTTCTTTGGATGCATGCTCCCAAATTCTTCTGGTGACCCAATATGCACTGGACTTGCAGCAATGTATTTGCCTGAACTTTATTAATATCTAAGTTAAAATTGGAATTTATTAATCATTAAATTACCACCTTCTGTTACATATATGTCCCTTATAATGTCCCTTCCAAATAAATCCTGTTATTTAGGAGTACTACCAGCCTCTTACTGCCTACCCAGAAATTTCTCTGCAAGTTTCTCTTCTAATTTATATGAAAACATGCTAATGGGCCCAAGCCTTTCAAACCTTCAGCTTTAATTTTCTTCTCAGGTTTTATTAGGGTATTTCATTTATTTATTTTCCAAAGTTCTCTTAAGAGCATCTTTTCTTCCTCTTTATTCTATTCTATTCTTTCTTTAGCCATAAGGTTTCTCTGTCTTTCTAATCCCTGTTCCACATCTCTCTGTAAAACTGTGACTCTCTGCAAGGTGTCTTTCCTCTGGAGACTAAGAAGAATCTTGACACTCAATTCGCTTTTCTCCCTCAAGCCTACTATTCTGTTACATTTCCTGACTCCCCCTGTGCTGATTAAGGTTGTTGTTGTTTATCAACTTGACACAATCTAGGTGTAGGGGAGAGGGAACTTCAATTAAGAAAATGCTTTTGTCATAAGGACCTATGGGCAAGTCTGAGGAGCGATTTCTTGATTAATGATTGGTGTTGGAGGGCCTAGCCTGCAGTGCTACCTCAGGGTCCTTGGTTGTTCATGAGAGAAAACTGAGCAAGAAATGGAGAGAGGCCAACAAGCAGCTTCCCTTCATGGTCTTTCCTTTACTTCTTTCCTCCATGTTCCTGCTGAAGTTCTCTTCCCTGGCTTCTCAGTGGTGGACCACATGTGGACTATGATATGGAAATTTATATCATAATGACAGGAACAAACCAGTTCCTCCCTAAGTTGGTTTTGGTCATGGTGAATTATCACAGTAACAGAAACTAAAACTCAGACACCACCCTTGAGTTTTCTCTCACTATTCATCTTTTCTCTTAAAAATGCATTTTTGTCCTGTGTCTGATTTCACCGTATTTGAACTTCTAGTGAGGTCCCTGAAGGGTCCTAGACCTTGTGCTGCCACCCACTGAGAAATGACACGGGCTGTATCAGAACTAAAGCCAAGGTAGTTCCAAAGCATCTTTTTTTCTGATGTTTTCCCAGTCAGCGAATTCCACCCCCATGTGCCCAGATTGCCCTGTCAGAGATTCACCATGCAGGACCTCCATCTCTCTGCTCTGGAGCTAATCATTTACCCTGCACTAAGAATGCCTCCTAGTATCCATCTCTGTGTGCCCTCTAGCCCTTGGTGGTGTCTACCTATCACCAGGACTACGGCTGAGTTCACAGACCCGCCAGCTTTACTCTCATGAACCCTTGGCCTGCTTATATTTCCGCTATAAGAATTTTTTTGAAAGCCCTCTCTGAGCAATTCCTCTGAGTGAATGAACAGGCCAAGTCATTTGGCCCATGAATGGAATGAAGCCCAAACCCTCAATTTAGGAAACTCTAAGGAGAAATTGAAGAGCATTCTTTTTTTTTTTTTTATACAACCAGTGCTATCAACCGCTCTTTAATCCTAGCATTCTTACACTCTAATTGCCAAAGGGATTTTTTTTCCTTTTCCAAACCCCCCCCCCAAAAAATAGTTGACTCTAGCTTTAGACCCTGCCATTTCCTGTCTTTCCCTGACTGGCATCTTCTCCTCTCCAGTGTCACCACTATGTGACTCACCCTTGGACAATGCAAACTGCTACCCTCTCTCCCAATTCCATTCTATCTCACTTTCATAATCTTTTTTTTTTCATTTCTCCTAAAAACATCTCAGCACCAGTACTGGTTCACATTAATCTTTACCTAATTAGTTCCTGTCAGGTCAGATGCCCGTGTAAATTCACAAACATGATTCTTGTATCACTTCCATCCTTCTTGCCACAGTAAGCCTAAAGAAAGATTTTTTTTGTAATAACTTTTCATCTTCATGTTCTTTCTGATTATATGTCTTCAATAGCATTTAACATATCACCACTAGATGTGAGGTGGATAGAAATTAGGACATCTCAAAACATAAGAGGGAAAATCATGTCAAATATTGTAGGTTTTGGTGTGGTGCTCCCTAATGATTTCTGGGAAGAATTTTAATCATCGTATTAATAATAACCTTTAAATATCATATTAATTGTGTTACTTCCGAATTATATTGCAGATAAATATCTACATTGACCTTGTATTATGAGCTTACTAAATTTGCTGCTTAGTAGTAACTGCTAAGGAACCATATCTGTTTCTATGTACACAATCATGTTATCTGAAAATAAACATGGTTTGATTCTTGCATTCAAAGAGGGACATTCAATGATGATTATGTAAAAATACAAGCTATAGAAACTAAAAGCATCAGAAATCATAGCTGCTGAAGCAAAAACTGTTATGCTAGGTAGAGATTAATAGTATAATGGAGGAATGCAGCATTGTAATAGTTGAAAAATACTTGTCTTACAGCAACTTATGATCAATTTAGTATGATATCTTGCCCATTTTCCTACTGTCTATAAATCACATTAAGGTACTTTCCCAGAAGACGCTTAAAATAGTTTATTCAAATACAATTGAAATACCCTAGTGCTGCCCACATGGTATCTTTTGGATGAGTGTGAAAACCAATGTACCATCTTCGGTCTATTGAGTGATGACCTCATGCTCATCCTTGTTAAAGAAACATGAGACACAAGAGGACAGAGAATCCCTATGTGCCACATCTAGTGACACAGAGACACATTTTCTTTCTTAGGAAAAGCTAAAACAAGTGTAACAAGAGAGACATTGGAATGTCTACCTGTACATTTCTTTATGTGACTGTTCCTCTTTCCATGTGATCCTAATTTGCATCCAAAATTCTCCTCCCAAAATTCTGCAAACCACACATTTCTCCGATTATTGGCAAGAGTTCGGCTTCTAAAGTATCGATCAAACCCTGTGTTAAAGGGAAAGGTATGACTTCAGTATTCATTCAAAATCACAACAAAATATGACCATAACTTTGTAAAAGCATTTTATTTTATGATATTTATATCATGTAATATGTTATATATGTTATATAATATATATATATACAACAAATGAATAATTATTTTCTGTCTCTCGTAACATGAATTGATACTCCAGACTTCACTGCACCTAAACCCCCTACAATGTCTCTGACTCCTGTATGTTCTGTTTTCAGCTAATTCAATAAGGCAGTCAGTACTGACACAATCGTACAGAGCCATGGCTAAGTAGTCTAACCACCTCTTTAAGGGAAGACATCTGAAAACAATACCTTACTCCAGAGGACAATGTTAAAGATAGGAATTTTGGTCACTGTCGAGAGTATTGGAACAAACCATCCATCTATAACTGTGCTCCAAATTTTCCTTGTTTCCCTTATTTTTTAATAGGGTCAATTAGGATAATGCATTCCGTGTTTATTAATCACGCAAGTACCCTGCAATGCTATCACCATCACAAACATCCATAAAAGTGCACAAAAATCAACTATAGTAACTAGTGTCATGGAAATGTCTAATTGTGCTCTAAACCAAGAAAAAAAAAACCCTTTAAAGTATACTTTTTAATATATAATGGCTGCAGAGTGGAAATGACTACCCTGCTAACAGGGGTGCATATTCTATTCAGAATCAATGATGAGTATAATAGAGATTTGAATTATAACTTTAAATGTTTCATTCCTTTTTGTTCCTCCAGTGCTACAGATCAAACCCAGAGCCATAGGCACCCAAACCAAGAGTTTTACCTCTGAGCTATGTCCTCAGCCTACATCTGAATTTCGATTCCATTGGAATGAAATGAAGTCTTTATTGCATTCTTACCATCAATTGAGGCTCTTTTAGGCAAAATTGTCACAGCACCTTCCGCAATCTCTTCTTGCTGATAGACAGGTGCTATTTTGGATCCCCAGCTATCTGAGCCAATCCATAGAAAATGCCCACTCTGGTTTAATTTTTTTGCTGCTTCCAATATCCTCCTATAGGAATAAAATAGAATAAAAAATATGATATTTGTTGGGAGAGACTACAATGCTAGATATCATAACACCAGTGCTGAAGCCCGAGTGTGTTGTCCAAATTTCATGCATCATGGAAACTTAATTTTCCTAGTCATATGTTGATAATTCAGTGGGAGGATTCTTGAGGGATAATTAGAGTTGAATAAGCCAGGAGTGTGGGCCCCAGGATGATACGAATGATCTTATGAGCAGAGCCCAGAGTGAGATGTTTCTCTGACATGCCATGTCTTTACACAGAAGACAAATCCTCATCAACTTCCAAGAAGCAGCTAGGACCATACTCTTGGGCCTTCCAGAGTCAAGTCCATCATCAAATAAGCTTTTTTCTTTATAAATTACCCAGTCCATAGCCAAACAAGCTTCTTTTCTTATTTCTTTTAAAATTATCAAGCTCGTGGTACTTAGTGATAGCAACAAAAAAGCGAACCAGAACAACCAATTTTATAAAGGTAAATACACTTGGTAGGTCATCATTAAACAATTAGTCAATCATGCTAATTGCTTGAGTCTTATCATCTCCTAAAGGAAATGCAGCAGAGACTCCAGCATGTGTTAATTGGGCTAATCCTTAACCTGTTCTCCTCACTCTGCCTCTCATTCTTATGCAACTCATTTCGCTCAGCCCCAGGTTTTACTCATAGGCATTGCCAACATAGAAATGAGGAGGCTGTTGAGTCTGAAGCAAAAGGTAATCTGTGGGTGTAGAGGAACCTAGTGATTCCTGTGAAATCTCACCAACTTTTTACACTGCTCATAAAATATGTTTGGGAAGGATGTGGGGCACAAATCTGATCCTGTATCCTGCAGGAAAAGTAATCAGCACCTGATGTCATCCTCATTGGCAAACATAATCACTGCACGAGCATTGGGCGTCTCCAGCAGGCGTTTGATAATTTTTTCGAATTCTCCAGGTCTTGGTTCACGTGGGATTTTCTGTGATTGAGCAATGCAAACACCACCTGTTTGAGGGAGAAAAACTTGTTTCAGCAAAAAGCATTTATTTAATTAAACCTTGATGAGGTTAATTATGTTATAAAAGCACATGATTTGCTACAAAATACTGTTCCTCCACACATTTGTCATTCTGGCCTACTGAAGGTAATTGTGTCTGTTTTTATTATAATATGTGCACTAAGTGAATAACATCAATATGAGTTCAATTTTCTTCCACAAATGTAAACTGTGGGGGGGAGGGGAGGCAATGATGGTTTAGAGAGGAAATGTTACCTGTGAAGAAAGTCTAGAGATTGAAGGAGAAAGGTACCATTTACATTTGTTTATAAGACTAAATGAGAGTGACAAAATTAATAAAATATGTTACTTTATTGTGTGAGAGGCTGCTCTTGAATAGCAAGATCCCCTTTTCTGCTTTTCTTTGCTAGTAGATGTCATTTACATTTAATTTTGCTTTGTTGCTAATAACTCTTTGAAGCTAATAACATTGCTTCACTCTTCAGCAGAGTGTGTTGTGAGACAAATCGTCTTCAAAACTATCTGGCAAAACTAAAACATTCAAGCCCTTCAATGACATCATACAAATAAAAATAGCTGTTTAAGCCAAAAGGAAGAAAGTGGGGAAAGGAAAAGAGGAGTGGAAGGATGAGGTACCCAGGACTCTTCTTTCATGATTTCCTAAAACTATGAGGTTCCAAAGAAAAATGTAGAGAGGATTCTGTCTCCAAGATTGGATAGGGTAGCAGAAAGAGCATTTTTCCTAATTGCAGTGGAGCAGAGACAAGCACATTCTAACAATGGAAGAGAAAATAGAATTAGCTATACGTTTGTCTATTTCATTGTAGCTTAAATGGGCTTTTTGAGTCAGCTAAGAATTAAGTCACCATTTGTGGCACTGCTTCACTGGGCACAGGTATTTTTACTTCTAACAACTGACAATAACTTCAGTCACTCAGTGATTATTGGCTGCCATTATAGCTTATGCATTAGATTCAGAAAAATCTGTGTAATCTAGGAGACAGTGTACAGTCTGGAACCAGATACTGTAATAAATTACAACTGCCATTTATGTAATAAAACTGAAAGATTATAGAAATACTTCATGTAGTTGGGGCTAGGAAGAAAGAAAATGAGTGGTTGAAAAATCAGATTTCAAAACACACACACACACACACACACACACACACTCATGCTCACACTCACATACCTAACTATATGGAAGAAAGTGAGGCACTCAGAATTCGAGGAGAGAATGAGCCTAGCTTAATGTCAGCCTAGAGTATAAATAGGTTAAAGTTAAAGTTGGAAAAAATGGCCAGGTTCAGAACATGGATACATCTGTCAGCCACAAAGGGCTATATATGAAATATCCATGAATTGCAACTTAATCCCCATTATGAAGGTATTGAGTCAAGGTTTTTCTGGAGGGGACTGAGTAACAAGGATTGAGTCTTCACACCTGGAATTAGGGTCCTTTCTTTAATTCTAAAGATAAGAGGAGAGAGGGAGAGAGGGAGAAAAAGGAAGGGATGGTAGCTGGGAAAGAAAAAGGAAGGGAAGAAAGAAAGAAGCAAGGAAGGAAGGAAGGAAGGAAGGAAGGAAGGAAGGAAGGAAGGAAGAAGGAAGGAAAGAAGGAAGAAAGGAAGGAAGAAAGGGAAAGAAAAGAAGGAAGGGGAAGGAAGGAAGGGGAAGAAAAGAAGGAAGGAAGGAAGGGGAAGGAAAGAAGGAAAGAAGGAAGGAAGGGAGGAGAAAGGAAAGAAAGAAAAGGGAGTAAAGAAGGAAGAAAGAAGGGTTGTAAATAAGGAAATAAGGAAGGACACAGGAAAAGGGGAAGAAATAAAGGAAGCAGCAGCATGAGAGACCAGAGAATTCTTTCACCATAGGCCATCTGAGAATACAATACAAAAATCAATTGTCTATGAACCAAGAACTGAGCCACCGGAACAACCCAATCATTCTGGCACCCAGATCTTAGACTTTTGTTTATAAGCCATAAGCACAATGTAATTTATTGCTGAAGCTTGACTGAACTAAGGCATTACATAATTTAGACTTTACCCAGAAAAAAATAAGAATTCATTAAAAGCTAATAACACAGAAAGAGATAAGCTTTGCTTTAGGAAGAAAACTGAACCTAGCGGCAACCAGTTGAGTGTGTGTAATCAGAACCAATGTGGACAGCAGGAATGAATGAGGATAACTAATAAAAAATGATCATCTTTCTTATATGTTTGAAAGTATTAACATCATCCATGAAATATAAATGCATTTAGAAGGTTTATACCTTATTCCTCAAGAGTAGAGCTGTTCATCATCAATGATTCAAGCTATGCTGTGGCCTACACTTACTCCCACTACTAGTATACCAGTAAGAGTTATAGTGATCAATTCATTACACAGCAAGTGTTTATTAAGATTCCAGTATTTTCCAGGTATGTGCAGGACACGATGATACAATAGTCAATAAAATGGACATGGCCTCTGCCTTCATAGCATTTTGAAATACAATTAAATCAAGCTTACATACAAAAGTGTGTAAGTATCAATTACGCAATCCCTATAAAAAATAAAAAGCTGGTACAGTGGTCAGGAAAAGCTACTCTGAGGTGATATAATTTAGTTGGCTTCTAAAAAGATAAAAATATAGAGAGACTAATGGAGGAAATGACAGGAAATAGAAGATAGAAGCATAAGTGAGGGATATCCCTATCCAAACCAAGTCTTGATGGCCCATTGGAAACATTGGTTTCCTGAACATGTATTTTATAGATGAAAATGGATGAGATTTAATGATATGGAGGGAAAACCAAAGAGTAAAGAATGGAATCAGGTCCCACCCTTCTGCCACCTCTCCTCCACCTCCATCAGACTCCTGAATCATACAGGTACGCTTCCCTTCTTCACCCATCTTCCTTGCTCTCTGAGCCCTCTGTGCCAAGCCAAGCTACCCTGAGCAGCCTGCCATCCCAGAGGGACATCTATGCTCCTCCCACTCTCCACCCACCTTCATTGAACCTGAGGCTCCTGAAACATAGAGAACTGCAAGTCTGGAACCATACATCCCAAGGATATCCATCAGAAGCCTGCCACACCAGGACCATCAAGGTTTACTAAGCCCTCCCCCCCAATACATACTCCAAGAACATCCAAGGACACAAACCATCCAGATGGCTAAGGCCCTCAAAAGAATACAATCAATAAGCAATAAAGATATATGACACCTTCAAGTACAGCTACTGCACCACAGCAAGCCCTGGATATCCAATACAACCAAAACAAAAGAAAATGACCTCATATCCAATTGTATAAAGATGATAGAAGTCTGCGAAGAAGAAATGAATAAATCCTTTAAAGAAATACAGGAAAATACAATAAAAAGATAGAGGCATTTAAAGAGGAAACAAATAAATCCCTTAAAGACATACAGAAAAATACAATTAAATAGATGAAGGAAGTAAATAAAACTGTACAAGACCTAAAGCAATAAAGAAAACAAACTGAGGAAATCCTAGAGAAGGAAAATCTATGGAAGAGAAGAGGAATAATAGACATAGAAAATGCAATCAAAGAAATTGATACATGGATCAAAGAAAATGTTTAAGCTAAAAAATTCCTGACACAAAACATTGAAGAAATCTTGGATACTATGAAAAGACCTAATCTAAGAATAATAAGAATAGAAGAAGGTAAAGATTCACAGCTCCAAAGCATAGAAAATATTCTGAACAAAATCGTAGAAGAAAACTACTATCCCAACCTAAAGAAAGATGCCTATAAACACACAAGAAGTTTAGAGAATACCAATTAGACTGAACCAGAAAAGAAAATCCTTCCAGCACAAATTTTTTAAAACACAAAATCTACAAAATGAAAAAAGAATATTAAAAGTGGTAAGGTTAAAAGATCAGGTAAAATAGAAAGGCAGACCTATCAGAATTATACCCGACTTCTCAACAGAGACTCTAAAAGCTCGAAGGGCCTGAGCAGATATGCTGCAACCTTTAAAACCACAGGAGCCAGCCTACACTATTATACACACCAAAACTCTCCCTTAAAAAACAGGATATTTCAAGATAAATCCAAATCAAATACTATCTATCCACAAATCCAGCCCTACAAAAAAATACTAGAGGAAAACTCCAACCCAATAAAGATAACTACATCTAAGAAAACACAGGAAATAAGTCATTCCATACCAACAAAAACAAGGAAAGGAGAGAGAGAGAGAGAGAGAGAGAGAGAGAGAGAGAGAGAGAGAGAGAGAGAGAGAGAGAGAGAATAACACCACCAATCGCAAAATAATAGGAAATAACAATCACTGGTCATTAGTATCTTTCAACATCAATGGACTCAATTCTCCAGTAAAAAGATACAGGCTAACAGAATGGAGGCAAAAACATCATTCTGCTACATATAAGAAACATACAAGAAACACACCTCAACCAGAAAGATAGACATTACCTCAGAATAAAGGGCTGGAGAAAAGTTTTCCAAGAAAACAGACTGAAGAAGCAAGCTGCAGTAGCCACTCTACTATCGAATAAAATAGACTTTCGACCGAAATTATCGAAAAGAAATAGGAAAGGACACTTCAAACTCATCAAAGGAAAAACCTTTTCCTTTGATGATGTCTCAATTCTGAACATCTCTACTCCAAACCTAAGGGCATCCACATTTGAAAAAGAAACATTACTAAAGCTTAAATCGCATGTTGAACCCCACAGACTAATAGTGGGAGACTTTAACACCCCATTCTCACAATTTGACAGGCCATCCAGATAAACACTAAACAGAGAAATAAACTAACTGACATAAATGAAATGGACATAACAGATATCTACAGAATATTTTACCCAAAGACAAAATAATGCATCTTCTTCTCAGGACCTCGTGGATCCTTCTCCAGTATTAACCATATAGTCAATCATATAGCAAGCCTCAACAGATAACAATAAAACTGAAATAATGCCTTGTATCTTATCAGACAACCATGGATAAAAGCTGGACTTCAACCACAACAGAAATACTAGAAATCCTACACACTCATGAAAATTGCACAGCTCTCTACACAATGATCTCTGAGTCAAGGAAGAAATAAAGAAAGAAATTAAAGACTTTCTAGAATTCAATGAAAATGAAGGTACAGCATACCCAAATTTATGGGACACAACAAACGCAATGCTAAGAGGAAATTTCATAGCACTAGGTGCCTCCATAAATTGAAAAGTTCTCATATTATCAATTTAAAAGTACACCTGAATGCATCCCCAAAAAAGAAGCAAGCACACCAAGGAGGAATAGAACGCAGGAAATAATCAAAATCAGGGCTAAAATCAATCAGTTAGGAACAAAGAAAACAATAGAAAGAATCAACAAAACAAAGCAGATTCTCACTTAGAATGGGGAATAAAATAGTCAGAAGATGAAGGAGTGAGGTTATTGGAAGGAAGCAAAATAGGGGTTCAAAATCAGGTGTAGGGAAGGACAGGAGAAATGGCTAGATCGTCATGAAAATGTATGGAAACCTGTAATTGACAGGGTAAGGAGATAGGAGGCATCTTATGGATGAGAAACATGGAATAGAGGAGGCACCTAAGAGTCAATGGAGGTGACCTTAGCTGTGACTCACTGCATTAGGGATATGGAACCTGAAGAGGCCACCTCCTGGAGCCAGGCAGGACCCCCAGTGGAGTTATAAGAGCACCAACCCACCCACAGAATTTTCAATCCAAAATTTATCCCATCCACAAGAAATGCAGGCTCAGGGGATGGAGTCGAGACTGAGGGAACGGCCAACCACTAACTGTCCCAGCTTGAGACCTATCCTATGGAAAAGCACCAATTCCTAACACTATTAATGATACAGTGTTATGCTTGCAGAGAGAAGCAAGTTATCCTCTGAGAGGCTCCACCCAGCATCTAACGTAGGCTGATGCAGACACCCACAACCAGACAGTGGATGGAGCTTGGGAACTATAATGAAAGAAGAGGAGGAAGGATTGAGGGCCTCAAAGGGGATAGGATCTCCACAGGAAGACCAACAGAGTCAACTAACCTCTGGGCTCTCTGAGTCTGAACCATCAATCAAAGAATACATATGGGCTAGACCTAGGCCTCACTGCTCATATGTAGCAGAGGTGCAGCTTGGTCTTCACATGAGTCCCAAACAACTGGAGCTGTTTCCTGTATGTGGGATATGATCTTCTACCTGGGCTGCCTTGTTTAGCCCCAGTGGCAGAGAAAGCACCTAGCCTTGCAGAGACTTGAAGTGCCAAGTTTGGGGGTTGGAGGGGGGATACCCAGTGGGGCCCCACTTGCACAGAGGTGAATGGGAGGGGGATGGGGAAGGATTATTGGAGGGGGTGACCAGAAAAGGTCAGAATGTAAAGTAAATAAGTAAAAATACATACATACATACATACATATATACATATGTGAGTAGAATGTAAAGTGAATAAGTAAAAATAAATACATGTATATATATACATACATACATACACACATAAAATTTAATTATAAAAACTAAAAGAATAGAATCAGAAATCCCATGAAGGTGGTTATCAGAATACATGGTGGAGAAGAATGAGTAAGGCCATTCCACTAAACAGAGGAAGGACAGAGCTCTGGCAGAAGTTCTGAACTGCAATCAATGATGCAAATAGTGAATCACTCACTAGGAAGTCACTTGCAGGGCTTGGTCACAGTGGCCAGTTCTGCAGCGACATGATTAAACAAGAGGAAAAGAGGAGGGCTGGCAGGTATGTGAGGAGAAGTGAATGATTTTCACTCAAGGCCGCTGCCTTCAATATACCAATGAAAGCATCCATCAGGCTAAAGCACCCTTTCTAAAGCTAAGGAGAAGGAAAGGGAAATGCAGTTACCATTCTGTCCAGTATTGATAGTAGGGACTGATATTGGGATCAACAGAGAGAAAAGGAAGCTGAGGAAAATCTGAACAAATTCCGTGCTCTGGATAGAGCCAGTGAGAGGCTGGGAACAAAGATCATATTTTGAGAAACATTTTGGAACCAGGACTGGAGGAATGTAGAAAACTATAATTTCGCTAAAAATCAACAATGGCTGAGTGACAACATGAGGTAACTGCCGAAGGGCAACACCTAACTATGACAACTCCTCAAGAGTGGCTGCTTCAGAATGTGCTTGCCCTTTTCATTAAACTGCCACAATTACTTAAGTACTACTTAAGCATTAAAGACTTGTTATATCCTGAGCATCGCTCTGAGACTACCACGGACTCCAGAGCCAGGAGAAACGGCAGTTGCAAGAATTTCATTAAAATTATTTCAGGTGAAGCATTCCTCACATATAGTTTAGTCTGAATTCAGTGGCTGACTTATTCACTGAGGACCTAGTAGATTTTTGTTTATAAAAAGCTGTGCTAGCTAAGGTGGAGTTTAACAAAGGATATATCCACTTCACTTCTTTTTCAAATTATGCCCCTTACCTTGTGCTTGTCAATCTGACCAATTTATTTTGTTTTGATTTTTGGGGAGATGCTACATGTTGAATCTATTTCAGCTGAACCAATACCTTTGGAGAAAATCCACTGGACATGGCATATTGATATTTCATACCTTATGGATATTTTATTAAGTTATACGGTGACTGCTTCTCGAGTGATTTGCATTAGAAGATTAGAATACCTTCCTTAGCCTTGAAACTCATTCACACTTTCTATTTCTATACCATTCAAAAAGACAGTTAATCCATTCATAGGCGCTCACGGTCTGCTATATTACAGGACCTATAAAGAGACTCAAAAGATTGCCTGCACTCCACAGTTTCATCAGTTAGTTGAGAGACAAGCTGTGCATACAAAAGTCAGGCATGAGGATAGCACTGATGAACAGCACAAGGAAAGATAGCACAAGAGATCTATCAAAACACAGAAACAAACGGGAAACAAGCCATGGCCCCAGGCGCTCCACAGGTTTTATATTAAAACCAATCATTACAAATGTTTTTGTAATAATATTTAAAAGTGAAGTAAAATTCAGCCAAATATTCCTGATTAAAGGCATATTTCCCACATAACAACTCACTATATGTTTTTACTTCCAATAATAACTGCCTTAATTTAAACCCCTGGGAGGAAGAGATGGGGCCTCTCCTCAGAGACTTTCTCCATGGCATCTCCTTATGTCACTCTGAGAAGCCACTGGTGATTCAGGGAGCATTACCTTGACTTTCCTACAGCACCCAGGACTTCAAGAAACAGTTTTTAAGCTTAGCATAAGGGACCAAAACAAACGAAACAAGCAAACTGTGATAGAGGAATTCATAACTGTTTTCCAGATTCTCTTGACTGGTTCCTTGCCACTGTATCGTTTTTTCGCTTTGTCGTTATGTAACAATAATTAAATATATGCTTGCTATGCAGGCATGCTGTTAGCTATCACCCCTCTCCACTCTCATCCACTCTGAGAGTCCAGCACTACACCCAACAGCAGCCCCGGCCCCCACGGGTGCTGCTATCACTACATGCTTGGCAGGGAAACAGGAGCATCTCCTGCTGATGGCTGAAGTGCCTGTTCACAGACAGAACAGTTTTAGTCTAGACTGCCCTCACCATGCCCATCCACGATGGACTCTACCTGTAGCATAATGGTTTCGGTGGCTGCAGATCACTGATGAATAACATAAAGCAAACTTAAATTCTCATTTAAAAAACCCAGCAGGTTATCCCTGGTAAATCTGACTGACAGCTACATAAATACAGCACTTCTATTGAGTATTAAGAACTTAATTAAGATGCTTAGAATTCTGGCAGCTTATAGAACTGACTTAAACTTCAGCATATAGTCATTCAATGCACAACGCTTCCCAATCATTTCTATAAATGTGTGTCTTCAGAAGACTTGGTCCCTTGTCTCCTACTTCATTTGTGGAAGGCAGCAATCACATTTCCTGCAATATTTATTATTTCCCTTCCCCCTCCTTCCACTAGAACACTACAACCACTGAATCCTGCTCCTCCTACTCATCACAATAACCCTAATGACTCTGCCATACTTGGTACCCAGTCATTTCAACAGACATTTACTGCATGAACAAATGTAAGCTATGTGATTGACAGTTCTGAGATAGAAAAATATAGATAGTTCTGCTTTCATAAGACCTGCCCCCAGCCAGGAAAAGAAATGATTGGATACATATGAATATATGGTCAAAAATGTGTTTCAATAATAAAAGTAAAAATAAAATAAGAGACTTTGGTAAGGCAGATTACCTTGCCGTTAAAATAGACTCTAGATCCCAAAGTTGTTTTTTTTTACCAGGATATCATGTATTAAAAACCTGCCTAGGCCTTAGTTCAATTATCTGTAGGGTGACATTGTAATTTGTCATATTGATATGAAGACATATTTGCAAGCAATACCGTTGTTATTACTTCTCAGGGAAGCTGAGACTCATGGGTAATTGGTCTGTTATTTCAGGCCTGGGAGATGAAAGTTTTGTGTGCATTGATTTGGTAGAGACAAGTGGTACATGAAAGCAAACGAACCTGCCATCAGCAGACTTGAGAGTAGGTCTTGTGTGACCTTGAGAATGAGGTCATAACATTACCCAAGGATATGGTGGGGACCCAATAAGGTTAAAGTTCTCATGAATGCAGTGCAGTATTATGTTCAATACTAATCATCATCAAACAGTCAAGTACCATCATCCCCATTGAAAGGATGTTTGATGTTCAGATCTAAGCACTGGAGTTTTCGACAGATCTCATTTTTCAACCATTCATTGTTCTTGGTGTTGCACCACCAAATATCCAAAGTTTTGAGGAGGAGCATTTTTGATTTGCTCACTAGCCTATACCAAGGAATGCAATGACTATATTTCACATTAAGAGAAGAGATTACTTTTTTTTTCCTGACCACAGTAATATGAATCTCCTTTCAAAGATAGACCATCTAGATGTCAAAGATTTAGATTTAAGACTAGGGGCTGATGAGATGGTTCAACTGCTCTTGGTGTGAAGCCTGACATTCTGAGTTCAGTCCCCAAGACTTACAGGATGGGAGTAGGGAACTGACAAGAAAATTACTCTCTGACCTCTACACTCTTGCAAGCACCCACCCACCCACCCAGCCCCTCACACAAACACACACATTAAATGAATAAATAAATATAATACAATTTTAAATTAAATTTTGACTTTTTAAAATAATGATAGAATTGCAACAAAAATACTACGCAAAGTATTAATGGTTCTAACTATGATAGAAAAGTTGTGAAAATATTAATATCCCTACATGTAAAAGTTTGCCAGGAATCACTGCAGTCTCCACTCTGGGACAGGTCTAGAGTACACTGTGCCTGTATTCCCAGCCAGTTGGGGATCTACCCAGCTACCCAGGGGTCCATGAAGATTCATATGAAGGCTCTTGGTATCCATGATGAACTGGTAGACTATGGTGGCAGCCAGCCACCTAATCCTTGAGAGGTGCTGTGATAGGAAACATAATTATGGGAGGAATTTTTGTATTCCTTACTATTCTCCCCAGAGTCCTGAAGCTTTGTGTGGAAAGCAATGAAAACCTTCAGTGAATGTGTGCTATTGATATTGCCCTGTCAGGGACCATGGCCGCTGTCAGGGATTCTATCCAGCCTCAGTGACAGGGTAAGGGCAAGCCTCCCACCCACTGTGGGGTAAGGCTCAGAGGGAATGCCAAAGTCTTCCTCTAGGATCTGAATGTAAATATTGATAGTGTGAGCAGAAAATGTCCAACATGGTTTTCTTCCCCTCAGATATTTACAACTTGAAGATTGCTACCCTACAGAGATTACCCCATTATCCAAATGTACAGCACAGACCTGTTATCTGTATATGTCTTAGTTAACATTATTATTCCTGGGATGAAACACCAGGTCCAAAAGCAACTTGTGGAGGAAAGGGTTTCATTCACTCACAATCCCATATTTGCAATTCACCAATGAGGGCAGGATCCTGGAGACAGGAGCTAATGTAGAGGCCATTTAGGGTGTTGCTTACTGGCTTGCTGCCCATGGCTTTCTCAGCCTCCTTTCTTAGAAACCCAGGACCATCAGCCCAGAGATGGAACCATCCAAAATGGGCAGCCCCACACCTCCCA
This sequence comes from Apodemus sylvaticus, assembly GCF_947179515.1. Taxonomy (NCBI): domain Eukaryota; kingdom Metazoa; phylum Chordata; class Mammalia; order Rodentia; family Muridae; genus Apodemus; species Apodemus sylvaticus. The sequence goes on from NC_067473.1 coordinate 51,797,003, forward strand.
TTAATTACTAGCTAAGAAAATTATCTACAGCCAGATCTTATGAAAGCATTTTCTCAGTTGTAGTCCTCTCCTTCCAGATGACTCTAGTTTGTATCAGGTTTACCTGAAACTAGCAGTCACAGAATGTAAACTCACCCACTAGTTCAGCTGTATGTAATAACTCCACCTCTCTATTCAGTTCTATATAATACCTATGTTGATGAGCTTCAGGTATGTTTGTGGAGGAAGAGCTATGGTTTCTCAGTCTCAGAGTGAGTGTGAAAAGTATGGAGCTGTGAAGAGGATGATACATCTCTGGTCACTGAGAGCCTCCCATGTAGAACTGGCTCAGGTTTAAGTACTCAGATTCTGAGATAACAATCCAAGTGGTGTGAAAACATGACAATGCGCTACATCAATCAATTAACCTGTGGAGGATCTGAGTGGCAAAGAGAAAGGTTCCTTTTCTGATCCTCATATTGACTGTATGGAACCAGAACAAAGGAGAAAAAGGCCCCATGACCCAGCTGAAGGAAAAGGAGATGAGAAATACTGTTCTAAGCTATAAATGGGTTACTCCAGGTTATGTACTCTCATAAACTGAGAGAAATCTCAAATGCTCTTCCCCTAAAGAAAGAACTACGGGAATGAATGGCTGCTGAAAGTACAACAGGGCCCTCGGGGGATGAGACCTGGATAGGTGATCTACTCCTCCGAGGATGAGACCTGGATAGGTGATCTACTCCTCCAAGGATGAGACCTGGATAGGTGATCTACTCCTCCGAGGATGAGACCTGGATAGGTGATCTACTCCTCCGGGGATGAGACCTGGATAGGTGATCTACTCCTCCAAGGATGAGACCTGGATAGGTGATCTACTCCTGAGTGGTCAGCCTTGCACATATACATATGAGCAACACTAAATGGACTCAGAAGATTGTGTGTGTGTGTGTGTGTGTGTGTGTGTGTGTAGCAATGGTAATTAAAGAAAGACCATAAATTTTATAGGAACTGAGGGGCATAGGGGAGTTACTGAGGAAACAGGAAGGGATATAAATTCCCTGAATAATGTATTCATGTAAGAAATTCTCCCAAAAGATATTTTAATTTCAATTTTCAAAAAGACATAAACTAGTTAAAAGCAGCTTATGAAATGTATTAATGAAAGAGAAAATTTGAACAAGAAAGCAAATCATAATATCCCGCAACCTGGAATTTGTGCAGAATACACACAGGATTCTTTTCTTTTTTAGTACCAGTAATATCCAGTGTAAAATATCACCGTACAGACTGTATACTAAGATACATTAGCAAAGCACAAGACTTTGTCAGTTGCTAGATGGCCATGCCCCTACAATGGTAGCAGAAGAAATGTGTTCCTCATGAAGGATCTGTATGGTATATGATTTTTCTCAAGACGACTTTGAGATGAATCAAGTGACAAATGAAGAAGTACAAGACAAGTATTTCTATTCAGCCACACTTGCTCTTATGTTAGATCCTTCCACAAAAGTGTTCCTGCCAAATCATCCCAGGCTTCTCCTTACATGGCCTTTCTCAAGTACAAATTAAAGACAACCCAGGGAGTAGACTGAGATATGTTCTACCCATTTGTGGAAAGGATTAACACAATACTTCAATTATTTTTTATATTCATACATGAATGAAAGGATTGGAATAATTTCTTGGGATTGGTAAAAATTAAAGAAACGCTTGCCATAGCTTATTAGGAGCTTGAATCTGGAGTGTTGAGATAATGCGGCTTCAAGTTAGGAGCTACAGAACTCAAACACTCATAATGAGTTTGAAAGACATGTAAACTTCCCTGGGCTTACAGAAGACTCAGGACTGGTCAGTAAAAAAAAAAAAAAAAAGTCTAACTTGCTGAGGTCCAGTGACAAGTTCCTAATACCAAAGGGAATTATGAGGCAATAAAAAATTTTGAAACGAGTCACGGAGGCCAGGCTCTTTAAAGGTCTATGTAAATCAAGGTGATTAGTTTTATGGGTCAACTTGACTAAGCCCTGGAGACCCAAACAACTAGTTAAACATTATTTATGGGTATTCTTGCAGGAATTTTGTGGAAAGTAGGTGGTTCTCCCCAGTGTGCACTGCCGTCACTCAATACACTGAGGGCCAGGCTGAAGTAAACATGTGGAACAAGGTGGAATTGATTCAGGTTGACAGCTTGAACTGGAACATTGGCCTTCTGCTCCAAGGACTACTGGTTCTCAGGCCTTAGAGCTATGGCATAGGTTTTGCTGGGTCTCTAACTTGCAAATGACAAATTGGGAGACTCTCTAAGTTTATATGCCTATATAACAAAATACTTGGCAATAAATCCCTTCAAGTATATGTATGCATGTGGGTTAGTTAGTCTATTCATCTAGAGGACACTAGTCATTACAATTAAGCCTATACACGGACCGTTCTGGAATGTGTAAAGTTGTGTGTATGGGAGGCTGAACTTGCTAGCCCAGGAAATCCCTCAAGAGACTGAAAGATAGCAGCTGTTTAACCACAAAAGTTTCAGAGGCAGGAATAAGAGGTGCCTCATTGACTGGTGATCTTGAAGCCTGATTCAGCACAGATACAAATCAAAATGTAAAGGCAAATGAAGAAGCTATATCTTTTAAATTATAATAAGTATCAAATTGTTAACAAAATTTTATTGTTTAATGTTAAAAATCTTCTTCCAAAAGAGAGTTACTGTAGGAAGAAAGGTAATCTCTACAAACCACACAAAATCGAAATTGTAACCATCATAGATAAGAAAATTAAGACCGTAAAACTTCCAAGTATTCTAATAGGGAACTTTTGTTAAAACAATCTGAAGGGATAAAGGTTTGGTTTTAGATATTGCTTATTTTTAATAGAGATACAAATCTCTATTAATGGTATAGTATGTGGGGAAAAAACAATGCACAGTACCAAGTTCCAACTGTGATGGGAATTGAGGATTAAGTTATTAGGATGAAATTACTTACAAATACCAAATGTAATCTTTAAAATAAAACCACACAACCACCATTGTATTTTGTGAAAACAGACCAAGTTAACTCATAATTTCTATTAAATTAAATCCTATAAATATGAACAAGTTTCTGGTTATATAGCATTTTTCAAGGCAGCATCTCCTGTAGCTCAGGCTAGCACTAGACTCACTTTGGAACAAAGAAAAATCTTAAACTTCCTATCCTTATGCTTCTGCCTTGTTAATACTAGGGTCTCAGGTATGCACCACCACAATCAGTCTGATTGTATAACCTAAGGAATCTATATGGCAAACTGGCTTGAGGGCACAAACAAATATGCAAAGAAAATGATCACTTGTATCAGTTCTTTTAAATGACTGTTAGTTTTAAATTATTGGTTGGCATGGCAATAAGAAATTATTGGTAGTTATATAAAGTATGCTTGAAGAATCTAACAAAATATGATAGTCACTCAACTATCATTTGTTTGTATAAATGACCATATCACAAGGCTAATACTATCTTTCTTTCATTTTTAAAAAATAGTAGAAGCACATGAATTCCATCCTAAATACTCATGCCACCATTTCAGTCTTAACTTTCTGAAGAGGTAAATAAAATAACAATTTGACATGCTGTAATTGGCCCTTTAGTGGGAATTGTGCAAAATTCCTTCTAGGGTTCAAATAAGTGTAATCACACCTCTTGTAATAGTATTTTCACCTCCTCATGTGATGTACAACTGGGACTTAGCAGGAAAGTGCACAGCATGAAGAAACCGTGGAAGTTTGTCAGCTCAAAATGCACTTGGTGAGAGGGAAGATTTATCTAACACATCACTGTGAAAGGGAAGTGCTATCTTCACTAACATGAATTAAAAGAGTAAAATTGCACCTAAGTCTATTCTCCTTCTCCCTCTCCTTTTTCCTCTCTCTGTCCCATGCTCCCTTCCTCCTTCCATGATATTCCACCCTGGACTCTTAAGTGATCCCTAAGAAGTAGTACTGTAAGAGAAGAAGCTCGCTGTATAGACAAGGAATGAACCTAGCATGAGCATTCCCAAAGGTGCCCTACAGGATAGCAGTGTAGACACTCCATTATAAAAGAACAAGCCCAAAGGGCCCTGATACTACCAGTCTCCATGTCCCCTGCCATTGACAGTTTAGTCTAGAGGCAAACTGGAATGAATCAGACTCCCAAAGCCAGTGTTCATACCAGGCCAACACGACGTAGCATATCACAGAGCCAATAGATGGCTCAGTGAATAGAAGAGCAGAGTGCGTACATATCTCTTCTCTGTGGTCAAAGTATATGATGCTGAGTAAGTTATGTTATGAATGAATGGATGAGGAGATAAGACAGAGGAAAGGAGAAGAAAAAGACCAGACATCTAGCCCTGAAGTTCTCACAGAAGAACTTGAGGGTTTAAGCCAATCTGTGTGAGGTGAGAACAGCCCAAACCAAACCATTTATGTACGTTAAAATGAGTTCTATTAATGTGCTGTGTGCTTTTCCTTTTATATAAAGTACTTGAAGAGCATATTTTGAAATTTTGGTTTTGTACAGTTGGTTTTATGCCATTGTGAAGTAGGACTCCAAACACTAAGGCCAACAATCTGACAGGATGGCCTCAAACTTCTTACATGCTCAAGTGCCCAATATGAACAGACCCAGGGAAGAGCAAGTTCACATTTTCCAGCCCATTGCCCAGGAAAATCATTATGCCAAAGACAGTACTGAATCAAAAATGAGCATTGCTTAAATTTCTCATCCATTCTGGATTTGAAGGAAAAATATTAGACTTTCCAGTGTGTCTACCTCAGAATTAGTGACTTAGCTTAGAAATTCATCACATAATTCCATCAGGTAGGTTAAAAAGGGGGAAGAAAGATATTAATCATCTCTGTTCTTTGCCAGTAAATTGACAAATATTTTGTGTCTGATGAGTGTCAGATACTTTTAGACAAGGGATAATATCAGTGAACAATATGCAAAAGGCGCTGCTATCACAAGAGTCTCCATTACAGTGCTGCTGGGGCCTGGTGAGGCTTGATGCTGTGAGCATTCATTGGATATGTGAGGTGAAAAGAAATATAAATAGCACCCTGCTCAATGACACCATGAACTGATCTAACACATAGATACGCATGCCCATGTCTTAACCTCATGGCCAATCAAGAAAAGGCAAAGCATATTTAATCATACACACACACACATACTCATACACACACACACACACACACACACACACACACACACACCCCGAGCTCTTCACCAACACCAACTAGGACACTCTACAGCATCACAGCAGAAGGATGAGAGCTCACAAATCATGAGCATCCTTTATCTGTGTATCAGGCTGCATTGTCTACGAGTTCTCAGCACAGCTCTATACTGTCTTTCAACCTGTGGTTTTTTGTTCAAGGAATGATTTTAGTACATACACAAAGAGGAGATGACATGTCCAATTTAAGGAAGAAGGGGCCGAGAATAGAGAGATCAATGATCTCTTTAGCTAAGCAGCTCTAAGAGCAGGCTCCTATTGTGACCAGTGCATAGAGGTGACAAAGGAAATGGAACAAACATAGGCACAACAATTCTATATTTCAACCAAAGCTCAAGCACTCTTGGCAATGCTAGGACTGTTTTCTACAGCAGGACTTGCTCTATGTTTACAGACTACAAAATGAGAGGGTTAAATATGCAGTTCTGTGGAGAATGTCTTGGGTTCAAACAACACTAAGGAGAAAATAGTTGATGGAATGTTTTAGATAACGAATGTCTGGAAACGCCATTCTTTTAAAGGATACTTGTGAAAATTAAGTTCTGGACCATGTTTTATCTAAAACAGACAGTAATTAGTAGCTTCAGATGCAAGAATCCCACCCTAAACATATTAACTCTATTATTTTCTCCTTAAAAGATTCATTTCAGAACAAATGAAAAAATAATGCGTTGAAATAGAAAATATTAGTTCCTCATGTTATCAGATCTCACTTCACTTTTATAATTCCCCAGTGCCCCAAAGAAGTGGGGAGACAATTTTTCCTTTTACAAGAAACTGCACAAGACCACATAGCTAGCTTTGTCAAATGCATAGCTCACAAACTTCAACCATAATAGCAAAGTATAGGCACTGTAATCTGCTATTAACTGTAAATAATTGTCTCTATGGTCATTGTATCTGTTTTGTTATATATAATTAAACACAGCATCAGTAGATAAGAGAATAGAGTTAAAATGGGAATGCAAAGATTTTATAAATTCAACAAAAAATGTTTTAGACCTAGTTTAGTTTGAGAATTTGCATCCATCTATATCCTGCAGGTCCCTACACACAAACTCAAGCATGCTTAGCATGACGTACACTCTGAGCACTATGTTGGAATCTGAAGTTTAAAAAATGAATAGGATGCATCTTCCAGTCTTCAGAATGAACAATATACCGTGCAAACAAGTAAAGTGTTTGGCAAATGTGGTGTGAGAAATGCTCACTACGGTACACTGCATCTTAGGGACACAGAAAGAATCAAGAGAAGGGAGCCAGTTAGTGAACTTGGAAATACATGGTCAGAGTCACTACATAGGGTAGCTTGGCATAATCCAGGCTCACCTGTCTGAAACCACTTCAAAAGAAAACCCTTTTGATTAATTTAACATTCAGAAATAGGACAAACATCTATTTCCAAGAGACATGCATGGCATCCCTCATTTAAAAGTAATTGTCGTTAGGAATTTTAATATACTATAATAAATACCCTTCATTTATGTATTAAGGGGTATTCAATTGCACTGTTCCACGATAGGGAAGAGACAATTCACCTGTAGAAATACTGAGCATTAGCCCTTAAATTGGTTCCTTGAATAGGAAATAGCAAAGTGTGAATTCTAAACACCAAGGACTCCAGCTGGTTTTAATAAATGGTAATCATAACCAACCAAGCAGTTATCTCCATCTCAAATGGCCTTAGTTTAATGTTGCAACACAGCAAAACCTCTAAGCTTTAAGAAATATACACCTGTCATTATAAATTCTATAAGTTGGCATACCAGTTCAAAATTTCATAATTTATGGATTGATTATCAAATATACTTCACAGAAACTAAAAAGCAAAATTATACACCCTCAGTGGTCAAAAACTATGGTAGCATATTATAAGATTTTTGCATTACTATATTGTATATTATATTAACTATATCATTTTGGGGATTCATAGAAAAAAGTGAAGCTTTTAAACACTTTCATCATCCAAACTAAAAAAAATCGCCTCAGCACTGTAAAAGGCAAAGGGACAATAATTTGTTGCCTTGTACATTTCTGTACTATAATTTCTACAGTTTCCATTCATGAAGTTGACTCCAGAATCAAACTCATTTTCCTTACAAATGCACTATGGCTTAGGCATATATATGGCATGCAAATATTTCTAAATGAAAAGCGGTTCAGCTTTGAGAAACAAATCCGGGAATATAAATGCCATGAAGAAGGAAAGCCTGAATTTCTGCTTTATAACACACTTGTGAATTCCACAGACTCATGTTCTTATTCCCACATTGAAACATGACTCTGCTCCCTTTCCTGACCTTGAGGAGGACACACAACTTCTCAGCCCATAAATCTGTTCTTAGATAAAAAGAAAAGTACTTGGGAAGATGAACTCAAAATTCCCTTGAATTTCAACATTTGTGTTTCTATGAATACCACATACCCTACCTCCCATGAGTACTGAGAATTATGTAAGTTCTAATATGGGAATGGAACATCGTGTAAAATACAATAAGTTACTTTCTTAAAAGTGTACAGGAAAACAACTAGAGGAAACAGAAAATGAGGTCCAACTTTAAAATCTAAATCATGTCTTTCTAAGTCAGCGTATGATTGGGTTAAAAAGCAACTTTTGAAGAGTTTTACAGCTTCTACCAGATACTAGCTATTAGTAACTATAGTTGCTTGACAGTTCACGAAAAATGAAGTGAGCACAAGGGACAGGCTTGAAGACATGTCTGTAAGAGTCTGTCCATTGCTGGCTTCCATTTCCCTGGTAACAATGGCTTCCTAATCTCATCTTCATACTTCTATTTCCCCATTCTTTATCCTGCTCCTTCTTTGTTATCTGCCCCACCCCTACCTCTTTAAAAACCTGAAACTGAAGTCAGCAGATTTGGAACCTTTTCAATTGTTTTCATTCTGTTAAGTCTGGACATTAATAGGACAGTGGAACAAAAAGGAATAATTAAATGCTCCAAAGATGGCTGACTGAGTAAGACCAATGGTTGCTTTTCCTGAGGACTCCAGTTCTGCTTTCAGAACACACTGGACAGTTCACTACTAACTACCTTGCTTCCAGCTCCAGGAGATCTGACACCCTCTCCCGGCCTCCACCCATAACCACATGAGCATATGCAAACATATAAACACATATATACATAATTAAAAATACATATAAATCTTTTGTAAGGGTTAGAGAAGTGACCAACAGTTAATAGAGCTTATTACTCTTTCAGAAGACCTGAATTTGATTTACAATCTATTTCAAGTGGCTCACAACTGCCTGTAACCTTACTTACAGTGGATCTGACACACTCACATGCTCATATCCATATCCATACATAGATACACATAATTTTAAAGGTATTTCTCCTCCTTTTTAAAAAGATTTGTTTATTTATTTTATGTTTGTGAGTGCATTGTTGCTGTCTACAGACACACCAGAAGAGGGCATCAGATCCCATTACAGATTGTTATGAGCCATCTGTACAGATGTCATGTTGCTGGGAATTGAACTCAGGACCTTAGGAAGCACAGTCAGTGTTCTTAAACACTGAGCCATCTCTCCAGGCCCTGATACACATGATTTAATGCTACAACAGTGAAGAGAGTTGTGCTGTCTTGCTCTCTGACCAGAGGACAACTGACTATGCTGCCCTGGCTGTGTCAAGATAGAAGATCTAGAGGAAGGAGCCAGCGCCCAAGATATGCCCAGTGATGGACAGATTATGAGCCTTGCCTGTAAGCCTCTCTTTCTTCTGTGACAGGTATGTGTGTGTTGTGGACTGATGCTTGTCATTGTAGTGAATAAACCTTGAGATCAACTGGAAAAAAATAAAATGAAAAATAACCTCAAATTTTACAGCATTAAAAGAAAGAATAATTTATCTTGTGAGTTCTGTCTATGTGTTGGGATGATGTTTGCTCATCATAACATTGTATTTTAATTATTTGGGTTCTTCTAAAATCCATATGTTGTAGCCCTCTCCTCTGACATGATCAATGGTATTCCCAAGCAGAGTCTCTAGCAGGTTACCAAATTCAGATTAAGTCACCGCAGTGGGATTGCAAAAATGGAACTAGTGTTCTTATGTGAAAGAGTATAAATTCCTCTCTATCTCAGTCACCACAGAGGCATCTGTAGTCTAGTAACTGTCACCAAGAACCAGACTCTGCTGGGACCCGATCTTGCACTTTTAGTTTAAAAATCTAAGAGAAATCAGTATTTGTGATTTAAGCCACACAGTTTGGGCTATTTTGACTCAGCACCCTGAGCTAAGACACTCTAGTTACTTCAAACAACAAGCAGTTCAACACCTTAAAAATTAGGAGAAAAGATGTGCTCTACTGTAGATAAACAGAGTCAGTCAAACAATAAATCATGTGGTGTGAGAATAAAATAAAGTCAAGTCTAGACAGGCAGAAATCTCAAAAGTATTTACTCCTTATCCATACTTATTAGAAATTTTCTGAAGAATAAATGCCAACCAAACAAAAGAAAATAAGAAAGAAAATCCAAAGTCTACAGAGCAGGAAAAGGGATTTCTCAAAGTAATGACATGGGAGGTCAGTGTTTAGTTTATCAAGCATCAGATTCGGATCAACAAAAGAATATATCTAGTTCTTTCAGAGATTGGAGATGAAGGAATAACAGATATGTAAAAATCAAACATATGACAAAGAAAGATGATTAATTCAAAACACCCAAATGTTGCCTAAGAAAGTTATTTTTAATATGATATCTAGACCAACTGTAGCATTGTGTGCACAGTTATAATAATAGAATTACAGAAAATTAATCAAAGCAAAATTGTACAGAATATCACTAGAACATTTAGAGGAGAAGAATTATGTGTATAATATACATATATGCTTGCTTAAGCATGTGCGTCTGTCTTTCTGTCTGTCTATCTGTCTGTTTCCAATCTGTGTATTTCAGGAAGTTAAGTCATCATATTATAAAGACAATATAGGTCAAAGTTTAAAAAATAAAAAGATTCAGTATAAACATGTTATATAATAATATGAGATAATAAAATAGTTAAATGGTATTGAAGACAATTTTGTCTGTAGTCAGATCAAGTGAGAGAAGTAAGGCAAATTTTTTGACAAGTACAATTGTACTGTGGCATCACTTAGGTTAAACTGTCCATATGCTTTGTAAAATCAAAAGAGCTTCAAGATTGCGGTATTCAAATCCAATGTGCTAGTGAATCATCTTCCCTAAATGATTTCTTTAAAAAAAAAAAAAACTATATTTTTACACATGTGCCTAATAGTATGATGTATTAATTTGCTTGTTTTTGGTTAGTGGCATAGCAGATGCTTGCTCAGTCTGTTTATGAACGTGACCCAGATATAGTATATATTAATTAAAATGAGAAAATATGAAATGTATGCTTTCATGGTTAAAGAATCAGCTTTTCATGGTGCTCACTGCTAACCTATCTACAAGTTGTTTCATGCTTAAGCTCCAAAGACACCTTTCAAATGTATCAGTAACTGGTCTTTATTTTTTTCTACTCAATGTTACTGGGAATCAAGCTCAGGGCTATCAGCATGACAGGCAAATGTAGTAAATCGTTTTAATGACATAAAGTCATAATCATTGAAGTTAAATAATTGGCACTCTATCTGATATTATTTGCCATTCAGTATTATGACTATCATTAGGACCAAAACGTAAATAAATAACTAAGAGCTTTCTCACATACAGACAATTACCCAAGTAGAATTATATAAGCATTTCAAGGGATATAAAAAGTATGAAGTTCAACTGGTAAAATGGCAGCAGGGTAGAGGGGAACACAGGAGAAGCGAGAGGGGACAGTGGTAGGCAAGACACTAGAGTCAGTTTTCTAGCATTCTGTCAGTAAACAAGGTTCTAATTTGATAGGTGTTCAGTAGTAATTTTAAAAATGAATAAATATGCCAGTGGCTGTCATTCGTAACCGTCCAGGTAGAGTTAGATATCCTGGCAATGTTGCTTCAAGAGGAAAGAGGAAGGTCTTAAGAAGCTTTTTGGCAAATTTCCACTCACTCATCTAGACTGAAACTTGATGAATCCTATGTGAGAAATAAATCACAGATCTCATTAATCTGCACTAGGAATGCAGTCACACATAACTTTAAATATGTGGTATATTTGGGAAAACCTGAAATTAATTACCTCTCAGTGTTCTAGCTAGACTTTGTCATAATTTATTTTCCAACATCAAATGGGCTACCTATTTCCAGTCTACATGGAGAATGAAGAGACCACTCAGCACTTACCCAGGAGAGAGGGAAATCAAACACCAGAAATAGAAAGAATGATCCCATGCAGAGCACTGAACGGGCAGGAGACTCAAGGCCAGATCCTGATCTTAAGAAAATGTGTAATCAAACTGACGGAAAAAGTGAAGGAATTAGTTTCATAAGGCATTCCTTCATTCCAATACCAAATAATAAATATTCATTTTAAGTCTTAGAGATTTTATAACATGACTTGGGCATAATATTGGGGAAAATCACACTGCTCAAAACGCATTAAGTTCTTTTTTCTGCGTCTTGTCATACTATGACAGGGATTAGAGCATGTAATCCCACTGGGTCTCCCCAATATCCCCGAGTGTAAAAAATCTAGCATTCACATTGTCTATTAAGAATAATAGTTTTCCACTTTTAATCAAGTCCACAGTTCCCAAAAGATAATGTTGCTTTTTCTCTCCCTTTCTTCTTCCTTCCCTTCTTACCCTCCCTTTGCCCTTCTGTCCTTCCTTCCTTTTAGAAAAAGATTACTAATTTCTGTGGCTATTAATGACTTCAGTAAAAATCAAGTTCATTGACTCATTCTTAAACCAAAAACTACAGAACCCTAAGGAATGACAGGAGCCAAGAGAAAAGACACATAATATCAAGTGGTCGGTCCTCAAATCATGTGCATACAAGCAATACTAAATAATCTGAGTGGGTTGTAGTTATATATTTAAGCATATGTAGAATGTGTATACATTATATCATATTATATTATATCATATCATATAAGCAAAGGCCAATTTTGAAAGGAAACAAGCGATAAAGGTACATGGGAGGGATTGAGGGAGAAAAGGAAGAGGAAAATGATGCAATCATATCATACTTAAATTTTTGATTTTTAAAATAAGAGTCAAGTTCGTGATATGTTGTAGTGTACATAACATTGTGTGAAAGAGATTAACGGACACAAGTTCCTGGGGTTTAAAATATATGTGAGAGTTTAGTGAGGAATCAGAGAGAGAAAGAAAACCTGTATAAGGACCAAATCCAAAACCAAATAAATACTACTTTCAGAAAATATGTCTCTTATGAATGTCTCCTGGACTCAGACTGGCGAGACCAGGATTGGCATAAGAGAAAGAAAAAATTCTGGAAAGTGGAGGGAATAGAAAGAAGGTAAAAGACTGTAGAAATGTCTTAACAATGTAGGGTTAAAGACAAGCAGAGACCAAGACCTCATGAACGGGGGCCTTTTCTCTAATTCTTTTTGATATTAAGCTTAAAAAGCTGTCCTAAGTAACACAAGACTCATCCTTTCTGGGTTCATTATACACATTTCTTCTGTTTTGCTGAGGTTTGGTTAAGATTTAATTTCTTTTTGCATGGGTGCCATAGCACAACATGAAAACAAAACTGTGAGAAATTAAATAGCTCCAAGAGTGTAGGTGGACTTCTGTGAAACTGGTGCTGAATGAATTTTTAGAAAGCAGGATGCATGGCTAGAGCCTCTGCACATGGGTTCTATTATTAAATATCTAACTCTTCTAAATTGGGAAGGATAATAACAAGCCATCTTGTGGAGAAGCTGAAGGGCTAAACAATACAATCTTGAAACAAAAATAAGACTTTGTTTTCATTTTCCTTTATAACTGTTAAAGTGTCACCAAGGCATCACAGCATGGAAATGCAAAGGATGAATGCTAAAGAAAAAAAGGGAGAATGGTTGCCAGTACACTTACCATCTTAGCATTGAAAATATTGTGGCTTTTTTCAGAGAAACCTACCCTTGTCTGTGATTCTGAATATACATATACTTCCTTACATTCAGGCTGCCACTGAGCAGAATCTCATAGAGCAGACCTCCAATCTATTTAGAACTGGGATCTGAGCAAAATATGATGTACCAACACATAGCATACTGTTCGCAAAGTCAACGTTTTCTCAGCTTCCCTATCTTCCGGAATTAAGGTAAGGAAATTCACCTTCCTATCCTTATTCTTGGACATTTAGATCATGGCTAATATTTCATAGAACTAAATGCTGCAGCAATACACACTTTATTGATGTAGTTATTTCTGATATGCTTTTTCTATATACTCTGTTTTGCATAGATCATGGATGTGTAACAACACGTATAGCTTTTAGTATGTAATGCTAAATTGTTCTTCAAAAGATTCTGACCAGGGCCTGGAGGGACTTGTCAGTAGGTAAGAGTAATGCTGCTCTTCCAGAGGACCCCAGTTGAGTTCCCTGTGTAAGTGTGGAGCAACTCACAACTGTTTACAACTCTAGCTTCAGGAGATCCAAAACCCTTGACCTCCACAGGCATATGCATTCATGTGTATATACACAGACACATACAATGGCACATCATTAAAAATAATCCTTGAACAGATGTATATCAAGTGATACTTTTGACAACAATATGTGGCTGCCCATGAGCCTTGTCAATAAGGACAGGTGAAGGCTTAATATTTTCCTAGTGTCATTGTCCAAACAGTGTCCCAATGCACTGTGTAGATGCTAAACTTCAGATTTATTGCATCTTATTGTAATTAGTTGAAGCTGTCAGGAGATGTGAAAGTTAATAAAAATTTAAGTTATGACTCATATACCTGTAAAAGGACTATAGATATTATTTAGCCTAGTCTTTCACCCATAGAGAGATTTTTGCAGCAATAATTTTAGCCGAAGCCTATCCAATTACCCTAGCCTGCTCTCTGTGCTTAATTGCCCTTGTTTAGTGTGTCACAGGGCACCAGTGTTTCAAACCCCAAATCTTCGCAAGCATACCTCCCTGCCTCTGCTCTGCCCTTATCCCTCATGGGGATTACTTCAGTAAATTCTTCTGTCACATTTCTGCCTCTTCTTCAGCGATGGGTGTCACGTGTGGTCTAAAATATTGACCTTAAAGAGAATGTGATTCCTCTGTCAAATTCTTACAGGATGTCTTTCATTGATTTCAAAACAATATCTGAACTCAATGGCATAACATATAATCTAGCTCAGACTTAGGTCTCCTTCATACCTGCTCAGCAGCACAAAAGCATGTGTATATGAACCTTCATCCGAACATGCCCTGCCTGACTCATCATAGACTAGACCCCCTCATGGGCTATTATGACTCTACACCCTCACCGTGTTCAATGAAGGATCGAAAACTGTACCATCAGAGACTAAATCCCTGTCACCAGAGCATTTATGGTGCATTATGCTCTTTTAGTTGCTGATTTTTGAATTATGCCTGCTTTTAGTTGCTGATTTTTCTACCCAGACCTTTTTTCTATAAGGTTAAAGATGTGCTTCTAAATTTGATTCTCTAAGGACTTGCAAAAGCCATACTCTTAGGGAAATAAATCCATGGTTGTTTGAACTGGAAATTTACAGGTTCTTTGCAAAGTCAGTTGTGTTGCATGGTGTTTTGCTGGGGAAAATACGTGAAGCAGTGTTTTCCTGAAGGGGACACAGGTGAAAGGCTAAGGCAGACTAGTGAAGGAACACAGGAAGAAAGGATGTTCTGCCAAAGCAAGCATGTAAAAGGACACATGATAAGGGACTCTTTGCTAACAACATGCATGTATTGTTCTGCCTTACATTGCATAGTTGAGCTCCATTTGTTGAGGCTCCACAGAGAGAAATGTACCAAAAAAATTTCTGGTGGTATGCTACAGATTTTTGCTGCTTCTTCAGACTCAGGTTGATTAGCAGAGTGACATCAGCTGACACAGATGCTCATGCTGAGACAAGACCCATGGAGGACACGTGTTTGGAGGGAGTATACATAGAGCTTCATGAATAGTGATGAAGGCTAAGCTAGGCTTGCTTACAGAGCTGGCTGTGCAGTGCTTGTTGGTCTTGGCTCTTCACTGATCCTCGCTTCCCTAAGAAAGGCACAGCCAAGAACTTTTCCTGGTGTTCCTAATGGCCCTGGTCCCTCCTGCTGACTCATGCTGAGGCTAAGGTCTAGCTGCCACCTCTGCTGATTCATGTTTTCTATCCCAGCTCTACTGAATTGAACTGCTGGTTCAAGAACTGAAATTTCTTCAAAGAACTATTCCTAAACAGTTCTACTTCCCCCAAATGCTTTCTGTTCTATTACATCCGGTGGGTGGTGGAGAATATAGCATTTAAGAACCATCATTAAAAGTAGGGTTTGAAATAATTAAAGTTACAGTTGTTGGATAAAACAGATGAATGAATGTAACAGTCTCTGCCAATGTCTTCTAGTAAAATTTTTCATTAATCCTTCCATCCTACATTTTTTCTGACAATTAATATCTGGAGACCTAAGCTGCAGATATGCTTTAGTAGCTAAAAGCACTTAACTTATTACCTTAACTTATTACAGAGGACTTGAATTCAATTCCTTGGACTTGTGCTTGGGTAACTCACAACTGCCTGTAAACTCAGCTCTGGAGAATTCAATACATCAGACCTCTGCTGGCACCTGCTCTCATGTACACAGATATATATAAATAGAACTTAAAAAATAAAAATGAATTCTTTTAAAACTGGGGAGTTAATATTAAATTTCTCATATCTTTGCCTGGACACATCTTCTGAGAAAATGTGAAAAACACTGTTAATATGGTTCAGAAGATGCAAACTCAGCATTGTTGTTTGACTTACCAAACAAAATATTGTATACTACCTTTGCAGTAAGTGTGATGTTTCTTTATACGAATGGCTAAATATATGATAAAACACTGTACAGAAGGCAAGAAAGGAAGGAAAGAAGAATGGAAGAAGGAGAAAAGAAAGGAGGGGAACATGAAGAAAAAGACAGAGGGAGAAGACAGATGGGAAGCAGCCTGGAAGGAGAACTTCTCAGGAAATTTTGTACTCAATGATGTTGATACTTTGGTGTGATCTGGCTGCCTCAGAAAACCCCTGTGTCACTCAGAAAAGACTTTGTGGGACTGCAAGTCTGGAAGTAGGGTGCTCAGAGGAAAAGGTGCATTTAAGGAGCTCTGGCAATATCTTTCACACATATTCAATAAGGGAAAGGTAGAAGAAAGCATATTTATTTAAATTTGAATAATTCATAAGTAAATAGGGAGATGGAGAAAGAGATGATATATTGATTCTGTAACCATGAATGAAATTAAAAGTTGAGATAGTTTGTAAGCAAGGTGAGGAAGTTATCATTTTGCCTCGTTTGGAAAGGAATAGTATGATCTGTGATCTGTTTGGCACTGACCAATAGAGCTTTCTGTGCAGATAACAGTGATCAATGAACACTCAGTGAAGCCTCATCCAATATAGTAGCCAGTAGCAACATATAGCTATTAAATATGTAAAGGTAGCTTTATTGCCTAACAAACTGAGCTTTTTAATTTTATTTGATTAAAATTTAAATAGCAGCCAGTTATGTAATGTTAACTACTCTAAAGGTCCAGGCAGGAAGATCAAAGTTCGAGGTCTCTCTATTCTATACACTAGACTCATGTGAGCAAGTAAGTGAGAGCCTTTCACAAAGTAAAAAGTAATGGACAGAGGTGAAGAGCTTGCCTGGATTCAGTTAATCAACAGTCATGTGAGCTAATGACTAATAACCTGGAGCAAAGCAAGATTTCAAATTTACAAGAATTTTTTTATAATAATAAAGCACTTCAATTTGAAATCTAAAATGCTAAAACTGCTAGAAGACAATATAGGCAATTAACCTATGGTGTAGGTATAGGAAAGGACTTTCTGAATATGACTCCATTTGACCAGGAATTAAGGCCAACAACTGACAGGTGGGCCATCATAAAACTAAGAAGTTCCAGTGCACTTAAACAAACAGTTGAGAGAACAAAAACCCCCCAGAACAGAAGGGAATCTTTGTCAGCTATATATCTGACAGAGGATTACATCCTGAATTCACAAAGAGTTCAAAAAACAGTCAAGAAAACGATGACCCAATTAAAAAGTAGAGTAGGAATCTCAACAGATATCAATAGAGTTATCAGTCAAATGCCTCAAAGATTGTTCATCATCCTTAGCAATAAGGAAACTACAAATGAAAACACATCAGATTTCATCTCAAAAAATGTTGATGGCAATACAAATTGGTCCAGTCACTCTGAAAATAATGATGAAAAATATAAAAAGGAAGAAAAGTAAAACAAAGAAAATATACTGTGCAGCCCACCTATACCACTTCTTAGCATGTGCCAACAGGACTCGATATTCTATTCTATAGATACTTGCTCAGCCATGTTCATGGATGTTCACAATAACTAGGAAATGGAGCCAACCCAGATGTCATTCAACTGCTGAATGGCTAAGAAAACATGCGGTACATACACACTATTGAATATTATTCAGCCATAAAAAAATGAAGTTATGAAATTTGCAGGATATAGCAATGGATAGCTCTAAAGAAGATTACATGGAGTAAGGTAACTGAGACCCAAGACAGTTGATGAGTGTTGATCTCATCTGCATTTCTTAGACTCAGAAGACCAAGTAGTCAGCCATGAAACTAATTCTCATTAGAAATAGCTGCGTGAGCAAGACCTGAAGAATGGCAATATCAATGGACATGCTAAAGCAATAGGAGGAAACTTTTCACAGTGTCCAACAGTTGGACAAAAACTACAGGCAACTAATAACTGCTGACACAGGAAGAGTTAGCCTTTCTCGAGGACTAGCCCTAGATTGGTTATCTAATACAAAGTCAGTCCTGAAACCATATACACACAGAGAATAAAAATGGACTCAAGATATTGTGCTTTCCCTGCCGTGTGTGTGTGTGTGTGTGTGTGTGTGTGTGTGTGTGTGTGTGTGTGAGTGTGTGTGTGTGTGTGTGTGTGTGTGTGTGAAACAATAATAACTAAATAAAAATAAGCTGTCAATTTGGTAGGGGTGGAGACATAGGAAAGGTTGGATGAAGGGAAATAGGAGTTGCAGGGAAGAAAGAGGAGGGAGGGGATGTAATTATATTTTAATTAAAATGTAAAATGAAAATTAATTTTGAGGTTAAGAGAACTTTAAGAAGCATGTTTACCTATTGGAGAGATGTTGAAATAATACTTTTATTCTGTATTTTTATTTACTGTCACATATCTTACTTAACAAGAATATAAAAATTAAACATGGAACTCTGCATTTATAGAGACAATAGGAGAGAATCCACGGCTCTCTGTCCTCACCTAAATTAAACATGGTTTCTTAAAGCAAAGAACATAGTGATCCAGGATAGAGACTTAGGGGACAAGGCCTGCTGTGCCCAAAGGCCAAAGCCATCTAGCCATGCTCAGCCTATGTAATTTCTTTATATCGGCTCCCTCCTCAACCTAATGGGAATAGTAGTGTGAACTGCCAGGTGATACTTTTAAACAGAATAGAGTGTCTGATATACATAATGCATTGCCCAGTGTTTTTAGAAACTTGCCAGGCAGTAGCGGTCCACCATGCATGAGGACAATACTGAAGGGTGGGATGAAGGACGAATAATATTGAAGCATGCTTGGAAAGGATATAAGAAATCATTCTATATTTACCTAAAAGTGTATATAATACATACATATTAAAGTATATGAATATATAAGTGAATACATTGCAGATAAAGATAATGATTTTTAAAAGCTACACTGCTTTGAGTGGTAATACTCCAAGAGGCATGAATGATCCAATAAACATCCAATACCAGGCATGAGAAAATTCAAGTAGTTTGTCAGAGAAATTCAAGAAGCTCCCAAAACAGTAAAGTCTATTGATAATGCCTGTGGTTGCCTCCCAGGTGTTTAAGGTATATTTTTCTCTTCCTGAAGCCACAACACAATCAGGACATAGAACTCTGAGAATTTGAACTGAAATGGATACAAGAGCCTTTTCCCTGGGGACTAAATTCTATAGTACCAGAAGGTACTATGCAAGTTCCTATGTGAGGAACAATGAATAGTCTTATCCATTAGTGGTGCCTTTGAACTAAAATAACCAGTATAGCAATACATCCCCTAAAGTTGCAGTAGTGACACACACATCTTCATGGTAACCAATAGCTTTTTAATTGAACACAAAGCCCATTCAACAGGAGAAAAAGCATGACTACTACTATAAGTATACTACTATAAGAACTTGTGAGGTAATGGATCTTAGGAAAAGCCTCTTTGGAGAAGGCACTTTGCTCTGATCTCAATCAGTCCTCTGACTGTAACATATCTTTGCTCATGAATTTCTGATGAGGAATGAGTCAAGTGCCCAGACAATAGAAAACACAATATTAAAAAATTATAATAAAGAGCATTAAAGCTTTCACCTTTTTTTTGCTACTTAAACTTGTCAGGAGCCATAATGGGAGAAGCTAAGGTCCTAGCAGGTGATCATCCTGAAATGCCTGCTTTGGATTATTATATAATCTGCGACAGACGAGCCCTTATTAAGCAAGGCTGTGTGGGACTCATTTTAGGAAAGATTCCTCCTATTCATATACTTTTCCTGTTATTATTAAACACATATAATAATCAATAAATAGTTAGACACACCTTTAGAGCAGATCTTTGCAGATCCATGAAGATGTACTGTCTTATATGTAGACAAATAGGTGACAAATAAGATTTAATGCTGATCCTATTAGAATTCCTAAAATTATATCTGTTATAATGAAGCTCTTTTATTGTGGGACTGCTATTAGGTCCTTTTCTGATAGTCAAAACTGCAATGAGAACTCTGCCAGTCTCCAAGTGTCACCAGTTAACTGCTCTTAGATGATAACCAGACTTTCTGCTACTCAGAGCACATTCCAAGAGGTTGTAAAACAATTAACCAAAGGTCATAAAAAGGGAACTAATGATTTATTATAGGTGCTAGGACTGAAGATAAAATATTGACTGGGTTTATCTATACAAAACCTCACTAATAACTTAGTTATGGTTTTAAACCTTAAGTGAATCTGTGAAAACTGAGACAGGCGGTGGATGCTTAGCTAATTACTCCTAATGGATATGCGTGTAAACATTCTCTGCTGTAAACTTCTGTTTCACTTTATGATTTGAATTTTTGTGTGGACTTGTGATGAACTTTGTAACATGTGATCGTGTATTCTGAAAGATGTTTAAGGGCTGAGGACAAAGAGAAGAGTCAGAACAGAGGAACTGAGGTTAGAGGAAGAGAGGTGAGAAGAACTGAGCTGAGAGAAGAACTGAACTGAGGAGAAGTTTTTAATCAGAAGAGAACAAGAGTAGAAGGAAAATGCAGACTAGAATAACTAAGAAACTATAAGTAACATAAAAAAAACTAAGAGAACAATGTGCAGAATGCAGAGGGAAAGCGGAAAAAAGAGCAGAAGGGAGCAGGCCGACTTCTCCTTACATGGGACAGAACAGATCCCATGGTAAAGGCAAGGTAGTTAGTCTTAGTTTTTAGGAACAAAGCCTTTTTCTTACAAACATGGCTTTAATTTATTTAGCATTAAAAGCATGGAAGCTTTTTCATTCTCTATGCAATAAAGATTGGGGCTCATTTTTCATCCAGAATGAGTGAGTTCTTTTCTTCACTGGTGCTTGGTCTTTTGCTCTATATGCATATATAAGTATGGATATGTGTGTAAGTATACAGTTGTGAAGAACGCATGCAAGCTGGGCCCAACAGAATTTGTATGGAAATGTATAGATGAGAACTCTGCATGCTTAAAGCTGTGTGTGAACTTCTGTGAGATTATGCACATTTGCCTGTGTAAAAATTTTTCTTTCTGTGAGTGTTATTTGCTTCTCCTGGTTCAACAGAACTTTATTGCTCCAAACTTCCCCCTAGCCTGACAAGCAAGAAGCATCTGGACAATAGGGAAAAGGCTCTCGCAACTAATCTTTTATTTAATCCCCTCCTGTTTTAGGATGAGGTGCTAAGTGCCTGAGACTGCAGTCTCTGGCCTCAGAGGAACACAGAAGGCAGGTCAGTTACAATAGCATAGTAACTTAGACTTAGATATGTAAACTTTTTATTATACAGCAACCCTAAACATCTTATAAGACAAAGTCTTACCGTAGAATTTCATAAGACCAAGTCTTACCCCTGCTCTGCTGGGTAGAAGATGCTCTTCCCCGTCTGCTGTCTCAAGAACTGACAAGAATATCTCCCACCGTGTATATATACCACATTTTCTGTATCCATTCCTCCATTGAGGGATATCTGGGTTCTTTCCAGCTTCTGGCTATTATAAATAAGGCTGCTACGAACATAGTGGAGCATGTGTCCTTATTGCATGCCGGGGAATCCTCTGGGTATATTATATGCCCAGGAGAGGTATAGCAGGGTCCTCCGAAGTGTCATGCCCAGTTTTCTTAGGAACCACCAGACTGATTTCCAGAGTGGTTGTACAATCTTACAATCCCACCAGCAGTGAAGGGTGGCCTCTTTCTCCACATCCTCACCAACACCTGCTGTCTCCTGAGTTTTTAACCTTAGCCATTCTGACTGGTGTGAGGTGAAATCTCAGGGTTCTTTTGATCTGCATTTCCCTAATGGCTAATGATGTTGAGCATTTTTTAAGGTGCTTCTCAGCCATTCGAATTTCTTCAGGTGAAAAATCTTTGTTTAGGTCTGTACCCCATTTTTTAATAGTGTTGTTTGGTTCCCTGGGGTCTAACTTCTTGAGTTCCTTGTATATATTGGATATGGTATATAAATGCAATGGAGTACTATTCAGCAATTAAAAACAATGAATTCATGAATTTTTTTAGGCAAATGGATAAAACTGGAAAATATCATCCTAAGCGAGGTAACGCGATCACAAAAGAATACACATGGAAATCACAAAAGAATACACATGGAATGCAATCATTGATAAGTGGATATTAATTAGCCCTGAAGCTCTGAATACTGAAGATACAATTACCATATCAAATGATTCCCATGAAGAAGGAAGAAGAGGGCCCTAATCCTGGAAAGGCTTGATCCAGCATTGTAGGGGAGTACCAGGACAGAGAAAAGGGAGGGGGAAAGACAGGAGAATGGATGGAGAGAAAAGGACTTATGAGACATATGGGGAGGGGGGAACTAGGAAAGGGGAAAGCTTTTAGAATGTAAACAAAGAATATAGAAAATAAATAAAAAATTTAAAAAAAATTCTCCCACCAGGGGTGGCCCAGGCATACACTTCCATTATATTACCAGCCTAATTATAATTTTCCTTTGTGTGGCCACTCTTCCTTTCAACTTTTAGTGGATTCAAAATCTTAGACTTATAAGCTGATGCTTTCTGCTGAAAGTTATCAAATAAACATGGTGTTTACATAGCATCAATGGTAATCATGGAATTCCTGTCAGCTTCCTGATCTCTGGGATGCTCTTTGTATTCTGAATCTTTGTGTCACTCTGGCCTGCACCTGTGATTGCCACCTCCCACAGCAAGTCCTTCCTTCCAGCACTCACACACCCTCTTCCCCTTCCCATTTCCTCCTCTTTCCCTTCCCCTCCATTTCCTTCCCTTCTCTTTCTCCCCGCCCCCTCCAATTGGTTTCCCCGGTTGGTATGGCTGCATAGAAGCTTGAAAATCCTTTAAATAAAGATCTCAAAGGCAGTGAAATAATTTGTTTCTAATTAAAGCTGATTTTTAATGTATTGGAAGGGAAATAAAAGGTGGAATACCTAAAAAATGTGGTGGTTTCAATAAGCTTAGCCCAGGGAGAGGCACTATTAGGAGGTATGTCTTTGTTGGGGTAGATGTGGCCTGTTGGAGGAAGTGTGTCACTGTGGGGGTGGGCTCTGAGCCCTCCTCCTAGCTGCCTGGAAGCCAGTCTTCTGTTTGCCTTTGAAATGAGATGTAGAACTCTCAGATTCTCCTGAGCCATGCCATGCCTGTCTGGATGCAGCCATGTTCCTGCCTTGATGATAATGGACTGAACCTCTGAACCTGTAAGCCAGCCCCAATTAAATGTTGTACTTTATAAGAGATGCCTTGGTCATGGTGTCTCTTCACAGCAAAGGAAACCATAGCTAAGATAGAATTTGGTACCAGGAACTGGGGTATTTCTGTGAGAGGTCTGACCATGCTTTTGTTTGGAGGAATGTGGATTTGGGGACTTTGGAAAGCAGTGGAATGCTTTAAGTGGGGCTTAATGGGCCATCCCACTAGGAATATAGAAGATCTTGGTGCCAAGGATAATTTCAGCTGTGCAGACCTGACACAAGGGGTTTCAGTGGAGAAGAATTTCAGCATGTGGCCTAGAGACTGTTCCTGTGATATTTTGGTGAACAATATGGCTGCCTTTTGCCCTTGTCTGAAGAGCATATCTCAGGCTAAGATAAAAAGATTTTTATTAATTGCATTAACAAAGGAAGCCTCAAAAAAGTCCAGCAGAGACACTGTTTTCTGGTTTAGTTTCATTATGAGCATTTTGATCAAGCATAGCAAGCTTAGAAAGGAAAAATATAAAATGTTCAGTTCAGGTAATAAAAAGCTACCAGGGAGTAAAACGAAGCAGAGTCCTGTGATGAAGGAGATAAACAGATTAAGGGAGTGGTGACTTTGGGACAAGATCCCACTCAGTTAAGCCCATAGTTTATGTGTTTACCATTGAACAAGGAATAGTTATATCATAGTAGGTACTATTATGACTTATTTATTGTTCTCCCTTGGATTTCTAATCTGAATGAACTAAAATCCAGAAATGAAAAATACAGGCTTTTGATTTAGATCTTAAGGCACAGTGTACAATGAAGAGCTTAGGTCCAGGCAAGGTGGTACATGCCTTTAATTCCAGGAGACAGAGGAAAAGCATATCTTTGAGTTTAAGACCAGTCTGGTACAGTAAAATCTCCAAAGAGAGAAAAGCTTAAGTCCATGGGTGGTTATACATGTCTTTAATCCTAGCATTCAGGAGACCGAGATCTCTCAGATCTCTCAGTTCAAGAGCAATCTATAGGGCAAGTTTCAGGACACACAAGCTTAGGCAGTGAAGAAATTGGAAAACAGAAAACTGGCCATTATATAATAGAACAAGGGGGTATATTTCAGCCCCTGTAAGCAGCAGAATTTAGCAGCTTTAAACATGTGTCTCTGGCTTTAGTGTCAAGAATAGAAAGGACTACTTGGACTATTGAAACTGCTTATCTGGAGCTAAGAAATTAACAGTGATTAAGAAGAGACCAGCATCACTAAGGTAAAATCTTCTGGGAAGTGTTTTCTAAGAGCACAAAGAAGCAGCATTCCAAAATAGCCAAGGTTGTACCCCGTGCAATAGCTAAACTTGGTCATGTATAAGAGTCACAGAGGTGGCACTGGTTTTGACGACATGAAGTAATCATGCAGTTGAGGCTTAGCACTGTGAGAAACCATGGAAAGCCATTGGTGAAGACGCAGCCTCAGTTGGAATTGACAGTTGAGGCCTGAAGGGGTCATGCAAGGAAGCTGAGGCTGAGCACCATGAAGAGGACCTCTGAGAGGTTATTGGTGAAGCCTAGTTGCATCAGAAGACACCAGCAAATTAAAGATGCCAGTACCATTGGATGATCACCGGCAGCATTAGAGTGGAGTCAAACTGCCTGAAGTGCTATAGAGAGAAGAGCTGGAGAAATGACCCAAGTCCTTGGAAGAACCCACAAGATCATGTGGATTCACAATCATTGGAACAAGAAGATGTAAAGTTGAACTTGCTTTGATTTTAAAGATTAATTTGATTAAAAAGAAGATTTTAGAGATGTCAGAACTGTGGGATACCTGCTGAGGAAAGCTGCTAATGGAGTGGAATCAGCCCTGATGACGGAAGTTTGTTGTAGTCAACAAAGGTGAAAGGAGTTGGAGATATAGAGTGCTTTTATATCAGATACAGAGATGCAGAGTTTAGAGTTTGCCAAGATAGTTTTTGGTCTTGCTTTGGTCCTGTATTTTTTCACTATGAAGTTTTGGAATGATAATGGATATCCTGTGATGTTGAAGGTATGTGATCTGCTTTTTTTGATTTTGATTTTATAAGGGATTACAGATAAGTGATTGGATGAATCTCAGAAGAGATTTTGAACTTTGGACTTTGAACATTGTTGAGACTGTTATAGCCTTTTGAAGTTAGAGTAAAGGTATTTTTCATTATACTATGTCTGGATATCTCCCCCCATAGAGTTATAAGTTTGAACAAGTACTTGTGGGTCAGGTTAGTTGTTCACTAAGCTTGTCCCGGGGAGTGGCACTATTGGGAGCTGGGCCTTGTTGGAGGAAGTGTGTCACTATGGGTGCGGCTTTTAAGTCCCTCCTCCTAGATTCCTGGAAGTCAGTGTTCTCCTATTTGCCTTCAGAACAAGACGTAGAACTCTCAGCAACTCCTATGTTATACCATGCCTGCCTGGGTGCTGCCGTGTTTCCCACCTTGATGATAATAAACTGTAAGTCAGTCTCAATTAAATGTGCTTTATAAGAGATGCCTTGGTCATGGTATCTCTTCACAGAAATGGAAACCCTAACTAAGACAAGAAGGCATTAGTTAAAATACATAATAATATTTTAAGAATAATATCAAATGAATTAAAGATTCCTAGGGCACAATAGAGATATCAACCTGCATATAAGACAAGGCATCCAATAATCACTAGAAAGAAATGCTAAGAGTGTTTCTCATTCTCCTTAAATACAGACGTACATTCTCCTCCAACAATGTGCTTTGAATCAGTAGAAGAAAACACTCAGGTTACAAAGACATGATGAAAAAATGGTAATGTCTGCAGGCCTTATGAATTAATCCTTACCCAGGGCATGCTGCTGCATGTTTAGTTTGAATTATTCTTCATAAAATCACAGTACACTTAACAGGAAATACAGCTTGTAACTAGGTTAACAAACAAAAGCAGTCACTATTACTTCATGTCAGCCATAGATAAAGCCAAAAATCCAAACATAGATTTAGCAAGGCTTCAGGAAACATTTAGTTTAAACAGAAGGACCAAGTTCTGTCATTTAGTTACTTAATAAAGTTAATCAATCAATTAATTTTAAAAAAACCCCACTGGCAATTGTTCCAGCACTGTCAAAAAGAGAGCTCGTGCTAAGACAATTGAATAATGGAAGTACATGCTCAGAATTCTTCAGTTTCCTGTCTGGAATTGAAAAACACACCCTCATAAGGAGGAAAACCATCTCCTGCTGCAATGTGAACCACTAATGAGCCCAGTACTTCGTCAGACAATCGCATGCAGCATCTAGACAGTGCTCCAGCCAGCACTGTTTAGTGACATCAGCTTGCGCTGCAATATATTATTCTCTGGTCGGTTTAATAAATTACAAATACTTAATAATTTATCATGGTTGCTTTGAAAGCACCACACAGCACTTTGCATCTAACTCAACAGAAAATAAGTATTGACCAACACAACAAATTCAAAGCCCTCATTTTTATACTCATTTTGCTAACATTCCTTTTAAAAATCTTTTTATTCTACCTCTACTTTAAAACAAAAACCCCCCAGACAAGAAGTTTCAAGAGTCAACCCTTATGATATAAGATCTCTCAGATATCTGACAGGTGGCTATAAATTAGTTTTCTGTTCTCTGCAGCATTGTTTGTCACTGGTTGAGTAGACCTCTCAACCTTGCTCTCTTTCCTTAAGAATATATGTGTTTTGCAACATCTGTATCTTTTTTTCTTTTTGAAATATTTGCCTTTTCAAATATTCTCTTACTGTGTGGCCTAAACTGCTCTAAGAATTCTTTGACTCATATAATGCTTTCACCTTGGCCTCTCCTAAAAGCTGAGTTACAAGGTTTGCACATCTACCACAGGCTTTGACATTTGTTAAGAGTAGAGGATTATCATACAGAGGCTAATGTTCTCAATGTCAAAAGAAAAAGCATCAATCAATGAGCGTATCATTTATTCTTAGTTAATTCCAAACAAAGAACATAACTAAATTGGCACACTACATGTGCGGACATCAATAAAATTATGGACAACTAAATAAATAATCTATATAGATTCATTATTCCACAAATGTTTTTGGTTATTCAAATAGTTAACATGAAGGTCTCTGTTGAATAATACAAAGAAAAGACATAGCTGTCACTCGCCAAGAAAAATGTATGTTCCAGAGGGGAAAATAAACAAGGATATCATTGAGTTCAAACAATGCCATGTAAATAACATATAAACATACCTGGAGATTTGGAATTTTAATGAAATAATAAACAGATTTTCTTAATGAGATACAACTCTTGCATATTTGAGTATATGACAAAAGAATACTAGCATCCCATAGCCAGGCAAAAGTGAAGAGTATCACATCACCCAGCAAAAAGAGAGTCAAAAGTACAGTCAGAAAGTAATCTCCAGAGTTTATGCTGGGGGATGGGGGAGAGGAGAGACCTGTAAATGCTGGACTAAAACCAGACTGGCTATAAAATGAAGTGAAGACAGTGAGTTCAGGTGATAGACTTATATAACATCAACATGTAGTAAGTGAAAAGATCTGTCAGTGCCCTTGGCCCTGGATCCCGTAGAAAAGTATATATATATATATATCAAAAGTACATATATATAAAAGTATATATATGATCGTCCTACAAGAATATATATATATATATATCAACTTCACACTTTTGGAAAGAAAGCCCCTCAGAATCCCTCTTGGACACCCATCTTCGAAATGAATTGGTTCAAGAAGGATACAGTGAACTAAAATGCATTGTCCTGTCTTCTCTCAAGAAAATATGTCACAGGTCGTAGGCTCAAATGTTAAGTGAGAGAAAGTAGAGGATTCTTTTAAACTTCAAACAGTCATGCAAGCACTTAAAGCAGTGCACCATGGAATTAACATCAAGGAAACTCATGATTGGATGGAGATCATCTGGAAATCTGCCTTATCTAATAAAATCTGAGCATGGCATTGCATGTTGCCTTGTCTCTCCTCGGTTCACTCACGGCTGGCTCCATGTGGCCTCCCTTGATCCCATACCTCCTGTTAGTTCACATATTCGCACTTGCAGTTTACAGGTTGATAATGACATGCATACTGGTCCATCAATCTTATATGAGTAGAGTGTGAAATCATAGCTCTGTGCTATGGAGAGAGACTGTCTGGTGTGCAAATAATGCTCAGGAAATGATGGCACAACCACCCTGGATCTGTGGGAGCAGGGATCCTGACCATGTCATCCCTTACTAAGGCCCCAGGATGGAGAACAGTGTTTGGGGAGCTTGGTAATAGATTCAGGGTATTGAAGGCAAGACCTCATTCTTTCCATGAGTCCTGTACAATTAATGGCTCAGAAACTCATACTTAAATTTAACTAGCTACTTTCCTAACACCCAAGGGACCAAATTTAGTAAATGCAGGTGTTGGCAGATTCTCCTAGTCTTCAACATTGCTATCAAAATGACTGTACATTATTAAATTTATGTTTAAAATGCATAATTCTGATATATATTTAAGAAATGCCAAAATGGTTTATTTCCTCTAGCTCCTAAGCTAAGTCTTTTGGCCACAAAATGTAATTATTTAGCCCTATTCTAAATCATTCATATAAACGTTTGATGATGGGCCTCTGCAGCATACTTATGACTTCTAAAGATTGATTTCCATAATGGCATACACAGAGGTTAAACCGCAGAGTTAAAAATGAACATGCCAGTAATTTCTAGGTCATAAAAGGCAGCACTACAAAAAAAAAAAAGGCAAATGAATAAAAATGTTTCTTCAAATGGCTTAAAATATTCAAGTTGAAAGAAAACTAAATAGTATGTTATTGGTAGAGCTAAGGATAAAAATCCAGATCTTTTGTGCCTTAAGATCAGAAGAATGGCTGCATTCATGGATGTGGGTCAAATATGAGCTGAGAAGAAACTGGATCCATAGGCTGGACTGGATTCCTGAGGAATAACATTGTCTGTAATAGGATTTTTTAGGCTTTTAAGAAAAACTTGCCCTTCAGAAATGGCATACCTTAGGACAGACGCCATAGTTAGAGACCTCTTCAGCTAAGAAGGTAGATGTGATTCAAACCCTGGAGGTTTGAAGCACAAGACAGAAGAATGCGAAGCCACGAGACAAGCATGGTTTGCTTTCCTAGGAGTCAAGTCTTTCTTGGAAGCATGGAAGGAGGTAGATATGAATACTTTAAGTGAAGCTAACTATTATTTAATCATTTATTTATACTTACTGAACAAACGGCAAAACAGTTCCTCAGAATACCCAAGATGCCCATTCAGTTTTGGAAAGGAAACTTGAAACTGCAAAACTGTGTTGCTTTTTTTTTTAATTTATTTATTTATTTATTTATTTATTTATTTATTTATTTATTTATTTTGTAGATTACTTTAAGCCACCCCACGATTTAGGCT
The DNA here is from genome assembly GCF_947179515.1 of Apodemus sylvaticus. Classification (NCBI taxonomy): domain Eukaryota; kingdom Metazoa; phylum Chordata; class Mammalia; order Rodentia; family Muridae; genus Apodemus; species Apodemus sylvaticus. The sequence goes on from NC_067473.1 coordinate 51,826,711, forward strand.
GAAGAGAGATTCCATGCAGAAGAAAGGACAGGAAAAAAAAAAAAAGCCTGAAAGCCAGGCTCAAGCCTGCTGAGTGGCAGCCTTCCTCACATGCAGGGGAGTGAAGCAAAGGCTGCAGGGAATGTAAGGAAAATCCTAGCACAACAAAGCCAGCAACCCTCCACCCACAAGCAGGGAACAGCACAAAACAGAAAGAAAATATTCCTGAGAAGGGAAAGGAACAACACAACAATGCCAAAGTTAGGATGGGACCAAGGCCAGAGACCTCCAACTTCCACTATCTGCTGCCTTCAAAAATGGAGAGAGAGCCAGAGAGACACAAGCCTCCAGCCTTTTTGGCATTTGTATGTGAGGGCTGATAACAGAGCAGCCAGGGTCAAAGGGATGTCACTTGTCAGTGGTCCGGACTGATGTGCAATGTCAGAAAACAATACACATGCATGTGATTTCAAATTACAAGTCTTAACCTGATCTGTTCTTTCAGGCATGGTAGCTCTTTGGTGTTCCCTTCTCTACCCAATTTGAATAAGCTGTATTCCCCAGGATAAACCTGAAAATCAGTTCAGTTCACAAATTCAGTGGTTTTGGAAGGAACGGGGATTTAGGCTACATGAGCTGGTCGACAGCTCACTTCTTTCCCATCTTCACACACTGGGATAAAACGCTTGCTTTCACACGTATCCCTCCCAAGCCATAGTCTATTCAGGGCTGCCAACAAGGCCGGTATGAAGAAAAAATGAATACTGTCTAAGTCCTGCTGTTTGAAATTAGTTATAGCAACACCTTTCTAGAGAAGCAGGTAAGTTCTTGTGGTGGAATTTACAATGTTGTTTGCTAGAAGAAACTTAAAAAAAAAAGGGATGTATATTCACACTTAAAATAATTGGACATGAAATTCTTAGACAAATGGATAGAGCTGGAGAACATCATACTAAGTGAGGCAACCCAGTCTCAAAAGATCAATCATGGTATGCACTCACTGATAAATGGATATTAGCCTAGAAACTTGGAATACCCAAGACATAATCCACATATTAAATGATGTCCAAGAGGAACGGAAGAGTAGCCCCTGTTTCTGGAAAGGCTCAGTGCAGCAGTATAGGTCAATACCAGAAGAGGAAGTGAGAAGGGGTGGATGGGGGAATAGGGGGAGGGAAGAGGGCTTATAGGACTTTCAGGGAGTGGGGAGCCAGAAAAGGGGAAATCATTTGAAATTTAAATAAAAAATATATCAAATAAAAAAAAACATGTTGTCAATGACAAAAGAAATAGTTGGCCACTTGTCCTATGAAGGTTTTTCTTAAGGCTCAATTCACCTTGTACTTGTAAGACCACACAGGCACAGACACACACACACACACACACACACACACACACATGCAGAGACAGAGAGACAGAGAGACAGAGAGAAGAGAGAGACTGAACAAGTTAATAGACTAGGATTAGGACATTTTTCTTTCTCATCACTTTCCATGAGGGATGGGCTCCTTATGAAGGAGATGGTGGTAAAGACTTTCCAGGAATCCGATCATACTTTGTCGGATTTTGTAATCAGCAGGATTACTGTAGAGCCTTTCTGATCTCCCAGGGTACTCTTCATTCTTTCAAGAGAATGCTCTGAATTGTATTCATTCACAGTACTAGCTCATCAGAGCCTTCTCCTTGCTTCTATAACCCATTCGCCTAGGGTTCACCTAGTGGTTGGTTTTAGGCAGTGAATTACAGTTAGGAGGATCCATGTAAACAATTTAATGTTTTCCTAAGGGTGTCAGTCCCCCTCCACTGCTACTCCTACTCTCTTTACTCCTGACAACTGGAAAGAGGGCACAATGGTGGGAGCCAGCTGAGAGATGTTCTGGACACCATGACAGTAAGAAACCAAAGGAACCTGATCTCTAACGGATGCTGTAGACCTGAAGCCATGGCCCTAGAGCCATGTACCATTCTTAGGCCACACTAAAGGAGGAAGTCCAACAACAAGCACTCAGCTGAAACAGGAATATCTCTCCTATCCAAAACTCTTGAATCAAAAGATCTCAAGGTAGAAGCCTTTAAACTGAGGAATGCTGTATGGAGTAGGCTGTGCTCTGAAGCAAATGTACCAAAGTTGGAAACCTACTGGCAGCAAATAGACAGGATATTACATCACAAAGAAAGCAAAAGACTGGCTGACAGCTACAGTGTGCAGAGTCATTACACCAAGTTCCAAGTTCTCAAACCTGCAACAGCAAAAAGCAGGCTGTAAAACAGATGGCTTGAAAAGAGGCCATACACTGAAACGTCCTCCACACATGTGACTGGAAAACAGAGTCACTAAGAACAATGAACAAGGGAGTTAAGAGGCAGTGAGCAAGTCCAGAGAACAAGCTGGGTGTGGCCAAAAAGGTGTACCAACAACAACAAAATGCTAAGCAGTTCTCCCCCTGCCTCCACATTGAACTTCCTATTTCCTCTCTTCCTTTCATTATATTTAGTGCAGGGGCTACTGGAGCCACTTGTCATAGAGTCGAGAGGTTAGAATATAGTCACTGGGCATTCTGGACTCTCAGCTACGGGAAGCAAGTAGGAAAAACTTTTGTCTGTTTTCACTGAGAGCAAAGTGAGCATACCCTCTATATGAAATGACAATTGGAAAGTGACGCTTGGATGCTGGAGGGCCAGACTGCCCCAGAAATTGTTAATTAACTCCAGCATTCATCTTCCTCTTGTCCCTTTAGGTAAGCAACTCCCAGAGAGGGACAAGTGGCCTTGAGCCAGAACCTGCATCTCCCAGAGTCTCTTGGAGCTGAAGAGGGATAGCCATATAAGCAGGCTTTGAAGAAAAGACTGTAGGGAGTGGACAGCAGAGTCCATATTTACAAAGAAAGGCCTGATCTCACCTTTTTCTCTCCCCCTGGTCCTTTGCAAGGGGTTAAAATGCAGATGCCATGGTAGGTGCCACCATTGGGCACTGAGTATACAAATAGGGAAAGTCCCACCGGGCAGAGCAAAAGCAGACCTTTGATGATCTCACAGCCTCCTGCTTCCCCTGAACTGCTTCTCAGACAGTTGGGATCTTAACTTTTTCAGTGCCTTGCCTTCTTTTGCAGCTAATTCATCACACATCCAGGGAGAAAGTAAAAGGCAGAGTGATTTGGATACAAAGTTTATATTAGTGTATGCAAGTCTTTATATATACATGAGCTAAAATCAGGGCACATACACTGTCACTTTAAAAAGTACAGGAGGCCTAAAATGAATGCATTAAAATCCATTATCCCTCACCAGAGCATAGCTGAGAAAGTCCAAAGGAATGACTGAAATCAGCTTCAGTTTGAAAACTCTATCTGAAATTATAAAAGAATTGTGAGATGAAGGTGTTTTTCCCTTCTATTTTAATTGCAGAAAAGTAATAGTCACTTTATCTAGTCAAGAAAACCTATAAAGAAAAAAAAAATTAAACAACTCATCTGAGAAATGAACGGACACAGTAATGAAAGATATTCAATACTAAAATACAAAAAGGAAATCTGATCCTAGAGAAGCAGTTGACCACCGTAAGAGCTCTGATTCTGAGGACAGATGGAAGGTATATATGCATCCTAACTCCAGATCTGAGCTGTCTAACCTTGAACTACTTGCTTGGGCTCCTTAAGCCGTAAGTGTCTATGCTCCAGGACTTCCTGTGGACTCAATGAGAAAGGCACAAAGCACTGGGTGATTCCCAGCTCTTTATGAGATTTTAGTGAATCCCTCTAAAACCATCACCACGTGACTGTAAAGAGATCACTGTTCAGAGACAAGCATGGTGGCCCTCAAGGAGAAAGCGTCCTTCCCCACAGCATGGCTACTGCCTTGAACATTAAAGAAAGAGCAGTTCAATCAGGAATTTATTTGTTTAGCACATACATCAATACCTTACTATGAAACAGGGGACTAACACAAGACAATAAAAATACCTCTTTTACAACAGGATCACAGTAATTCTAAAGTGCAACTTCAAGGTTTGAGAGATTAACTCTCATTTTCTCACACCTAACCCACATAAATAAGCACACCAAAGTGAAAACTATTAGTTCACACTGGGGTGGGGTTAGATAATATTATTGTGCACTATGTAAAGATTGTCTCTGTATTATTCAAATGCTGATTTCTGTGCCAACAGAGTGTGGAGTGCAGATGGGGCTTTGGCATTGTTATTCCTATGACTACATCATACTTCCTAAACACTCCCTATCACCTTCTGATAGGTTTATTAAAAATCTGATTGCCCTCTCAGCAAGCACTTGTTGGCATCCATAATAGTGTCTGGGTTTGGTAACTGTATATGGGATGGATCCCCAGGTGGGACAGATTCTGGATGACCTTTCCTTCACTCTCTGATCCACACTTTGTCTCTGTATCTCCTCCCATGGGTACTTTGATCCTGACAGGAGCCTGATATAGCTGTCTTCTGAGAGGCTCTGCCAGTGTCTGAAATACAGAAGTGGATACTCACAGCCATCCATTGTACTGAGCACAGGGTCCACAATGGAGGAGCTAGAGAAAGGACCCAAGGAGCTGAAGGGGTTTGCAGCCCCATAGAAGGAACAACAATATGAACCAACCAGCACCCCCAGAGCTCCCAGGGACTAAACTATCAACCATTGAGTACACATGGAGGGACCCATGACTCAAACTTCATAGGCAGCAGAGGATGGCCTTGTTGGACATCAAAGGGAGGAGAGGCCCTTGGTCCTGTAAAGGCTTGATGCTCCAGTGTAGGGGATTACCAGAACAGGGAAGCCTCAGTAGGTGGATTAGTGAGCAGGGGAAGGAGGGGATAGGATAGGGGGTTTTCAGAAGGTAAATGAGGAAAGAGGACAACATTTGAACTATAAATAAAGAAAATATCTAATAAAAAATCTGATTGCCTATAGCAACAGCAGGACATAGAAGGTGGGACTACTGGGAAGAGATAGGAACTCCTGGAGAAAGTGAGGACTAAAAGGATTCACCAGGGAGATGCCGAGGACGAAGCATGCGAGGACTGAAGGAATAATTAACAAGTCACATGCCAGATGTTAGATTATAATAAACGGGTTAATTACATTATATCAGCCAGTTAGAAACAAGCTGAGCTATAAGACCTAGGTATCCATCAATGAACAGAACTCTCCGTGTTATTATTTGGGAGCTAATGGTCCCCCCAAAAAGTCTCATTATAGGGGGGATAGTTAGAGGGTTTAGCTTTGAAATAAGGCTTCTTCATCTATAATGTAGAAACAATAATATGTCTACCATATAGATTTCTATAAGCTGGAAATAAGATGAGACATGCAGGATAGCTTACGGCTTTGCATGAATACTGTACCAAGCATCCAGGTAATGGAGAACAGAAATTTTACCCTTGTTATAATAAGTGTTCAATACTATTGCATCATCAAACAATTGTAGCCACATGAGATGTAGAGGCACTGGAAAGCAGACACGTGTTTTGTGCTGCTTCCTCCACCATGCCGACACACTCTACTGCTCATGCAAGCATCCTTTCTCAGTATCCATGAGCATCGTGACACTATTTTAGGCTCTCTATTGTCTATGGGTAGGATATAGTCACAGAAGCTACATTTTTCCTCTGGGTGATGCCGAATGACCTCCATGACATTCTACTCACAATGTTGTTCCTTGTCAATATCATAGACTGTATCCAAATGACCATCCCAGGCTTGGCTAAGTAACGATGCTAACAATGTTGGTTCATCCAGCACCTTCCAGGCCCTAACGAGTTCACAAACTAAAATTACGTTTGTGAAGAAAATGCTTTCTTATCCTTCAGGGAGCTGAGCTGGGCAGTTAGTAACGCTGAGTAAGCCAGCATCCAGCTTCCACACCTAACATGGAGAGCAACAGGAAACTGGAAACGGTACTTGAAATTGAAAAGTAAGCCATTTTGTTTTGGATTTAAAAATGAACTTTCACCCTGTATCTTCAATCTCAGCTCCTCTTCCTGCATCTGTCAGGTCAGGAACATTTAGCATTTCTACCATTCATACTTGGTTTCATTGATATTTTTTAAACAATCTGTTTTGCTGAGGTTAAAATGTTAATAATGCTTCTTCTCACAGGATTCTGACTATAGTCACTAGTCACCACCGGAGCCTGACCCACTTTTCTAAGCTGCTTTCTCTCAGCTGCCCAGCTTCCTGCTGGGTGGCTTCACAGTTCATCTGCTGCTGCTCCCTGGTGCCCTAGGCCCTGAAGCCATCTTGGCTGCATCTGATAGGCACTTGATGAGAAAGTCAATATTGCCACCCTTCTTCACCTTGGTCACATAGCCATGAGATGCCAGAACTAACATCAGATTCATTATCTTTGTTATCAGTAGAAGAGCCCTTGGTAAACCACAAACAAAATGAAAGGAGAATTGAAATGTTCTGCTGGGTAGCATCCTACACAGCATAATTCTAGGACCCCTGGCTGGAATACAGCATCCCTCAGACAGTTTGGTTGTTTCCCATGACTGTCATTTTAATATGAATGTGTGTGTGTGTGTGTGTGTGTGTGTGTGTGTGTGTTTTCTTCCTTTAAAGATGTATTCTTTCATTTCATCAGATCAACTGCTTGCTTGTTGGCTAATTGTCTCCGAGCACAGCCCAGAGGCAGGGTCCTCTGTAATCACTGCAGATGGTGTTGTTGAAGGGGAGACTTTAAAGACCATTATTTCTTTGCTTATCCATCTCTGGGCTTATTTTATTTTGTTTTGTTCTATTTGCATCACCTTGAGACAAAAGAAATGAGAAATGAGCTCAGGGTTTTACAGATTTATTTTCATCATCTCCAATGCATGTTTATACAGGATTGCAATCTATGTTCTAATACTTCTTCATCACCCAGAGTGTGTTCATCTGCTCTCTGATCCACTAAGCTTCTCTCTGAACAACTATGGAGCCTCTTCTAACATATCCCATGATAATGGTTCACACCATCTCTGCTTTCACTTTTTCTACAAGCTCTTGGTGAAGCAGGGCCACCCTAACCATGGACTTAGGATGCACTGGCTAAACAGGAGTTCCTCTGCCCAAGTGAGAACAAATCTTATTTCTTCACTTTTCAAAATGGAACCTTGCTACAATCAAAGCAAGCAAACCAAAGCCCTTCCTAAGACTGTAATAAACTGCATGTGTTTGGAAATGATCTACTAGTATTAGCCAAAAGAAGCTCGGAATACCCACAATACAACTCATAAACTATATGAAATCCAAGAAGAGAGATCACACCAGAGTGTAGATGCTACAGTCCTACTCAGTAGGAAGAAGAGAAGAATCTCCGAGAAGTAGAGGCCGAGAGGGATCTGGGAGGGGGAGAGGAGGGCCAGGGAAAAAGGGGATTCCATTCAGATATGGGAGGAGAAGGGGGGAAATACAGTGAGTCAGGAATCTGAAAGGAGGTGTATAGCACTGGGGGAGGGGGAACTGGGGGTAGCTACTAGAAAGTCCCAGAGTCCAGGGACCCAACAGTTTCCCTGGACCTAAACGGGAGGACAGTAGCTGAAATACCCAACAAAGGGGAGATAGAACCTGTAGAGACAATATCCGGTGGATAGGCATGGCCCACAGCTGAGGGAAGGGACCACCCACCCACCTCAAAAATCTTAATCCAGAATTCCTCCTGTCAAAAGGAAATGTAGCGACAAAGATTGAAGCAGAGACTGAAGGAAAGGCCATCCAGAGACTGCCCCATCTAGGGATCCATCCCATCTACAGACACCAAACCCAAACACTATTGCTGATGCCAAGAAGTGCTTGCTGATAGGAGCCTGGTATAGTTGCCCCCAGAGAGGCTCTGCCAGAGCCTGACCAATACAGATACAGATGCATACAGGCAAATATTGAAGTGAGTGCAGGAACCCCAGTGGAGAGAAGTTAGGGCAAGGACTGAAGGAGCTGAAGGGTAGTGCAACGCCATAGGAAGAACAACAATATCAACCAACCAGACTTCCCAAATCTCACAGGGTCTAAACCACCAACCACAGAGTATACATGGGGGGACCCATGGCTCCAGCTGGATATGGGGCAGAGGATGGTCTTACATGGCATCCATGGGAGGGGAGCCCCTTGGCCCTGTGGAGGTTTGATGACCCAACATAGGGCAATGATAGGGGGCTGAGGTGGGAGCACGTGAGTGGGAGCACCCTCATAGAGGCAGGGGAAAGGGAAAGGATGGGGGTTTGTGGAGGGGAAACTGTGAAGTAAGATAACATTTGAAATGTGATAAAATAAGTAATGTAACCAATAAAATTCAAAAAGAAAGTGTTTTGCTAGCATGGAACATGGTTAAATCATACAATTGTTTAGCTAAGTAAAAAAATAAAAACAACAATAAAAACAAAAAATTAGATCATTTTAACATGCAACATATTGATGAAATTATAGCCTCAAAGGTTTGCTAGTACTACAAATAACTGATGTTAAAAATAAAAATTAAGTTTAGCTAAAAAGCATTTCTTTAAATATGCAATCTACTGGCAAATCCTTCCACTGTTCCTCAAGTAGGACAGGGATAATTTATTCCAAGTATATAATATAAACAAATTTCTTTCTTGCTAAAAAAATATAAAGTTGATATCTGGAATGTAGTTCAATGATAGAATGCTTATATGCATGAAGTACTACATTCTAAATAAGTAAATATTTTAATGATACACTCAACAGACCCAAAGAAGCTAAACAATAAGGAAGGCCCAGTTGAGGATGCTTCAATCTCACTTAGAAGGGAGAATAAAATAGTTATAGGAATCAGAGCATTTTTACTATATTAAACCTGCCAATCCATGAGCATGGAAGATTTTTCCATCTTCTGAGGTTCTACAATTTCCTTCTTCAGAGACCTGAAGTTCTTGTCATACATATCTTTTACGTGTTTGGTTAGAGTCACACCAAGATACTTTATATTGTTTGTGGCTATTGTGAAGGGTGTCATTTCCCTAATTTCGTTCTCAGCCTGTTTATCCTTTGAGTATAGGAAGGCCACTGATTTCCTTCAGTTAATTTCATATACGGCCACTTTGCTGAAGCTGTTTATCAGCTGGAGGAGTTCTCTGGTGGAGTTTTTTGGGTTGTTTAAGTATACTTTCATATCATCTGCAAATAGTGATAATTTGACTTCTTCATTTCCAATTTGTATGCCTTTGACCTCCTTTTGTTGTCTAATTGCTCTAGCTAGAACTTCAAGAACTATATTGAATAAATATGGAAAAAGAGGGCAGCCTTGTCTAGTCCCTGATTTTAGGAGGATTGCTTCAAGTTTCTCTCCATTTAGTTTGATGTTGACTACTGTTTTGCTGTATATTGCTTTTGCTATATTTAGGTATGGGCCTTGAATTCCTGTTCTTTCCAAGACCTTTAACATGAAAGGATGCTGAATTTTGTGGATTGGCAGGATTAATATAGTAAAAATGGCCATCTTGCCAGAAGCAATCTACAGATTCAATGCAATCCCCATCAAAATTCCATGTCAATTCTTCATAGAGTTAGAAAGAACAATTCTCAAATTCATCTGGAATAACAAAAAACCCAGGATAGCTAAAACTACTCTCAACAGTAAAAGAACTTCTGTGGGAATCAGTATCCCTGACCTCAAGCAGTACTACAGAGCAATAGTGTTAAAAACTGCATGGTATTGGTACAGTGACAGGCAGGTAGATCAATGGAATAGAATTGAAGACCAAGAAATGAACCCACAGAATTATGGTCACTTGATCTTTGCCAAAGGAGCTACAACTATCCAGTGGAAAAAAAAGATTGCCTTTTCAACAAATGGTGCTGGTTCAACTGAAGGTCAGCATGCAGAAGAATGCAAATAGACCCATTCTTATCCCCTTGTACTAACCTCAAGTCCAAGTGGATCAAGGACCTCTACAGAAAACCTGACCCACTGAAACTAATAGAAAAGAAACTGGGGAAGAGCCTTGAGCACATGGCCACGGGGGAAATTTTACTGAACAGAACACCAATAGCTTATGCTCTAAGATCAAGAATTAACAAATGAGACCTCATAAAATTACAAAGTTTCTGTAAGGCAAAGGACACTGTCAATCATACAAAAAGACAACCAACAAATTAGGAAAAAATCTTTACCAACCCTACATCCTACAGAGAGCTAATATCCAATATATACAAAGAACTCAAAAAGTTAGACTCCAGAGAACCAAATAACCCTATTAAAAATGGGATACAGAGCCAAACAAATAATTTTCACTTGAGGAATATTGAATTGCTGAGAAGCATCTAAAGAAATGTTCAACATCCTTAGTCATCAGGGAAATGCAAATCAAAACAACCAAGAGATTTCACCTCACACCAGTCAGAATAGCTAAGATCAAAAGCTCAGTAGAAAACAGGTGCTGCAAATCACATAACAAATGACTCCCATGAAGAAGTATGGAGAGGGTCCTGATCTTGGAAAGGATTGACCTAGCATTGGAGGGGTATATAAGGACAGAGACAAAGGAGGGAGGTGATCGGAGAATGGATGGAGAGAAGAAGGTTTATGGGACATATGGGGAGGGGAATCCGGGAAAGGGGAAATCATTTGGAATGTAAACAAAGAATATAGAAAATAAAAAATATTAAACAAAAAAGAAAACAGTTGCTGGCGAGGATGTGGAGAAAGAGGAACACTCCTCCACTGCTGGTGGGATTGCAAGCTGGTACAACCACTGTGGAAATCAGTCTGGGGGTTCCTCAGAAACTGGGCATAATACTACCAGAGGACCCTGTTATACCACTCCTGGGCATATACCCAGAGGATTCCCCAGCATGTAATAAGGACACATGCTCCATGATGTTCGTAGCAGACCTCTTTATAATAGCCAGAAGCTGGAAAGTACCCAAATGTCCCTCAACAGAGGAATGGATACAGAAATTGGGCTATATTTACACAATGGAATACTACTTGGCTATTAAAAACAATGAATTCATGAAATTCTTAGGCTGAATTCATGAAATTCTTAGGCAAATGGGTAGAACTGGAAAATATCATCCTGAGGTAACCCAATCACAAAAGAACACACATAGTATGCACTCACTGATAAGTGTATAATAGTCCAAAAGCTCTGAATACCCAAGACACAATTCACATATTAAATGCTGCCCAAGAAGAAGGAAGGAGAGGCCCCTGGTCCTGGAAAGTCTTGGTGCAGCAGTGTAGAGGAATACCAGGACAGGGAAGCAGGAGGGGATTGATTGGGGAGCAGGGCGAGGGAAGAGGGCTTATGGGACTTTGGTGGAAGGAAGAACCAGGAAAGGGAAAATCATTTAGAATGCAAATAAAGAATATATCTAATTTTTAAAAAAAGGAATTAAAGTGAGGGAGAGAATTAGGTGAGAGAGGGGATGGGGAAGGGAATGAGGGATCAGAATCAGGTTCAGGGAGAGGCAGGAGAGAGGGTCAGAGGACCAGGAGAATGTATGGAAATCTGAAGCTTCTAGAAGGGGTGTGTGTGAGGGGAATCTCCAAGAAGTTCTAGAAACCATACAGGATCAGGCAGGCTCCCAGGGGTCAATGCCTTAGCTGAGACCTTATGTGGAAGATGCACAGCAGTAAGGATATGGAACCTGAAGAGGCCACCTCCTAGAGCCAGGCAGGACCCCCAGTGGAGGAGTAAGAACACCAGCCCATCATCCATTGGGTCCAAAACGTTTGACCCAAATTTGCCCTGTCAACAAGAAATGCAGGCACTGGGCATAGAGCAGAGATAGAGAGAATGGCCAACCAATAACCAGCCCGACTTCAGACCCATCCCATGGACAAGCACCAGTCCGTGACACTATTAATGATACTCTAAGATGCTTGCAGACAGGAGCCTAGCATAAAAAAAAAAAATAAAGAGTACATCTTGTTCACAGTTTAAGTGTGTTTTGGCTTATTTTTCTACAATACTTTACTTCATCTGGGATACAGTAAAATTGAAAGAAAAATCAATATAGCCTGTTAAACTCACATGAATTGTTTTCTGGGTAATGAACCCAAGGAATTAATTTCTAAGAACCTTTTAAGAGTATCCAGCTAGAAAACTGTGTTCTAAATCATTTGATTATATGAGCAAACCTATCCTGAAACATTCCTATTCCCTATAAAGTGACAGCATGCAAGACCACCATCACTATGCTGAGAATGTGTCTATTTTTAACATGCCAGTACAACCAACAATGAAGTCACCAGCATGTGGTCCAAAGCGACCACCCTACAGTCCTATATGGTTGCATCTTTTTCAATTCCGTATGCGTTTTGTTCTCACTTCTTTAGATCATTTCCCCCATTTCAAACCACAAAAGTTGCTTGAGGGCTGAGACCATATTGCCAATAATTCATTATAATTGGAAGCAGTGGGTGCTTAAGCACTCATTACCTAACAAGGAACACTCCACTAACAAGCTCGTTTGGAGGTCAGTGCTAATAAGGCCAAGGTCCTGAACCTGTCATGGGTGGACATTTGCTCGGTTCCATGACAATAAGCCAAATTCTAGGGCTCACGTGGATGTTAACCCAGTGTGCAGTGGTAAGATCAGACCATGAGAAGGATATGAATGTTCTGTTTCAAGTCTAAATACAACCGAATTGGGGAGATGAAAGCAAAGGTGTGGAGTTGGACTACAGTTAGGGATGGAAGCAGGCATTGTGAATTCAAGGCCCATTGTTTCTCACCTGTGATTTTTCTCTCTGACACATCTAAGTAACATTCGTATTTCCATCTATAACACAGACCTTTGAGCCTTGGTCCTCCCACATAGGGTGCATTCATATGTGGCAAGTCAAGGAAGGGACTCTCATCATTTTGTGGGGAATATTTTAAAGTGAAAAGAATTCTAATTTATCCTGACACCTAGAACTAAATTGAGGTCCAATGAACTATACAGACTTATGATAGCAGGCCTTAACAGGGACCTGAAATTCTACAGTTCTAGGGAGCAGAAGGTACATGTATTTGTGTGGGAGTATGCACATATGTATATTTATATGCACTTATTTGCACATATATATGAAGGACAAAGTCTTTACTTGAAAGCTTCAACTACCACTATCTCCTTATTCTTACTGTTTTAGTTAGGCTGTCTTGCCCAAAAGCTGTATGGATGGATGCTTATGTTACAAACTAATACTGTTCAGCTCATGCTTTTACATAGCTAATCCTAACTCAGGACCTCACACTTGTGTTGTAGGCACTTTATCCATTTAGATATACCCCCCACAAATGCTTCATTTATAGTAAACTCCCAAAATGATATGCAATCAGTTGGGTCCTTGGACCTCACTTTATATAGTTAGATTCTAGAATGTCCCAGGTTACTAAACTAAGTCTCCTGAGTTCAGACAATTAAGAAAGGTTTGAAAAAGTTGATATTAGTTGGTCAGCATCATCTAAATTTTCAAGAATCTAGAATCACAATGGTACAGGAAGATGAACCAGAGTCAGTCTTAACCAGTGCATAAGCAGACAGAGGTGGTGGTTGCAATGATACCAAAGATATAATAGGTGTGGTGGGCACTTACAGAAACAAAGAGTAAAGGGTGCTAGAATCTCAGGTCTCTGATAGACAGTGCTGTTAGAGGCAGACCACATTTTACAGAAGTTGGTTCATGGTTGAGACTCTGTAAGAAGTCTTATGTATTTCAGACACATTGCCTGCCTCAGACTGACATTTGACTCAGAAGTGTGAGAAACTTTTGAAATAATTAAGATGAGAACTGAAATTCACTTTCTTCTCTCCTTTGAGTTAAGACATTGATCAATAGAATCATGTTCACAGAACAAGTACTGTAAATGGGTATAATCTGACCATGAACTACATAAATAGGTGGACAGATTTACATCTGCATATGGATCAATTTAGACATTTGTCAAATAGTTACCAAAGAGTTTTTCCCCTGTCTAAAGAAACAAAGTTTGATTTTTTTCTTTAAATAAAGGAATCCATTTCATCCATGGATTTCATGTAAGATTAAGTATAAAATGTGTGAGCTAAAATGTATATTAATAGTATTTATTATATCTTGCTGCTAGCTCATCTAATTCCTTTCCTGGGCTAAATCTATCAGCATGGAAAAAAAATAAAAAATAAAAAGCGGTGGGGAGAGGGAAGCAGAACCGGAGACCAGAACCCAGGAACCCAAGACACTATGAAGATTCAACAGAATCATGTGTGTCCTCATCCTCCGCAGAGCTCCCAGAGCTGGCTGACAGGGGCATAGCTCAGATAGGTCAATACAATTTAAACGTAAATGAAAGATAGGCTGTAGTCAGAGGCCATGAATAGGGAAGTGTAAAAAATTCAAACCACTCTTGCACAGCAGGTAGAATCATGGCTTAATGCTCACCCAAAACACAAAAATTATTAAATTAGCCAAAAAATTTCAGAATCATGATGTTTTTCCAGAATTCATTGTTAAATCAGAAATTAAAAAGATGGAAAGGAAAAGTTCTTCTTATGGTATTGCTATTAAAAATAAACCAGGCTGAAAGACAAGCCTTGGAGTAAAAGAAAATAAGTAAATGGGAGTTGAGTTGGTTGTCACAGGCAGAGCTCAAACCGCCACCGACTAGACTATGTCAGTGCAATTTCAACTTAAATGAAAGATAGCCCACAGTCAGAGGCCATAAACAGAGATATGAAAATCAAGGCTCTGTAAAATTCTAAAGAGGCATTCCAGGGTAGGAATCCATAAGGCTGTGACTTTAGCTCTGACCTCAGATGGGAAATATTACCAAATATATAAGGATCTTATAAGACTCAGTACAGGAAAAAAAACAAATAATCCATGGAAAAATATTAGCAAATTTATGAACAAGTGTCACATTAATTCTTGATTAAAAAAATTAAAGCCTAAGAGATGTGTGGGCAGATTCTCAGCTACAACAACAGTCATAAAAGTGTAAAATGGCTAATATAGCATTTCATATATGTCAGGCAGAAAATTGTTTCTTAAAGTTTGACAGTAATTATGAGTTAAAATATGGGAAAATTTTATACCCTACTATTGGGAAAACTTGAGGTCAATCTTTTGGGAACAAATTGGCAATCTCTAACTAAATAACAATGTCTCAAAAGCCCATGTGCACAAGACTGGGAACTCTGCTTTGAGTTTGAGATGTCTCCCACAGGACTATCTATGTGTTGGAACACTTGGCCCAGAGCTGCTGTTGATGTTTTGGAAAGTTTGTGAAGGCTTTTGAACGTAAATCCGAGCTGATGGGTGTAGATTACTTGGGGGGGGGTGCAGCATAGTAAGATAAAGCCCAACCCTGATTCTTCTCTAACTCTGCCTAGTTCTTGCAAAATATGAGTTGTGCAGCAAGATCCCACCACAAGGAAGGAAACCTCTCTAGCTGTCATGCTTCCCCTGCTGTGATGTACTGATGCAACCCTTCCTGCCTTAAGCTTCTTCTGTCAGATATGCTATCACAGCAATTATAAAAGTCTCTAACACAGACTATTATTATTTTAAATGGACATAGTATTAAACTGACTCATAAAATATTACCATTATACTCAAAGATCAATGTTTCTGCTTGCAATAGATTGTGATTAACACAGGGCCCCATACTGGTCAACATGTGGAGAACAAAGGATTGTGCTGTGCTCAGCTGTAGATTGGACAGTGATTTCAAAACTCTCTCTCAAGGCTCATGAATCTTTGAGGAAAGGGGATTAGAAAGAGTCTAAGATCCAGAAGTGGTTGATAAATCAAAGAAACAGTGCTTTCCAGACAAAACAGGGAAGACAGACATATGAACTCAAAGCAACTGTGACAA
This sequence comes from Apodemus sylvaticus, assembly GCF_947179515.1. Lineage (NCBI taxonomy): Eukaryota > Metazoa > Chordata > Mammalia > Rodentia > Muridae > Apodemus > Apodemus sylvaticus. Next base: position 51,842,483 of record NC_067473.1, read on the forward strand.
TATGTGCAAAGCCATACAAGCTCTAGCTAGACAGAACACCAGCATGGAACAAGGGATGTGGATGTGTAATCCCACCACTAGTTGATGAGATATTGGCATTCAATACCTACTGGGGAAAGGCAAGCTAGCTTCCTTTAATGATGTGACCTCCAACCAGCTGACTACACACCAGAGAAGGCTTTGATCCCAAGACTAGCTGGGCAATACTAATCACACTTTGTAGAGAAACAGGGAAGAAAGGAAATAATCTCAAAATTCGATGAGATGGGATGGGAAAGTTGAAAGAGTGGTAATGGGAGGAGTTGAAGGAAAAAATATGTTCAAAAACATTGTATGAACTCAGAAAATTGATAAAAATGTTCTTTTGAATAAAAAGAAAACAGATATCATCTGATGTAAGGATTTCCTGATCCAATCTGAGCTATTGGCATAAGCAAATATTCAAGGAGAAAAAAGCATTAGGTTCTTACAGGTAGATGCCAAAGTAGATGATCCTGGGATGCATAAGAAAGCTAACTGAACATGAGCCTGCTAGCAAGTCAACAGACTTGTGACTTCTGCTTTAAGTTTTTGCCCTATCTTCCCTTGATACTAGACTGTGACTTGGAAGTATAGACCATATACTTATAAACCTTTGCCTTCCCGCTACCTTTTATCTGAGTGTTTTATCATAACAAGTGAAAAAAATCAACAATATTCATCATGCATGAAATTTTCAAGACCGGATAAAAGGTTCACCCATTATAACAAAGGTGTCTTGCCTAGTCATAGATAAACAAAGCTTGTAGCAACTCCAAGATTCCATGATTGCCATTGTCATTAGGGTTTGCATCATGTCTTTCAGAAGTTTGCCCATATACTGGCCACTTTTTTTTTTAATCTGGTATACATTTATTTTATCTTACATGAAACTTGATACCCTACTAAGTGTGGCCAGAGTGAAACTTATTTTAGTCCCTTAGCATGCGTCAGTATAAAATACCCGTGTAGAGTCACATTCACCTTTTGTTTGCTCCTCTTTCACTTCACTGACAAACAGAACAAAATAGAGCAACAACAAATGAAGGGCAATTTCTTTGCAAGCTTACCTTACATTGGGAGATGGAGACCAAGCCAATGTGAATACAAAGACAAACCAAGGGAGTCAACAAGTCATTAGGCATGCTAAACTGAATCAAGCATGACCCAGAAGCTCAGAGAATAACATCAGTTCTTTACTTCCTCACACATATCAGCAGACAATAATATTCAAAATATAGATTTAATTATGGAAATCATGTGTTTAATGAGGCAGAAGCAAAAACTAACAATATAGAAGGTAAAAGCTTCCGGTTTTGTGTTTTGTTTGTTTGTTGCTGCTGCTGTTGCTACTGCTGATTTTAAGCAGGGTGTCTCTATATACCCCAGGCTGGCCTTGAACTCAGAATCCCCCATGACTCAGACTCCTTATGTTAGAGTTATGACTGTGTGTCACGCTGCCTCATCAGAGATTGCATTTTGTGACATCCAGTTCTGTGACTATGAACTTTAACTTTCCACTTTCTCTGTTTTTTAATAAAGAAGCTCCGTGACTAATCTCTTCAATCCCTTCCAATCTGACACTCCAAGATGCTGTGACCCTGACACAAGCCCCGAGGCCTACCTATTATAACAGCAACCTCTCCGTTGCACTTCAGTCTCCAGAGATGTCGATATCCTTACTCTCTTAAATCACTCATTTAAAAGACTCATACTGAAATAATGATTTTAACAAAAAGTAAGCCTTTCCAAAAGGAGTTCCTTATGGCAACTCCTTAATTCCTCTCAGTTTAACTGGCAAAATGTCCTCTGAGTAACAGACATGAGATCTTCATCTCAGGAATGAGAAAATTAAGTCTGAGAGACCCTGTAAGTCACTAATCACAGGGCATGTTAGCAAGGCAAGCTATACTTTTACCTTGTCTGATTCCCGGTTTGCCTATTAATACATTCAAGAAAAAGTTTGCCAAATGTATGGCAGATGTGGTAGGCATTAGGGACACACAGAGTTCTGAGACAAATTCATCACTCTCCCGGGGCTCACAGCCTGGCAGAGGGAACAATGGACGAGCAAGTGTCAAACTCTGGGAAACATGTTTCGGCAAGACATTTCTGGGATGCTTCAAAAGCTCAGAAAAAGGAGTCTCTCCTTCCTCCACAACACAGAGAAAGCTTCACAGAACAGAAGACTATTGAGCTGAATGCTGAAAAAATGAAAAGTTTGAAAGATGGACAGGACATAGTGGCAAGCTATAAAGCCTACAATTTTCAAAAAGAATTTAAAGACACACACACACACACACACACACACACACTTTTAGGGGGTTGTGAACAGATGGATAAACTGGAACCTACCATGTAAGTTGAACATGCCAGGAGATAATAAGTATATGGACAAAAGCATATAATACTAAGGAAAGGAGTTTTGACTTTTGTCTGCAAAAATGAGGAATGAGCCACTGGAAAAATGACAGAAAGGAGCACAGGTTCCCTCACTCTCAATGAAGAGCACGCTTTTAAAGAAGAGACAAGAAAACCCAGTTCATTTTAAAGAAAGTAACTATGGTTAGAAAAGAAATGGGAGCTTGTAGGAGGCAAGTCCATCTGTGTTGCTCTTTTCATGGAATTAAGTCTGCTAGACTTAATTCCCTGCAGACTGAAAGTTCCACTTAGTAGTCAGGACCCAAGCCCATGTGAAGGTGTGAGAGACATTCCGGAGTCTTAAAGGGGTCAGGTTTACAACCAGAGGCTACTGCTGACGTAAGCAACTCAGAGTGGAAAGGCAGTGCTGGTCCTAAAAGAACCAGGGTTTTGGTGAAAACAGAGATTCACAAGACTCAACTACAGCTAACAAGAGAGAGAGAGAGAGAGAGAGAGAGAGAGAGAGAGAGAGAGAGGTAGAGAGACAGGGAGAGAGAGAAGGGGGAGGGAGAGAGACAGGGAGAGAGAGAGGGAGAGAGAGGGAGAGAAAGGGAAGGAGGGAGGGAGGGAGAGAGAGAGGGAGAGAGGGAGGAAGGAGGGAGGGAGGGAGAAAGAGAGGGAGGGAGGGAATGAAGAAGGAAGGAAGGAAGGAAGGAAGGAAGGAAGGAAGGAAGGAAGGAAGGAAGGAAGGAAGGAAGGAAGGAAGGAAGGAAGGAAGAACATCACAAGATCACAAGCCTGGGTCAAATGGTAGCTTATATATAATAAGCAGATGGTAGCTTAATATAATAACACTACTCTAAGGCTGCAGTATTTTTGGCCCTAAATGGGATATCTGCATCACACCCCCTTTTCCAAAGGTTCAGGGATCATTGTGAAAAAGCAGAAAGAAAGATTTTAAGAGCCAGAGGTGGTAGGTGACTTAAAAGAGAAACAGTGGTTTCTGGACACAGGAGGGCAGATGCACATATAAACTCACAGCACCTGTGACAGTATGCACACAGCCTGCACAAGTTCAAACCAGACAAAACTCCTAGCTCGGAGATGGAAGGTAGACATAGAGTCTCACCCCTAGCTGAGGCCCTCTTCATATTTGATAGTTACAGGGAGAGGTGGGTATGGCCCCTGCTAGGTAAAGTATGCTCCGATGGGTGACCACACAGCCAAGAGTATAGGAACAGAACAAATTCAACTCTATGAGTTTAAAAGAGGACACAAAGATGAGTGGGTAGGGAAGGGGGATGGAGCAGAAGGAGTTAGGACAAAAAGGTGGGACATTCTCAAAGAACTAATAAAATTAAACAAAAAAGCAAAGCAAAATAATAATGGAATAAGGAAGGGGATTTTGCTTTTTCAGACTCAATATCTTCACTATAAAATGGAAGTAATGATGACATCTGCCTAGTGTCATGAGTATATAATAGATGTGAGGCGTGTGCACAGAGGATAACAGATAGAAGGCATGCCGTAATGTATAAGCATGATTTTTTTAACAGTTAATATTGTGTGGTCAAATTCTAAAGATGTCTGGAACTTGAAAGGTAGTTCTATGATCCTACAAGCCCTATCCTTTTTTTTTAATTCGATATATTTTTTATTTACATTTCAAATGATTTCCCCTTTTCTAGCCCCCCACTCTCCGAAAGTCCCATCAGCCCCCTTCCCTCCCCCTGTCCTCCCACCCACCCCTTCCCACTTCCCCGTTCTGGTTTTGCCGAATACTGCTTCGCTGAGTCTTTCCAGAACAGGGGGCCACTCTTCTTGTACCTCATTTGATGTGTGGATTATGTTTTGGGTATTCCAGTTTTCTAGGTTAATATCCACTTATTAGTGAGTGCATACCATGATTCACCTTTTGAGTCTGGGTTACCTCACTTAGTATGATGTTCTCCAGCTCCATCCATTTGCCTAAGAATTTCATGAATTCATTGTTTCTAATGGCTGAATAGTACTACATTGTGTACATATACCACATTTTTTGCATCCACTCTTCTGTTGAGGGATACCTGGGTTCTTTCCAGCATCTGGCAATTATAAATAGGACAAACCCTATCCTTAATATCTCAAGACCTGGTCTCCCCTCTAACAATCTCAAATAGAAATACTACCTATGAGGAGGGACCTCATAACTGTTCCAGAGCTGTGTAGCATTGTCAGGACAAACAAAAGGATCAGATATGGATTTTTGAGTAACTAATTTTTTTAAATTGCTTTGCTTTTTTTCCTACAAGAAGACCCTCTTTTAAAAGACGAAAAGAGTATGAGACTGTAACATATGACCAGCTTATGTTTCACATGGAAAAGACAGCATGATTGTCTACATGTATAAGCTAGCTGCCTAACTTATACGTAACTTGTGCATAAAAGTTAGGGTTAAAGATAACTTCTTTAGCATAACTTTGCTGAATTCTCATCTGCTCACTTATCAACCACCTGAGTCAAAAATGAAAATAAAATACAATCTTTACATGTATAGAAATGTTTATGTTTTAGCACCACCTATAATGTTCACAATAAAAAGAGAGCAGCTGTGCCTCCTGCATCGTGCAGCTGGAGCAGAGAGGAAGAGTGGGATGTAGGAAGTGAGTTAAAAAGACCTTTGGGAGTCTTTTACTTAATTAATTTTATTTAAAGCTATAAAACTTTACTTATGATTTTTGGACGCCCATAGTTATGATGGAAACCTTTGGTCTCCTTTGGAACCTCAGCCTTCAAGGATGCCTGCGGGCTTCCGGAGAGCACCTTTGATCAAAGACTTGGGTTTGAGGTTGAAGTTAATTCCTTCACTTTGCAATACCACTAAAATGAACATCACAAACAAAAGTTCAAAAAGCAAAGATTGATTTCTTGGATTTAACTGTATTTTTTTCTAGGCAAGCTCTAGGGAGTGCTACATTTATCTATTAGAAAAATAGATAACTGATAGAGTTGAGGACCTCAAATAGTCAGGTTTACCGATGTTTTTGTCTCATTTTTGTGTCTGTTCAATTTTAGCTCACATTGGATTGTTCAGAATTCAGACTGATTTGACCAGGCTTTCTAGCAAAAAAACGTAGTACTGTAGATATCCATAACACTGTTTTAAATTAATAAGGAGTGTGTATAGATATGATAATAATTTAGTTAACTTATGTATATCTTGGTAAGATATATACATATTACACATCAGCATCACAAATTATCTAAAGGAATTTGTATCACTTTGTACTAACAATGACATCATCTAATTATTATTATTGGGATAATTTTTATTTTCTCCCTCTGTCTCTATAACTTTGACACTGTGTCTCTATTTCTTTCAAATGGAGAGTTTTAAGTACTGAGTATTATCAATTATATGTAAATAAAGCAAACCTTAGAACTGAAGTTAATACAACATTTAAGAGCAGTTATCAACACAGGAGTGATTTTCAAATCCATGTTTTAGCTTATTTGCATATACTGCCCCAAGTGCATCTTGTGGATAATCATTAACCATGGGGTAAAAGTTAATTTATTTCTACCAATTTTACAGAGATGAGAAACATATATGAAAAACAGTTTTACCAATAGGAGACAGGCAGATAACAAATAACTATCCAAATGTATATAACTAGCAAGCTATAAAAAAGCAAATCCTTTGATGCCCCAAACATTAATGGCAGAAACAGCAATTAACTATCAAACTAAGGTGTTCTCAAGAAATCAAAGATGTGGGCAAAAAAGTACTCCCAACAATACTAAGTAGCCAGTCATTAGGGATCAGTGTGGTTTATCTTGCCTACATTTCAGGTTGACTTACAACTTTTCACAGATTAAGAAATTTTTTACAGCTTTCTGCCATTCCTTCTTATTAAAATATGAAATATCCATATACTACTAAGTGCATGACATTCTTCTAAAGAAAGCAATACATTCAGAAGACACTGCCATCTATATGTAAAAAGGTAACTATGAACTAGATTAAGAAATATGTATCTGAACAGATATATGATTTTCTATGTCAAAATGTGAAATAAAATGTCCACACTATGGTATTCTTTGTATAAGAAGGGGTGATTGTGTTTCAGTTGACTATTTTTATAAAATAAATATAGGAAGAATTCTCTAGAAACCAAATATTTTGCTTGTCTGCAGGATTTTGGAGTAGAAAGAAAGAAGGGTTTGGTGTTATCAAGGACAAAGGTGGAATACCACTTCTCCCGTGCATAATTTTGCAAACCTTTGGCTTTCAAAACCTAAAATCATACTGAAAGGAAAAATAATAAAATGAACCTAAGTAATGATTTAAAGTGTTAGCTATATTACATGTCATTATACTACAGTTAAAATAATTCTATAAGTGTGATAATTTAGACAGTAAATGTGTATAATTTAACAATCCTAGACTAATTTTATATGCACATTAGAATTAAACAAATGAATATATTATGTAATATAAAACTTAAATTTTTTGGACGAATAAGTTAAAAATAAAGAATGCCAAAAATTAACCCTGAGGTTACAGTGACTTTAAATGTTTATCCTGAATCCTGAACTCCATTTTCTAACCAATGAAAACATGGAAAGCTAGTCCCTATCCAGAAAGAATGGATAAAGCACAAAAATCCTTTATTATAGTATGAAGAAGTCAGGGAAAGAAGTTCTCAAAAAACAGATGTGGCTTTACCACAGAACAGAAGTGAGGATAAAATACTCAATGTCCAGCGCTATCATAGCCAAAACAGCGAACTACAATGATGAGATCGGATAGTCCCATATTCAGTGCTTTGAATGAAAAACATTCCCCATAGGCCAGTGTTTGAGCACTTGGTTCCCACTTTCTGACACTGTTTTTGGAGGCTGCAGATACTCTGAGTAGGAACTCTGCTAAAGGAAGCAAGTTCACTACAGTGGTCAGAGCTGGAGATTTTGTAGCTGGGCTCAGCCGGGGATCTTCTTTGTCTCACTGCTTGCTGTGTGGGAATGGAATGTGATGAGTTGCCTTTCCTACCATGTTGGACTGCATCCACTTTGGAACTGCACATCCAAATAAGCCCTTCCTCCCGAGTGTTTCAGGGCATTTTATCACAGCAAGAGAAAAGTAACTAATTCACCATAGAAACGGATAAATACTGATGTGACCATGCTCAAGGACACAAAGAATTTATCTAGACAAACAGAAGGGCCATGCTTCCCTACTGAATAATTTGTTGTAGGCAAAAGTCATTGGATGAAAGGTTGAGGACAAATATGATTTGAATAATCTTAAAACATTTCTTCCAAAATATGTTTCAAGCGATGAGGTAAACAATAGTGATGTAAAATGAAGCAGAAACCAGCTAACCAAATGACCCTGGTCAGTACCACCAGTAATGACACATACTGACATCCTGACCCCTATTAAGTGATGCTCAGAGAAGGATACAGCATCATTTCCATGAAATTCCTGCAAAAATACATAGCCTCTATCCAATTATGAGTGAGCACCAGATAAACCCAAAGTGAGAGACGTGCAAAAATAACATCTATACTAATCAAAAATGTCAAGGTCACGAAGGTTAAAGATAGATGAAGAACAGTTATAGATTTCGGGAGACCAGACAGAAATAACAACAAATTGTGATGTGGAATCCTGAATGGAATTCTGGGAAGACAGTGATACTAAAACAGATGAAAGTTGAACTCAATCTGTAGCTTCTTCATTGATTGGAACTGCGCAAATGCTAATGTCTGGACTCAGATTGTGTTCTGCTTAAGTAAGATTGCAGCACTGAAGGAGATTACAGCAGAGACCAAGAGAAACCTCATGATTTTTACAAAATGTTTGTAAGTCTAAAAGTATTTTAAAATATATGTTAAATGGTATTATATTCACCTGCACAGGGTTGCAAATACTTTTGAAGATGTCAATTATTTTGGAGGGAAAGACCAAATTTAGGTAGGAATAAGAAAATACAACTCTTCTGTGAAAATGTTGCCACTGAAACTGTATTTGCCTAGATTTCCCCACTTTTTTTTATTTGATATATTCTTTATTTACATTTCAAATGATATCCCCTTTCCTCCTCCCCAAAAGTCCCATAATCCCTCTTCCCTCCCCCTGTTCCCCAGTCACCCCCTTCCAGTTTCCCTGTCCTGGTATTCCCCTACACTGCTGCACTGAGCTTTTCAAGGACCTTCCTTCTTCTTGGACATCATTTGATATGTGAATTGTATCTTGGGTATTCCGAGCTTCTGGGCTAATATCCATTCAGTGTGTGCATACCATGTGTGTTCTTTTGTGATTGGGTCGCCTCACTCATGATGACATTCTCCAGTTCCACCCACTTGCCTAAGAATTTCATGAATTCATTGTTTTTAATAGCTGAGTAATATTCCATAGTGTAAATTAACCATATTTTCTGTATCCATTCCTGTGTTGAGGGACATCTGAGTTCTTTCCAGCTTCTGGCTATTATAAATAGGGCTGCTATGAGCATAGTGGAGCATGTGTCCTTATTACATTCTGGGGAATCCTCTGGGTATATATACCCAGGAGTGGTATAGTGGGGTCCTCCATTAGTATCATGGCCAGTTTTCTTACATAAGGATCTTATTAACCATTTGCTTCATGTGCCCTACATGCGGGGTTTTTACTCAACTGCAACCTATCATAACTTTTCAATTTCAAAGGGAAGCCATTCTGCCTCTATGAGAAAAGGCCCAGGTTAGACCACTGACCTTAGTCGATTCCAACTCTGGCTCGGGAAGCTTCTAGTGTATTTATTTTGGGGCCTGAAGGAAGCTCAGCATGGAGACAGACAGCTCAGGTAGCCTGTTTTACTTTGGTTCACCATGCTGCCATGTTGATTTGCTCTGTCACTTTGGAAAAGGACCCTGGTTTTGTTTCCTATACCAGAGCCACATTCTCTCTAATTTACCCATGTCTGTCAGAGGGAGAGCTATCAAGAAGGAGCTTGCAAGTTAATCAGTCAGGGCCTGAGCATCCAGGCACTGTTTGTTACAACAGCGAAGGGAATGAAGCATATATAATGGAGCCTCCAAGCAACAGACTAATTAATACTTCTCTCTTCCTTGAATAAAATGACCCAGTATTGAACTCCAGCAGATTACACAACATTTTAATTTACTATCTTCTAAAAGGATAGCTACTTTATAAAATGCATTCCTGGTTATTCGTTTTCTGATAACACTATCAGTCATTGAGATTGGCCTTCCCAGCTACAGTCTAGAAGAAACTTGACTGGGACAAGTAGACATCAAATATACACCATTTATCCTTATGTCTCTTGCGCCACCAAATGAGATACCATATGGAAAGAGAACCAGTCATTGCCAACAGGTGACAGCAGCCAAGATCTTTCACTTGTTGCTTCTGCTTACCCTGCTTTCACAGTAACACACATCATGGGCAGTGCCTACTTTCTGGTCAGCTATTTTGAAAACAGGCAGCATATGAACAATCTTAGAAATAGCAAATGGAAGCTCTCTTTAGTAGGCAAATGAAAAACTGATGGGTAGTTCAGGGAGCCCACACAACAACACCCTGTTCCTTGCTAGGTTGTCAGTTATAGAAATGTAAATATCCAAGATACCTGAGCCTTTCCTCTCTAGCACCTGGACAGGATGAAACTAGATAGCTTCTAGAGAACTTTCTGGGTCAAACCTGATTCTGCAAATAACTAAGCATTCCAAGGATGGCCAGAGCTAACAGTACAGAGTACATACTATAACCTATATAACATATATATGACAGATGAACAATTTATATGAGATTCCTATTCAAGCGAGTGTCCGATATTTTATCTGGCCAGTCCCCACCCTCCTCTCACAAATGAATAAGTATGTTGCAATTTAACTTCTCGACCCAGCATTTTTAGTAGACCCTATTATTTCCAATATGTAACATTTGAGTAATTTTTCATGCCTATCCATTCTCCATTTCCTCTTCTGTCAAATGGTATAATGACATCACTGACTTTTTCATAAGGTTGAAAAACCTATCAAGGGGTCGAAATGACATATTACACAGTTCCTGGTAAATACGATGTAGTCAATAAATGTGTGTTTTCTTGTAATTGTTTCATCATTACTATTTGCACTGATCTACATTTGTTGCAAGTGCAAATAGCTTCATGGGCAATACTTAGATTTTTTTCAGAGACACAGAAAGTGTCTTTAAGCAAGAGAGAGACAGAAAAAGGGCCTGTGAATAAATTGAGAATCCCTAAGTTACACTGTAAGATTTTCCTGTAATCCCTTAATAATAATTACTGTCAGGTTTTAGAATGAGGAAAGTGTACAGAATTTTCCAGTCATATTTTACACACTTTGTTTTTCATTTCAACTCAGAATAAATGGCAAAAGAATTGGAGTGAAAGAACAGAGATAAGTCGAAACAAAAAATGAATAAAAAATGAAGGAAAGGTATATATGTAAATTAAACACACACTTATTACCAGCCCTTGAAGCAAAAGAATTGACAGTGACCTCTAGTAAGATATCTGTGGGGAGTGTCTGGTTTTCTGTGCCTTCCCCAGATTACCTGGGCCTGGATAAGAACCAGCATTTAAACCTCTCTCAGAAGCATCCTATCTTCCTCCTCCACCTTCCTTCCCCCAGAAGCCTCTTCAGAACCCATCAACACCAATACAAAGGCTTTAAAATGGCATTTTCCTCTTGGCTGAATACAAAAACCAGAAGTGCAGAAAGGTTCTCCACGCTGATGGTTTGAATCACTATGAACTCATTCTTTCTGTCGGCTAGCAGTGTAGAAAAAAATAAATGAAGAAATAAATAAATAATAAATAAATTGGGGCTCCAGATGCCCAGGCACAAGTAGCACATTCCAAACATTGTTCTCTACATTCAGGAAGCCAGAATCCACCTTAAAGTTTCATTTTCTTTGTAACTAGTATTCATAGGTATTTGGGGAATTTCTGTAGACGCAAATGAGTTCTTTTTCTCCATCTGTTCTCAGGAGATTAATTATTCCTGCCAATTCAAGTAGGTCCTCCCGTTAACACATCCCAATGGACCTTTTTCTTCACAATCAAAAAAAGTACAGATTCCAACGTTTTAATAATATTTTGTTCTGTTTTACATTGCCAGTTAATTGTGCAGTCTCTAAAGAGCTTTCTACTGCTTTCTAATTTCCTTAATAAGAAATATTCTGATAACTTTGTCAACTTCACAAACACACACTAATTTTTCTTGGAGGAGAGAAGTTTTCTTTTCACAATTAATGGGAATTGTGTTCAAACTGAATTCTCACTTTTAATTTTTATGAAAGTCTTTTAAGGGGCTGAGGAGATAGCTCTTTCAGTAAATGTTTGTCATGCTAGCACACAGACCTGAGTTTGATCCTTAGGAAAAAGACCAGACACCGTGGTGTGTACTTGTAATCTCATCTCTAAAGATCAGAGAAAGAAAGATTCTTGAAGTCAAAGAAGCTGTGATCTCCTTCCAATCTTAGTAAGGGCCTTGTCTTGAAAAGTAGGTTGAAGAGCAACTGAGAAATGCACCGAGCATTGATCTCTGGCCTCTGCATCCATCTGCACACACATGTACACACACACACACACACAAGGACACTTACATATAAATACACATACACACAAATATACATATAAACTCACATATATACACACATAAAGACACATACATGCACAACATATACATACATAAGGATACACATGCACACATACATATACTCACATAAAGACACATGGACACATACATATATAAATATAAAGACATACACACGTATATACATGAAGACATACACACATACATGCTCACACACATATATATATACATAAAGACACACACCTCCCAGAGGAATTAAGCAGTCAAATTGAAAGCAATGTTAAATTAAATAGTAGCCCTTATATGTCTTTGTGACATAATTAGTACACAGAACCTAATCAGTGATACTTGCTTAATTATTCACTGTCTTTTAAAATTGGACTTAAAGGGCTCAGTGAACAAACAAATATGTTTTGTTTGTTCATAGAATTCAATTTTATCATGCTAAATTTAGAGTATTATACATTTTATTTGAAGCAAAAGATGATATATGCATAGTCACCTTTGAGGCTTGAAGATCTCCAGAGAAGCAACAATAGACAAACACTATGGGCTTTATCATTTGAAGATCTTTATACAATTACTCACTAGTATTAGTCCCTGAGCCTTAGCTTCATCTCTAAAAGAAAACTGCCAATGCTTACCTCAAAAATTATCATTTGATTAAATGCTACATGTAACAATAGGACCTGCAGTGGCTGACAACAGAACTCTGTAAGTGCTAATCCCTAATGTGTCCTTACTCCATTTTCAATGAAAATACAACTGAAAAATCCATGACTTGATTAATATTTTTCCTGATAATTATCATTAATCTGGCAGGAACATTAACTCTGAATTTGGTCTCCTCATTAAAGAGGCATCTCTATAGACAGAACCGTGTGTGTTTCATTGAGGATGCTTTCTACCTGTTCTCTCAATCTGTCTGCTAAGTATCAAGTGACCCACATTTGACACAATGTATTTCATAAAGTACATTTGGAAAGTTGTGCAGAGTCATCCAGACTGAGGGAACAACCAGCATGAGAGACAAACTTAAACTCTCAAATTACTCTAACAAGTTTCAGAAACAGGGTGGACTTTAATGGAGTCACATGAAAGGAGTGCTAGAAGACAAGAGGGGAGGAGCTGAGGGGCTGAAGGAGTAACCCTGGGAAAGGAGAAACTTTGAAGCAGAGAGAAGCAGCTGTTAACTAATTTGTAGGGTCTTGTGAAAGCGTAGCATTTAAGCACTGGCTTGATGTAATCTTTAATTGAGTGAGGTGAGAGAACCCTCAATGAAAAGAAGCAGGCTGCAGAAAGAATGGGCAGATGCTGGGGAGAGAGAGAGAGAGAGAGAGAGAGAGAGAGAGAGAGAGAGAGAGAGAGAGAGCGAGCTATAATCAACCAGAACAGAGACAGAAAGTTCTTAAGCTTGAGGACTTGGAAGTGGGATGTGGACAGAGGGAAAATTTGGCCAAAGTGAAATTGGAGAAGTATCATTCAGTAAGGGCTATTTTTGATAATTTGGAAAATGATAGCCTCCTCCCTCTTGGATTGAGAGAAATTCATAGGAATTTGTACCTCTCTTATATTCAGCGTGAACTGAAGGACAGGCCATTAGACCCAGGTTTTGTAAGGTAAAGTTCTATTTCCTGGCAGGAAGGAGCAGAGGTTTCAGAAAAATGTAGCCACATCCAAGGCAGAAATGTAAACTTCACATGTGAAATCTGTTTCAGTTTCTACTCAGCCACATGTGCACATATCATTCTCTTTGCCTCCAAAAGAGTCTCAACACCTATGGATACTGTAGCCTCAATGTCCCTAACACCACTGGCTCATATATCTTGACTTTGATTTGATTATCAACCATCTGGTGGAGGTACTTAATTTAAACAAACCCAGAGTGAAATCATATTCATAGCTTATTAGTTGGGTAGCACTGAATAAATGTCTATGTTCATCTAAGATCCTATCATCTAAAGGCTTAAAGGCAAAAGAGCTGAAGAGATGGTTCAGGGGTTGAACTGTTTACTATGCAAACATGAGGCTCTGGGTTCGGATCTCCAGCACCAACAGAAGAGCACAGTATGGTAATGTGTCTGTAACCCTAGGACTGGGAAGATAGAGCCAACTGAGTGGATCCCAGAGGCTGCCTGGCCATCCATCTTAAACCAGTGATTGACTGTCAGGTTCACTGAGAGACCCTGTCTCAAAATCTATATGTGCTGCACCATTGAGTAAGATACCCAACATTGACTCTTGGTCACTTTCAAACATGTGTATTCCCCACAACTCACACATACACTGCACAGAAACAATTTTTAATAAGGTAGCAAATAAAAGAGGGGGACACTTGAAATCCATCTCAGCCTTCCACATGTATATGCATTGTCATATGCACAAAATACAAGCACACACACACAAGCACACACACACAAGCACACACACAAGCGCACACATAGAAAAGAGAGAGACTAAAAGTACATTTGAAGCAACTATCACTAGACCTAACAAACTGAAAGCATTAACAAATGATAATCTTCATGGTTTTTGTCACTGAGCTCTTTATTTTCTCTTCTCACACACATAACCTATAATATCAGATGTTACTTGATGCTACACATTCATCAGCCAGCCAGAAACTCGGATAAATCAATGAAAAATAGAGGACACCAATCAGTCTTCCAATTATTTGACTCTGACAAGTCCTGGCAATGTCTGGTTAGGAACGGCAAGAACAACTAAAAGACAAACAAGAAGGAAAAGACAAGAAACCTGATGCAAAGGCACGTGATCTTTGTCAACAAATACTCAGGTCATTTCATGATGTGTCTTTATAAATGAAGACAATTTTTTTAAAGCAACGCTGTAATGTCCTGAGCATCTCCTTCAAATATCACACACACTTTAAAACATAATCAAAAAGCACTGGAGCCAAAAGGGAATTGGGGGTGGGAAACGATGGCTCAGTAGGTAAAGTAACTCGCTCTGCAACTATGAAGACTTGCATTTGAGCCACAGATTCTCAGGGACATGGACGTGAGATCCAAGCACTGAGGAGACAGAACAAAGGATTTCTGGAGCTTTGGGCCAGGCTATTCCAGTTGATGAGCTTCTGGCCATGGAGTAGATGAGTTCCTAAGGACTACACTGATGTTACCTGTTGGAGTTCACATGTGTTCACCTGCCCATACACTCCCATGGACATATACATACATAAATCATCCACATATATACTAACGTGCATGCACATGTGAATACAAAATTCCTGTTTAATTTAAGAACCAATTTAAAATGTTTGACTTTCAAAGGGATTCAAAACAAAGAAACAAAAAAACCCAGCTTCCCAACTTTTAGTAGAAAAAGAACAATAAATAAACAAACATACTATGCTTAGGATATTGGTTTGAAATTGGTAAACAATTCAATTATAGTTCATGAAGTTATCAGAGAAGATGAAAATAATTATCTTAATTTATTTTGAGTATGCCCAAGAAAACAATGTTGGATACTTAGAATAGCCTTTTATTGGCTAAATTTTTGTATGCTTTTTCCCAGATCCACAGTGAAAAGGCACAGAAGTAAAACATGTGAATAGTATCAGACTGTGCTATTTCAAGACAGGTAAAAATTTAAATCCAGACTTTTCTCATGCTGAAAGTGGCGCCATTTAATTTTGTTTTTTCCTTGTTGCTCCCACTTATATAAATTGAGTGATATCCCTAAGCCCTTTGCTAAATGGTTTAGTAACACTTAAAATTCAGCATAAGGCATTCCTGCCTTTAGGAGCTGCCTCTTTCAGCTTTATAGATGACTGACATATAAACAAACACTGTGGCCAGAACGGAGCCAGTTTTGGACTGGCAAATGACCACATATAGCACATTCCTCCTTGGTCATTTTTGTGATGACAGCTCTGGCCATATTATCATAGCTATAAGACAGAGTTTGTGACTTTTCAACCCAATCGATCTTAGCTATTGAAGTCTTCCTTGAACGACAGAATTCCCTTTTCTATAAAAAACTGTTAAGCTTAAAGGGATGAAGGTAATTTTCCAGCTCCTAAACAGACTCCAGAAAGTGAATCATGATGTGCAAAACCTCTTTATCTACTTCACTTCACTGATCAACATATTTTGTAAGACAAGCAAATGCAGAATTCTCAGAGGCATTTCAAGGGCTTGACTCTGGAAAGTTAATCCCCTTCCCCCAATTTATCACTGATTTCTATTCTCTTTTCTTATGCCATCACTGAGTGTAAGAAAATATAACAAGAAGTTATATTTCTCGAGAACGAGCCTGGAGCAGTTCAACCTCTGAGTGCTCTGGACACTTTTGGGGCCTGAAGACCACAGGCTGTGTGCATTTAAGAGGGTGCTATCACTACAGTGCACCGCTACTATGTGCCAGGCTGGTGCTGTCTCTGCTCCAGTCTGCCAGTGTATGAAAAAACTATGGATGGATGCTTCCTACACGTTACAGAGAGGACCAGGCCACACATGAAAGGAATTCCAGGGAAAGCATTTAGCCCAGCACAAGGCTTAGGAGACAAGAGAATAAAGTGTTTCTATAGTCCTCTTTGGACTTAGGCATTTGCTGGCCAGGTTGGTCTGAGCCCGACACGTCAGTCCAGAGGATCTTGTAACTCTGTGGCACTTTCTCCCCCACTTGCTCTGGTTCTCAGTGTTTCTCTCCATGCACTATAAAGATTTACGATGACCACCATTACCACCCGTACCCTTAAAGCTCTTCAGGAGCTTTCAGTCTTCCTAATGCTGCGACTCTTTATACAGTTCATCACGATGTGGTGATCCCCAACCATAAAATTATTTTAGAGGTTACTTCATAACCTGTAAATAACTGTAATGTTGCTACTGTTATCAATGAGAGTATAAATATCCATGTTTTCCAAAGGTGACCCTTGTAAATGGGTCATTTGACTCCTGAAGGGATTATGACCCACAGGTTGAGAACTGACAGCAACATTTTTACTGTTATTACATGCCTTCCTTCTCTTCTCTTCTCTTCTCTTCTCTTCTCTTCTCTTTTCTTTTCTTTTCTTAGTCATTTCATTTGTTTACATATCAAATGTCATCCCCCTTCCCAGTCTCCCTTCCGTGAACTCCCAACCCCATTCCCCTCCCCTCTGCCTCTAAGAGGGTGCTCCCCCTACCTCTCCACCTACTCCCTCCTCCTTCTATCTTTGTAGACTTCGTCCCTACAATTCCTCTATCCTTCTTAACCTTGGAGGTAAGACTAGTATTAACATTTCTCTTACCTATGATATATCATTTGAATTATAATTTTATTACACAGAAACTAAATTTCTCATCCACCATATGAAAACACTATTATTATGGCAATGATGACAGTGCTGGTGTTTACAGAAACCACATATTAAGCAGGGCTTTCTCTGTGACTTCCTGGAGGTCTTTCCATGTGTACATCAGGGGCAAGAAAATTGAACTTTAGGAAGATAAAGTGACTTGGTCAAAGTCAAACCCAGTGAGCAGCAGAGAGAATATTTGAGTCATGTCTGTTTGACTCCCAAACCCCAGCTTTCCACAGTGCCCCCATGTGACTTTGTAGGTCAAATAATAAAATCAGAACACCAGGGATTTGTTATGTACAAATGTGCTGCCTTTCAAGCTTATCAGGAAAAACGTATTTCATTTTATTTCAACAAAAGACAAACACTAAAGAATAAATTAAGGTAGCCTAGACATTTGATTTATACTGCTTCAGTAAAGCGTGTGGCCGTGGGTTTCTAAATGAAAGCTGGGGATGCAATAGCCCGTAATGCACCTTAATTGATTTATGGATACTGTGTCTCTTAATAACTCACAGTTAGCCATTCCCAATTTTTACCAAACCCCTTCAATAAGAGCTTGCTCAAAACATTTAACATGGTTTTCTTGTGGTTAGAGTAAATGTTGCCCACCATGATACTTTAGTATCAAATATTTTACTATCACCATCAACGTATTTGCTTTGACCAGTGATTTATCTTTAGGTCTAATTATTCTTGTGGAATGTGCCCTAAAATGAACTTTTCTGCCCATCATCTGATATGATTCTATTCTCTAAGGTCTCATATTATATGTATCCAGGTCTCTGTGTATCTTCCTGTGTATCACTTCCCAACCTTCATGAGCACAGATCTATGTTTACATGTACTGGTAGGAATGGATTTGTCTCTTCGATGTCTCTTTTATGTGAAACAGGATTTTCATTTGGTTATTTTAAAGATGAGACTAACACTGGTTTAGGACGAATATCTTAACTTGCTCTTGCATGCATCTGTAAGAATAAAAATAACACTTTCTATAGTCTTAATTGGTCTTTATTTCTGTCAGTTTCTAGTAACTTCTATCAGTAGCACTATTTTATTTTATACATATGATACATTGTAATCTATAGCTTATTTATGACTGTATCACAAGTATTATTTGTCTTCTTAGCACAATAATTTCCATAACATATGCAATCAATAAATATTCACTGAATCTGTATTATTTAGATATGGAGGCATAGCTAGAGAGGGGCACAATTTCTACCAAATGGAATAAAACATGGACACTCGATTAGGTCCAATGACACGTTTTAAGCCTATATTTCATTAATTGAATACATCTGTCCCTTCTCTTTAGTAATGTATCTGGATCAGTGCTTCTTAATAGAAACATAATGCAAATCATGCCTGTGTTTTCAAATTTTAATAGACTTTTGAACATTTTCTTGTAGTCTCACATTCCAAAAAGTAAAAGAAAGGTTAAGTTCATTATTAATTTTAATTATTGATTTCAATTGTTAGGAATTAAAGTTTAATATATGCAAATGCATTCTCCTTGTCCCAATATGTCTGACATTTTATCCTGTGGATATGCAAGTATAAAGTTACTGTTGAGTGTAGTTGTAAAAGAAGAACAAGAATGGAGGTGTCCTACTTTGTCCCTGTCTCATCAGGTTTTTGTTGAGATGGCAAATAGCTGAGGTCAGCAATCTAAAAGGAAAGTTACTCTGTTCCATGCTTTCATGTGGTTTCAGACAAAGGCTGACTGGAGCCATTGCTTTTATCCCAAGAGAAGGTAAGCCATTGTGGCAGATAGGGTATGACAGAGCAGAGTCACTCACCTCACAAAAGCAAGGAAGCAGGGACACATGACTGTCCTCAGCACCATCCTCCTTCTATTTTTATTTCATTTTAGCCCCTAGACAGGTATTGCCCACAGTCAGAGTGGGAGTCTTCTAATCTAATTTTTATTAGATTGCCTAATTTCTTTAAAAGTAGCTCAGAGTTCCCTGAGCCTTAAAGCAGCAGTGTTTTCTAAATGCATCCATTTGGATACGGAGTTTTGATGGGTTCTGGTTTCCCTGTTTTCCTTTCTGTCCCTTCCTCAGGATTCTTGTCCCCCAGATGAGAGCCGAGCTATCACATCTCTTCCAAAGCAACCATGCTTCTCGTTGGCTTTCCCCCTTCAAACCTGGAAAAAGCCTTAGGTATCAAATTATTATTTTTATTGACTCAGTTATAATATTTTATTAAGATGATGAGTTTAGTCATTTAAAAGTTTTCTGGCTGTTCATGCTGACCAATACAACACTGTCTGTTGTAGAAATTTTGTTAGTCATTTTGTTAGTAGAAAAAACCAAAATGAAACAAACAAAGCATGTATACTTTCTAAGATAAGCAGAGATAGAATGATATACGCTTCTTTCATGGGGAGCTAATCATAACACTATTATTTAGGAAACTTTTCAGTGCATACCTCCTATCACTTACTTTTCCACTTAAGAAATAATTACAAACATCTTTTAACAAAATTTCTGTTCATCCTTATCAAAAATTCTTTCTAGGTTCTCAGAAAATATATTTTGACCCCGATGCCGGATCTACAAAGCACCATTTACTCTATGCTGTTTTCTGCTCATTCAAGTGTTATTTTTAAGTATGTAAAATGAGCCACATATTGTGCTGAGGTCTGTCTGGAGGCAAAAATATGGAAAGGGACTGGTTTGTCTTTATGTTACTCACGGTCTTTTAAAGAAAATTACAGTGTACTTCCTGATCCTCTGGTTCTTACAATTTTCCTGTCCTCTCCTCTGTAATGTTTGTGAAATTATGGCTATTGGAGGACAATGACAACCTCTAATCCACTAAACCAGCATTACATTCACAACAATCTGTATTTGTCCTTATACCAATAGTAAGTGTAGTATTCACTTCCCATCAAAGAAATTCTTTGAAACAGCAGTAACTGTAAATGTAACTTTTTTTCTTCAGATGTCATTGTCATCTTGGAGGCTTACTACTGAGTAAGTTCATCCTTTCTAGTTCTTTCTGAACTCATGCTGGTTTAACTCAGCTCTTCTGGCTCAAACTCCTCTCCAAGTTGATTGATTCAAACAGGCTTCTTTCAGCTTCTCACTGAATTTCTCTGTTTGGCCTCAAAATAACTCTGGCAATTTGTTCTAATCTTCTGACTTCTTTTCATTCTCTGGCTCATTCTGTCTTTACCTGTATCTAGCTTGGTCTCTCCGCAACCTGTCTCTGTAAAATGGTCCTGGTAAAACTGCCTCCTCTCTGTCTAGCTCTCTCTGTGTGCTGCTCTCTTAAGCTGCCTTTCTTTCCTCTCTAATCTGGTGAGAATTGGGTCGATCCTATCTCTGACTCATTCTGTCAGTTCTTTCTCTTATTAACCACTTTGTCGGCCCCTCAATTAGAAGTCACATCCAAACATGGACGTATCCTTGGACAAACTAAATTTTATGTTAAAGGTATGTACTAAGGGCATGTCTGTATTCCAGCCAGAAGGCTAAAAGGTGTAAGGTGTGTCTCGGCATTCCAGCCATTTCACACAAACCTAGGTTTTTGGAATGTCATCCCTGGCCAGAGCAGCCATGGTGCTGGATTAAAATTCCTCTACAGTAAACCACTATAGAAAACCACATAGAGAAAATGGTGCCTTGTAGATGCAGCATCAGTGTCAAAATACATTTCCAAGAGAATCAAGAAAGAATTTTTGTGCTAAGTAAGGATGAACAGCAATGTTGTTAAAAGATGGTTGTAATTATTTCTTCTAAAATGGAAAAGTAAGTGATAGGAGGTATCAATTTATGCACTGAAAAATTTCCTAAATATTAGTATTATGGCTACCTCCCCATGAAAGAAACATGTATCATTCTATCTCTGCTTGTATCTTAGAAAGTGTACGCACTTTGTTTCATTTTGCTTTGTTTTGCTTTGTTTTTCTACTAACAAAATGACTAGAGACAGTGTTATATTGGTCAGCATGCACAGCCAGAAAACTTTTAATTTACCAAGCTCATCATCTTAATAAAAGATTATAATTGGGTCAATAAAAATAATAATTTGATACCTAAGGCTTTTTCCAGGTTTGAAGGGGGGAAAATCGATGAAAAGTAAAATTGCTTTGGAAGAGATATGATAGCTTGACTCTCATCTGGTGGACAAGCATCATGAGGAAGGGACAGAAAGGAAAACAGGGAAACAGTTTGAAGTGGCTGGCACTGTACTGTGTTGTGTCGAGTTGTGTTGTGATGCATTGTGCTGCAGTATTGATTGGTTATCATCCTTAATCTCTTACTACATCCCTCAATTTTCATAGAATAGAAGAGAATAAGGACTTACATACTAGAGTTCTACATCATTCATCCTGGAAATATAAGAATGCCTAGACTGCCCACAAATCATTTACCGCTGAATATGTAATGGGTGAGTGTTTAGCAATTTTTAACATGGTCCCAATATTTTATAATATTTTGATCTTTTAAATTTAATTTATTAGGTTATACATAAATACACATCTATACAGACATCTAAATAGACAAATGTTTTATTTAAAGATGTGGATGCTTTCAAATAGATGTTTCTTATATACTTTTTAAGGTGTTAGCATTTACATAATCATACAGCTATGATGTTGCCAAGCAATATAGCCATATGGGAGAACCTCGCTCTGGCTCACGACTCCCCTCTCCCTCTTCAGGATCCTCCCCTGACATACCATGGAGACATGACTAGACTTAAGCATATGACTAGACTGGAAAAAATTTAGATAAACTTACAATTTCAACTTCAGCCAATTGGGAATCCTCTCAGCAGTGCTAGAAGACAGGATTTTTCTACGTTTTGCATTTTTCATATCAATTCTATGATATCTTTAAATTATCTAGGCCTCTTCCTGTGGCTCATATCATCAATGAGAAAACAATGCAAAACTTTCTATGAAGTACAATGTAGCACAAAAAGTCTATGTTAGAATAGGAATGCCATAAGCTAGGGTCATCTGCAAAAATCTTAAAGTTACCTTCACGAGGGCACACATTCCAGTACTTTCGGGTGCATTGTATGAATCTTGCTTCAGTTTGATTTTTAATTAGAAAACCTTCCCTTCCTAAATGCAACTGCTTATGCAAAAGTGTTATAAAATGTTCAATAACACAAGCCAAGAAGCAGCCTTTGTGTTTAGAACCTCGACAATGGTTTTACGCTATTTCTTTATCCATTTTGTCAAGTCTTATATAGCTCCAAAACTCCCATAAAGAGTAATACACTCTGAAATTGATAGTTCTCTCTTCAAAGAGAGTAGCGCTATTAACATGTGACTGTTACGCTTAAACTAATAAATTATAATCAAGGAAAAGTAGGTCTCAAGAAAGTGGCTCAAGCCACCGTGACTTTCCAATTCTATATTCAGTACTCATAATAAATCCCATTCCCTGTGTAAAGCCATGTAAATATTAATTTGCAGCTCAATGTGAACTTGAAATGTACAGGGCACATATATGGATATAACGTGCATTATGACTTCAAATTATGAAAATGTTTTCTGAACACACGTTAGTCTTGGAGAAGAATTCGATTTGGTACCCTCTAGACATGTGGCATAACTTTACCATTGTATCACCATCTTGGCAAGATACCTCAGAAGATTTATCTACTGGACAAGTCAGAAGTTTATAAATGTTTTAGAGACTAAACATGTGAGGCTATGAAGTCACGGTCATTCATAAGTATCCAACACTATCAAGTTTTAATTGAAATGATTTTTTTCTTTTTTTTTCTTTTCTATATTCTTTGTTTACATTCCAAATGCTTTCCCCTTTCCCGGTTCCCCCCTCCCCATCGGTCTTATAAGCCCTCTTCCCTCTGCCCATACATTAATCACATGTAAGTATTCTTCATTTTGTCATTTTATTGAAAGAATGGCAAGTTGTTTAGCTTATCTGACTGTTTCTACAAATACATCCAAATCCAAATGAAGTGAATCCTTCTGAGTTCTCATTATCAAGCGGACAAGCCTCAGCATTACACAGCTAAGCTATAGTATTTCTAACGCTCTACCATTTACTCAAGTAGAAACTCAGAAGTCATGAGACAAGCATTAGTACTTTATGACAGATTCCTCGTTTTTATTTCTGCAAATATCACAGATGCTTTTGAAGAAACACTCCTAAATTTTTTTCTCTTGATGCACAGACCAAGGGAATCTATGTGAGTCGATTGCTTAATACAATCAGCCATGGTGGACAGCGATAGACTTTCTGAGGAAAAAAATCATCTAATTAATGATAAATGTTTTGTTCTCACTAATGGCAGAGTGAGGAGGACTGTGGGATAAAAATGACAAAAGACCAAGCAATAGGGATGTGGTACATCTGGGAGGCAACGTACACAGCTGCTTCACTGTGCGATCTTCCAGCGTGCACATATATCGAAACACCACATGCCGATGGAATGGAAAGCTGCATGCCTCTATTTTCAGCACCCATGAAGCTGAGGCGGGAAGATTATAGGTTTGGGGCGAACCTGCGCTATCTCACACTCAAACGAACGAGACATTGTGCTGTGTGCCCAAAATAAATTTCCTACTTACAAACTTCCCAAATTTCCCAGTTCTGCCATGCAGGCAGTGGGATAGGGGTGAGCATGGATAGCAATATTTTTAGGTCTCTCCCAAGACAGATAGCCCTGGGAAGAAACTACTCTTTGGTATAAATCACGTGGTACCTCAAGGTTCAGGGCATAGATGAAAGAAAGGTTAAAACTAGATATAAGAAAAGAACCAGTTCAGAATCCACAATAAGCCAGGAACACCTTTGCCCTACTTATAAGACACCAAACTGAATTTCTAAATATGCACAAGCCCTTGGAGCTAAGACAGGGTCTGCAGGTCAATGCACAGCAACACCAGTCTCCAGGCCGGGAAGCACTCAAGCTTCCAAAATATACACTCCCAAGTCCCAAATGTTATGTCTTCCTCCTTTTTTCTAATTATTACTGTCTGCAGCCCCCATACATGCCTGTCAGGGGAGAAAAACAACAATAAGATATCTACTTAGTTCAGTCATCTGGGAAATGCTATGGATAATACAGAACTGTGGGTCAAATAATGCATTCAAGAGCCAGTCAATTTAGTGGAAAAGGAAAAATTAAATTGCTTATTTTGCATCATGCAGAGCAAAAAAAAAATTACAGTTTAAATGCTGTGCTTTTCAAATAGTTGCACTGATGTTAGGTAGGTATAATTATATTCACCAGGCGTCTCTACACTTTGTCAGTTATTATATTATTTTTTCAACTGCCTTTTCTTCTTGGAATCAAACTTACTTATCCTTTTGGGGTGCTTAATTCTTTGTTGTCAATCAATTTTTTCACTAAGTAAGCAGGTTCTGTGTTTTCTTTTTTTTTTTTTTCATCTAAATCTTAAATTAGCTTTAGTGCAGAAATTGTTTATTTCTGTTTGCATTATGAATGCTACATTTAACCAGTCAGTTTGGGATAATATTAGGAAAGGTCTTGTCAGTTTGTCCTTTTCTCTTAGGAACAAAGATATTATTTTTGTACTTCTGAAAAAAGGAAATAATAGGATTAAACTAAAACAGAGGGCAAGAGGATGTCAGAGCAAAGGGGGGCATGTGGCACTTGTAAAGCTTTCTCATCTAGAGAGGGGAATTATAATCCATTCCTGCTAAATTCTTTGACTATGCTCATTATGCAAGAAACATTAGTGCCTAGTATATTTTGTTACCATAGCTCTGCCTACTGGGAACTATAATTAAAGCACATTTGAGCAAATGCAATTTTATTTGTTATTAAGCAACTAAAAGCTTAGTCAACCTTGCAAATATGGAATTATCTTAAGATTATAATATGAGCAAGCCAACTATCCAATAAACTTTATGAGGTCCTATCTTTATTAGCCATGCCTGCTATTCTTTATTGTAAGAGACTTGTATTCTGTATGACTTCAAACTTCAGTGTTTGCTGAATTAACTAGAAATCTTGTTTTGAAAAAAATCTTCCTAGGTCCTAGCCTCAGAGCTTCTCCTTCCTTAGGCACAGGAGAGAAACCTACCATTTTCATTTCTGGCATTCTGCCCAGGGGATGCTGGTGCTGCTGCTGCTGCTGCTGCTGCTGCTGCTGCTGCTGCTGGTGGTGGTGGTGGTGGTGCTGGTGACAATGACATGAAGATGACAATGACGATGAAAATGATAGCTAAGATCACAGTTTAGGAGTCACTGTTGTATCACATAGTGGTTAGAGCATTGGCAGTAAACCATCTGAGTTTGTATCCTCATCCTGCCCACATCTTTGAGTAGATAAGTTTATTCTGATGGGCTTCAGGTTCTTGATCCTTAAAATGTGTACATAACACATATAAATAAGTTTGTTGTGATAATGAAATTATATAAAAGAATAGTAGGTACTTGTAGTAACTATTGGCAAGAGGAAAAATAAATGAAAGGAAACAATCAGTTTGTGTTTATGGTTACTTAAGAGACATGTCCCTGATCTAATTTAACAGATTCCTAAATCATGATGGGTATCAGACTCACCTGAAAAACCTTTGGAAACATTCTTTGAGTGCAACGTCCTGGAAATCTTGTATTCTTTGACTTACATTAGTTGTATTCAATATTTCACTGATTACAAGTTGGTAAAATACAGTACTTCTTTTATATAGTAAGAAAGAAAATGTCACCATTAAGCCACTATTAAGCTCGGTGCAATTAGCAAAAACCTGGAAGAAAAATATTGTATGACTTTATGTTGAATATCTAGGATGAATTTTGGTAAAATTTACAGTAAAATTTTGGTAAAAACTAAATAGAGTTGCTAAGGGCAGAGATGGCAAAAAATAAGATTAGCTCAAAAAACATAAAAAGAGAAGCAACAGCCCAAGTTGAATAATTCTAAAGATCTGATCTTCACCATGGAGATTACAGTTAATAAAGTTGTATTGTATTTAAATTATCTATTTCTAAATATGTAGATTTAGCTGTTCTTATCAACAGAAAAGCAACTGTGCCAGAGGACCAATACATTCATTTAACTATTTATTAATCATATCTCCCAGCATCGATTGCAAACATTTATATGCAAAAATTTATTTTTGCAAAGCACCAGAATTTCAGAAATAAGAAAGTGTGAAAAATAAAATGTACCTTCTGAGATTTCTGAGATGTCAAATGGGCCTTATTTCTCAATGTATGTGAAGGACAGTTCTAGTCCTTAACCATTAACCTTATGAGTCTGATAGTTGGAAAGAAAGGTTTAATGCCTTGAAGTTGAAAGATTCCACAGTTGAAAATCCCATTGTTAGAGTTGTAATGTAGCCAGGTGTCATAGTCTTCCACATTATGCTGTTGAGTAAATGCTGTAACAGTATCCAACCTCTAATCTTGGAAGAGAACTTTGCCACAAAATGGAAACAACTTAATTATATTTCTTCTTGCCTGGACAAAATTCCTGGCATCGGGGACTCTGTTAAGGAAGGGTTTACTTGGTTTTACAGATTGAGGGTATAATCTCCCATGGTAGGAATGGCATGGGTAGCAGTTGCACAGGACAGTTGGACACATTGCAGAGTAAGGAAGCAGAAGGAGATGAATTCTGGAGCTCAGCTTGCTTTCTCATTTATATTCAGCCTGGAAGCCTAGCTTATGGAGTAGCATCATCCACAGTTAGTGTGGGCCTTCTCACCACTACTAGGGCGATACCGAAACACTTTCCAAGACACACCCAGAGATTTATCTCCTGGGTAGTTGTAGACCATGTCAGGTTGACAGCAGTATTAACCATTGCAAGTAGATTCCTTCATGTTGAGGATAAATTAGGTTACAGCTAATTAGATCAAAAGTTAGTAGTATACTAACCCTGGTAATTTGCTCAGAGGAGTGGGTGTGTTTTCTTTTTCACAACTATGAATTCTAGTTATAAAATTTTAGGATTATTAGTAAAGCTATTTTTACTTAATTTTCTTTAATTTTTAGAGTATGACTACAACATCTCTCATTTAAGAGAGGCAACATAACATAAAGAAATGACTTGGACCTTGAAAGATTTTCTTCTCCATCTTGATATTTAACTGATAGTGTAAACATTATATCAGAATTCTACCAAGTTAAGGCACTTGCAACTTTAAGGGTGACAATGGGTCCACCCACAACTTGACTTTCACATTTTCACCCAAATAACACATATTTACTCTGCAACGCAACACAAACCCGGGAAGAATCTTTGAATGTTTTTATTTAAGAGTTTGAAATTCCTAATAACTTCATCAAGAGATCTCTTTTAGATTCCATTCCTGTGAGTTACTTTTATAAAGAAGATAATATAATATTTGTTTTTAACCTCTAAAAAGTCTAAGAGTATAAATCTCTGATGAAACATTGATATATAATGTAGGTACATTTGCCAACCCACTGTAGCGAAGATGTTCTTTTTAACTCTGGCTGTCTTAGAGCCACCAGTCCCTGATTTAATGTGTAGGTTTATTCACTTCAGGTTCTAATTAGGATTTAACCTAGACTGACAAAATAACATAAAATGCTTAAGTCAAAGTGTATGGAGACATTTCTGTGAGTACTAATTATCCAATTAAAGCACACACATGAATGTGGGTATTTCTCTTATTTGTTCACTGTATTGGAAAAAACTTCACACTGTCAAGGAAATCTATAACTCCAAAAATACATTTTTATAGCTTGGAAACCTCTTTCAGTCTTGGCTCATATTAAAGTCCCTCCAATAACTATACATTAAAGATTCATCATAAAGCCATTTTTTACCATTTAAAAGCTATGATGTTCTTGAATTCCTGTTTTTAATTATAGAATAGAAAATGCAAAATTTATGAATCTTAAAACAGTGGCCTAAGGTTTCCAAAAACTACACTGACTTTATATAAAATATGGTGTAATCCAAACAACTTTACATAGAGAAAATTATTTAGTATAGAACCTATGACTTGAATAACAACTTAGAAACAGATATTGGTCATAGAAAAATGTCTGTAAACTTTTTCACAGAAAAGTAATTGCTGTTTTATGATGTTAAGTTGACAGAATCCTGGTGTTTTCTATTGTGATTGCCAAGTTTAGGTACGCAATGAATTTAGTAATGTTTAACACACACAGAAGACAGTGTCTACTATTGAAATTCTCCACTCCTGCCCATCTTTATTATCCGACTTACTCATGACCCCATACCCTTTCTTGTGTGATTTATCTTTACCGAGATTTTTTTGAACATGTTTTATTCAAATCAAAATGTGCATTTGCTTCCTGACATTTAATGACATTGATGCAGCTAATGATTTCAGATACTTTCAGGTCTTTGAAAAATGTAAGAATGTCCATGATAAATCAGCTCTAGCAGCACTGCAGAGGTTCAGACTTGTGCACAGCATAAGTTATCTCAAGCCCTCTGCTGATGAGAAAGTGGTAACTTCAAAGCAATTTGTTCTCAATGTCGGGACTTTTGCCTTGTTTTGTTATATCTTGTTTTGTCCTGTTTGGCTAATGTCCCACGGAGGCCTGCTCTTTTCTAAGGAAAAACAGAGTGGAAGCAGATCTGGGGGGGTAGGGGAAGTGGGGGGTGTATTTGGGAAGAGTGGAGAGAGAGGAAACTGGCCAAGGTGTATTATATGAGAGAAGAATCTACTTTTTAAAAAATAATTTGTTAGTATGGTTTTTGTAGCTCTTCCCCCTTCCACTATTTCTAGCAATTATCTGAATTTTAAGTATAATGTCAATATCCTCTTATCTATAAATGCCTCTTATGGAAGCTAAAGGTATTATTTATCTCTGAAGAAATGTGTTAAAGAAATGCTGAGCAAAAGCTTCAAGAGAAAATAAAAAGAGTCTAAATTAGTCTTTTAATACAGTATTTAGAAAAGGAAGTAAGGATGACATAGCACTTGTTGCATCCAATGAGATGGTTAGTTCTTCTAGTTTTAACCACATGAGAAAAAGAAATGTACTAACTTGGTGGTCATTATTAGACAGTGGTGGAGATGAGGGGCAAACATCCCAACACAAGGATGTTCATGAGGTCGTTATTAATGGCCAATGACAACTCAGATTACAGTTCAGTATATTAAAGATGTTTCCATGTGTTTCAACATTTTCCTCAGTGTCCCATGTGAGAATATAGAGGGGACATAAAAAAATCTGCAGACAGAGGAATAGAAATATTGGACGGCTGGATCAGGTTTATAAAAGAAACTAACAGGTTTAAAACAATAACTACATATCAGCAATAATGTAGCAGATTCCTGTTCCTCCTTTACATTACTGCTGGAACTGTAAGTATAAAATGCATAGCCACTAGCACCTGAAAGTGCACAGCATTGTGTATAATAGACCAAGGGGAGAAACTTCAAACACCTAACAACTGATGAATGGATAAACAATGTGTAGTGAGCTAATACACTGGACTACCATCTAGCCATGAAAAGGGGTAGATACTGATACCTCATATAACGTGAGTAAATATTATATACATCAAACTCAATAGATGAAGCCAAACAACTGGAGAATGGGATACCTCTATAATAGATAATTCATTTCCACTATACACTCAGGATGAGAACCCTGAAGCAGAAAGCTGAACTGGTAGCTTATAGGGGATAGAGTCCAAAGGACAAAACTATAAAAACAAATAGTGTGACAGTTGCATATTTTTAAATACATACTAAGAACACTCTACTAGACTGTAATCTTTAAAAGGTTGAGCTTACCACATAAGTATATTATACCTTAATAAACATATCATCATTTAACATTTTCCCCTGGTGTCTGGGACTTTCTGTTGGCTACCTCCAGTTCCCTATCCTCCATTGCTACATACATCTGTTCAATTTCCTGATGCTCTGTACATCTCCCCAGTCTCCTCCCACATTTGGGGGT
This sequence comes from Apodemus sylvaticus, assembly GCF_947179515.1. Taxonomy (NCBI): domain Eukaryota; kingdom Metazoa; phylum Chordata; class Mammalia; order Rodentia; family Muridae; genus Apodemus; species Apodemus sylvaticus. Next base: position 51,872,676 of record NC_067473.1, read on the forward strand.
AGCCAACAGAAAGTCCCAGATGCCAGGAAAGGAAGAGCCTCCCAGGACCCAACTGGGATGACATTAGCTGAAATACCCATCAAAGGGGCTAGAGAACCTGTAGAGACCTTATCCAGAGGTTAGGCACTGCCCCTGGTTCAGGGATGGGGCCACTCACCCATCTCCAAAATTTTAACCCAGAATTACTCCTGTCTAAAGGAATTACAGGGATAAAGAGTAGAACAGAGACTCAAATAAGGGCCATCCTGAGACTGTCCCACCTGGACTATCCCATATGCAGCCAACAAGCCCAGTCACTATTGTTGATGCTAAGAAGTGTTTGCTGTCAGGAGCCTGATTACAGTTGTCTCCTAAGAGACTCTGCCAGATCTTGACCAATACAGATGCAAATGCTCACAGCCAACCACCAGACTGAGCCTGGGCACCCCAATGGAAGTAGGGGAAAGACTGAAGGAGCTGAAGGGGGTTGCAACCCCATAGAAAGAACAACAATATTAACCAACCAGAACCCCCAGAGTTCCCAGGGACAAAACCACCAACCAAAGAATATACGTGGAGGGAACCCATGGCTCCAGCTGCATATGTAGCTGAGGATAGCCTTATTTGGCATCAGTGGGAGGGGAGCCCCTTGGTCCTGTGGAAGTTTAATAGGGTAATGCTAGGGCAGTGAGATGGGAATGGGTGGGTGGGTAGGTGGGTGGATAGGTAGGGGAGCACCCTCATAGAAGCAGGAGAGAGGGGGTGAGATAGGGGAATTTCAGATGGGAAACTAGGAAAGGGGATAACATTTGAAATGTAAATAAACAAAATAACCAATAAACAAAAGCAACAACAAAAAAACAAGTTAAGTTTAAAAAGTTCCCTGAGAGGCTCTGCCAGCCCCTGACCAATACAGATGCAGTTACTCACAGTCAATCATTGGACTAATCCTGAGGAACCCAATGGAAGGGTAAGAGGGAAAACTGAAGGAGCAGAAGGGGATTGCAACTTTATAGGAAGAACAGAAATATCAACCAACAAGACACTTCAGAGCTCCCAGGGACTAAATCACCAACCAAAGAGTACGCATGGAGGGACCCATGGCATACATAGCAGAGATTTCCTTATCTGGCATCACTGGGAGAGGAGGCCCTTGGTCCCGTGGAGGGTGGATGCCCCAGCGTAGGGGAATGTTAGGGCAGCAAGGAGGGAATGAATGGGTGGGTGCGTGAAGGAGCATACTCATGGAGGCAAAAGGGAGAGGGGTGGGAGAGGAGGAGGGTATGGGGGCTTGTGGGGGGGTAATCAGGAAGGGGAACATAATTTGAAATGTAAATAAATAAAACAAGTCATAAAAATTTAAAAAGTCAAAAAACCTATTCAAAATTAAAATGAGATATACAAGGTCAAAGGATAGTTCTTCTGCACAGTATGAGAAAGATACAGCTGTATACGGCTGCAAACAGGAAACTAAGGCATTGGAGACTGTGGCTTACAGGAAGCGAAAAGCAATCAACAGTAAAGGGAATACATGTTGAGTGAATCAATGTGGTATGAATGGGTAAAGCAGAAGAGAAGAAAGAAGAAGAGAGGGAGAGTGGGGGAGAGGACCAGGGAGTTGGGATACAGGGAGTCATTTGAAAGGTCTGTTGAGAAGAAAGAGACAAGAAAGCAATCAAAGAGGACCCTGGAAAGGAAAAGGCAGGGAAGGAAAAGAAGGAGAAGGGAAACATGTATAAGCAAAGAAACCACGTCCCACTTGCTTTGCTTCTGTAGCTCAGGCAACAATGGCAGGCTGCCTTGAAAGTCCGAGCAAGGAGCACATTCCAAGGACCACAGCAAACAAACACTTAGTGAGCAACAGCTAAGGACTTCCCAAGCTAACTACACATGCTGTGTCTGGACATGGTCTCACCACACCCAGACATCCTAAGAACTTTAATAGTAGAGTGATGGAGGAACGTGTCTGACCCCAGTGCTGCGGGATACAGAGATGAGTGCAAGCTCCCAAAGATGTTGAACCTCTCAACACCAAACCGGCCCAGCTTCAGAGCAACTGTCCATTCTTTCCAGGAGATGATGAAGTCCTGATGAGATGAACGTAGGCAAAAATTTTGTAAAATTAATTCAAGCACGAATAGGTCGTGGGACTAGATAATCTTTAAAATTCTCTCTAAACCTTCTGATTCAAATATCCAAACACCTTTCTGCAATGCAAATTAGATTCTTGCAAAAGATTTTCTTCAGTGAAAACAAATAGTTAAGCTCATGTTGGTGAACCTAGTCTTCAGGAAACCCTATGGGGATCCTCTACTTTCTTTCTTGTTTGCTCTGTAGAGAACTAATCTCTTTCCTCAGGAAGGAATTAATAACCCTTTGTCCTCTGCTGTACCAGCCAACTTTGGGAATTTGCACACAGCTCACTTTGTCTTGCTAAATATAATAGTCTGTCCAGCATCCTTCCTTTGGGAGAAATCCCTATTCAGTCTCACAAATTATGTGAGTGGATCCGAAGCATTCTTTTCCTTCTCCAAAGTTTCTCCAATAGGGACTACTTCCCCAAAGGAGCTTGAAACATGCCAAACATCTGCTCCTACACATGGCTCAATACATGATATTGATATGTATTACTGCTGAAGAGTTCACAATACAAAGCCAGTGGAAGACATTCTTGAACAAGTCTCCACCCCTATATCCTGCTAGAGGAAACTAAAGATAATCAGAATGATGCTATTATTTGCTGAAGAAGCTGAAGAGAAGGATCTGCTGAAACAGAAAACAAAGAGTAGCGAAGCCTTCCAAACCTATCGGCAATAGATACACAGAATAAGTATTTGTCTAATTTAATAAACAGTCTTGGATACACAACTATTTTGAATACTAATTGTAGGTGCCGAGACCTGCGAGGCCTGTGACGTCATATAGGCGACAATTAGGACAGTGTATAGGTCTGTTGCCAAGGCAACAGCCACCATATACCCAGAATTCAATGGCCCACCTTTACCTGTAATTACGTTATTACCCGTATATAAATGGGCAGCGTTTCTCCCCCTCCCTCTTTTTCTCTCTCTTCATATTTGTCAAAAAGACTAGATTTAACCATCCAGGGATGGGCACCTTGTATTCGTGCCTTAGTAACTGCTGAACTCCTTATTCGAGAATCAAAGAAACTAAGCTTGGGGTCTCCTATAACTGTGCTCTCTTCTCTTAACCTGTCACAGCTCCTAACTTACAAAGGCTTGCAGACTCTACCTCCCTCCAGAGTTCTTTCTCTCCAGGAAACGCTAATAGAGGATTCTACACTCACCTTCCAATTATGTCCTCTTAATATTTCTACTCTTCTCCCCCGACCTAATACTAACCACTCCCTGTCTCATTCCTGCACTGAGACTTTAGAGCAACTATTACCTCATCCCTCACACATACAGGAGGGCACATTGCCTCAAGCCATTTATACTTGGTACACAGATGGAAGCTCCTTTCTATATTAAGGGACTAGAAAAGCTGGCTATGCCACAGTGTCAGACACCAAGGTGGTAGAGGCACAGGCCCTTCCTGTACACACCACTAATCAACAGGCTGAGCTGATAGCTCTCACCCGTGCCTTTCACCTGGCACAGGGACAATCCCTCAATGTCTATACAAATTCTAAATATGCTTTCCATATCCTCCTGTCCCTCGCTGCTATCTGGAAAGAGCACGAGTTACTTACCACAACAGGAGGATCAGTAACTAATGCAAACCATATTTTAGCCTTGCTAAAGGCCTCCCATCTCCCCACAGCTATTGGGATTGTCCACTGCAGATCCCACCAGACAGATGACTCTATTGTATCTAAGGGAAACAACCGAGCTGATGGGGCAGCTAAAGCTGCGGCCCTTAGGGGGCTAAACTCACCTCACCTTCCCCAAGACATCCTTACACTACAAGGCACATCTCTATCTCCACCCCCTGACACTCACCAAACTCTATCCTATCTTCACCAACTCTTTCATCCTAACAGCCGAGCGTTATCTTCTTTTGTTAAGACCCACTTACAGCCTACTCCTGAAGACTTAAATTTCTTTAAATCTATCACTTCTTTTGTAAAATCTGTCAGATGTCAGATTCCAACTCGAGGTATCATAGTACCCCTTTCCCTACCCATCAGGCTAGAGGTTCCCTTCCTGGAACTGACTGGCAACTTGACTTTACCCATATGCCTACAGTCAGGCGTTCCAAGTACTTCATGGTCTTGGTGGACACCTTCTTGGGGTGGGTAGAAGCCTTTCCCACCACTAACAAAAGGGTTCAGACAGTCTCTGATCTCCTCCTCCGAGAGATCATCCCCCAATTTGGTGTTCCAGCCTCCCTTCAGTCAGACAATGGTCCTGAATTTACTTCCCAGATCTCTCAGAGTCTATCTAAGGCCTTAAACATCCCTTGGCATTTTCACATTCCTTACCATCTTCAATCTTCAGGTAAGGTAGAAAGAACTAATCGCTCTTTAAAAATCACTCTTGCTAAGCTATCACAGGAACTTCACCTTGACTGGGTAAAACTCCTACCTTTGGCTCTTTTCGGGCTACAAGCTCTCCCCAAGTGATCTCTTCTTATCTCACCCTTTGAACTTATGTATGGACGTCCAGTTTTAACTCCTGGTCTCTCGCCTAAACGCTCTCTCCTCCCAGACCACCTACCACCCCATTGCTTTGCCACCTGCTCTCTCCTATGGGACTTTGCTGACCACCATCTACCGTGGCCACAGACTGTCTCCTGTCCACTACCTGTCAACATTGGAGACCAAGTCCTCTTATCCCCTCCAGATCATCAGCCCTCACCCCTCTCTCCCAAATGGCAGGGACCATTTAAGGTGATTCTCGTGACCCCTACAGCTGCTAAACTCGAAGGATTTCCTCATTGGGTCCATCTATCTCACCTTAAACCTTTCACCCCTCCACCTAAAAATGACTCTTCTTCATAACGGCAACCCCAACAGGACCGTACTCTATTAAGCTCCGGAGGACATCGAGACCATCCACCTTGTCCCCAATTTCAGAACATGAGACTCCACTCTGGCAGCTGAGCTCGACCTCATTGGATTAGACATGGGTTTCTGGTCCTACCCCTACTGTTCTTCATTTCCATCCAGAGCAGTTCTTACATCTGGAGATTTGAAGTTCAAGAAACCCCCACAGATAACAAAGTTTTTCCAAATAGGGTCAGGAAACTGCTCCATAGCCGGATGCCAGGAACTGATCCAAATTGCGATCATCCCTGTATCTGTTATCCCATCTAAGTATTATGATCTCTATACTTGCTTTCTCTTTGACCAGACAAAAGATTATTGTAAAAAATGGCCAGACGAATATGGGGGCTCCCATATTGGTCTTGTCAGATGCATATGCTAGGATCATGGGTCAATCATTTCTTCTATCAACACCGCAAGACACTTTTCTTCTACATACAAGACCCGTGGGATTCCAGGTGGGAAACAGGAGTTGTTGGTAAGCTCTATCATAAAAACCAGCCCAGTTCCCTAGTAAGTACCATCCATATTCAGAGAAAATATATCTCAATCACCCAACCCCTAGATATTGGAAAGGTAAGGGAGATAATTAAACACTCCTCTGAGGTCCTTGATTCTTTGACAGCACCCCTCATAAATGGCACTAACTTGTCATTTTGCCTGTTGCTTCAAACCTTGACCTCAGCATACCAGCTTCTTAATGTCACCAAGCATGGTTGCTTTAAAGATTGTTGGTTATGTGTACCCCCAGGAATTGACTCAAAACTGTCACTTACAGCTTCTCCAGTGATACTGGAGAAGAAATAACCTTACCTCACCTTTTGCTAGCTGTCCTGACTCCGATGTCACCATGACTCCGTACCTTACCTCTGTCCCTCTCTTTGGCATGGCAAACTGTTTTAAGACCTCTGGGACACGTTCTGTAGGAACACTAAGCTCCCTAGACTGTAATAAAACCATAAGCCTTGATATATCATCTCTGCCACAATGCCCTGCAATCCAGAACACATCAATTCTTTGTGGCACTCAGGTATATCATCGCCTACCTGCCAGCTGGTCAGGAGTTTGCACATTGGTACTCCTTTTCCCTGAGCTGGGGGTAATCCAGGGAAATGAGCCCCTGCCAATCCCAGTTGTAGATATGATAGCTGCTCGACACGAGAGGGCAGTTCAGATTGTGCCACTCTTGGTCGCTACAGGAATAGCCATAGGTATTGGTACTGGTGTGGCAGGAATAAGAACTTCTCTGGCTCAATACAATACATTCACTTCCCAGTTTAAAATCGATCTCCAGGGAATGACTGAAACTGTGCTTACTATCCAGGAGCAGATTGATTCTTTGGCAGCCATGGTGCTTCAGAACTGACGGGACCTAGATGTCCTGACAGTTAAAGAAGGTGGTCTTTGCCTGTTTCTCCAAGAAGAATGCTGTTTCTATGTCAACCAATCTGGGATAGTGAGAAACAAAATCCAGGAGCTTCAGTCAGACATAAATAATTTCAGAGCTCGTGACACCTCCAGTTCTGGCATTTTCGAAAACCCTATATGGAAGTGGATACTCCCTTTTGTAACACCTTTTCTAGTCATCTTCCTGGTGTTATTGTTTGCTCCCTGCCTAATTAATCTTGTTTCTACATTCCTCCAATGGCAAATGCAAAAAATTTCTAACCAAACTATTAATCAGCTTCTGTTACAGAATTACCAGCCGTTGCCCACGGAAGAGCCTCTGTCCCTAGATGTACCTGATGCCAACATGTACCAAGTGGACGCCGATGATGAAAGTCAGCTACACCCTAAAATTGACAATGCCCCTAGACAGCAGGAAATAGTTTAAGAGACACGGCGCCCTCACTCCTTTTCATCATCGGGTCCCCCCCTTTCTTTTCCTTTTCTTTTTAATGGAAGAAATGCAGGAATGTAGGTACCTAGACCTGCGAGGCCTGTGACTTCATACAAGTGACAATTAGGACAGTGTATAGGTCTGTTGCCAAGGCAACAGCCGCCATATACCCAGAATTCAATGGCCCACCTTTACCTGTAATTATGTCATCACCCATATATAACTGGGCAGCGGTTCTCCCCCTCCCTCTTTTTCTCTCTCTCTTTCCTTCCTTCTTCCTGCCCGCTACCCCTTTCCCCATCTTAAATAAAGCCCCATGTGGAACTGTTTGGCCTGGTGTATTTCATTGAGGCTCACGTCTCCACCGCATCCCTGTGGCCCTCGGGCAGACAGGTGACCTGTGTCCCGGTGCAGGCAGACGGACCTTTGTGCAGAAAACCAACACTAACATGTTTATAATATTCAATGCTGATTTTTCCCAAATTAATTACCAATAGCTGAATACAGTTATTGCTAACTGTAGTCCAAAGAAGATAAGTAGGCGTTCTACGTGTTGAATTTGTACTAAATCTCTAACATATAAGTTTACCAAGACCCTCAAGTTAATTTTGCTTCTTTGCTAACTGAGGTTTTAGATCCACACACCTCTCAGGTTTCTTGCTTTTGGGGAAATGACTTGGACCTCAAGTGAGTTTGGAAAATGGCTCTTGTTCCTTAAGCACAGGATTAATTAAAAAGCCTCTGCAGCAAATTTGTTGACTTTTGCAAATCATATTCTGAATACAGGCATTACTCTGGCATGCCTTATATCTGCCCAGAGGAGACACTTCCTTGACTTGGGAAGCCATCCCATACAACAGACTATATTGTATAATAGACACTAGTCACATATGTCTATTTGAATGTAAGTTATTTGAATACAGTGAAAATTCTGGATCCTCTGTTCTAGTCACCACATTTAATGTTTTCAAAAGTCACATGGCCCTGGGTATACCCACATTTCCATCCTGCCTAGTAGGACCATGCTGCTCCAGGATTCTGTCATCCATAACCCAGTAACACTGTCCTTGGAATTTGCCAAACTTTACCTCCCATTGAATAGCACAATAGGAAAGTGGTTAGTCAATTATCTGTCATATAATTATTGAGTGGCTTATGGTCTGGCTATTAGGCTTATATTCACAAACAAAACAATCCTTCACCCAGTTTCATTGGGAAAATCTACAATAAGTAGATAAAGGCTAGTGAAAGCAAATCTTTCAGCCATGAACTTCGATGCTAGTATGTGTTCTTGTTAGCCTCACAGTAGTAGGCTGTGGGATTTTTTTTTTAATTGGAAGAGGCCATTCTTACTACAATTGCCTTGTATTTGGATGCTCTGCATCTAAAAGCCACTAAGAATTTTAGGTTTTACTTATCCTAATGTTTATTTAGCATTTTGCCCAGACAGAGTTCTTGTCTGTACTTGATTGCCTCTTAACTCTTTCTCTATGCTTTCTGTTTTTCTTAGTTTTTTAAAAGTTTAGTTGTGTCGTCACTAAATATATTAAATATTTATATTATAAATGTTTATATTTACTAGATTTTATTTAATTATAATATCAAAGTACACATTTTTAAATGTTATATATAGTTATTCATTATATTTATATTCTCAAATAGCATAGCAAACTTTTAGACATATCCTCTTAGAAGTTCTCATCCACTACCAGCTCTTCAGTCCCTCATCAGCTCCTCAGAATCTCTGTTGAAGCTTGCATTCACACTAGGCTGTTATTTCTCACTCCTGGATTACAGAAACAAACTTCTCAGAAAGCTCAACATCAAAGTTTCTTTTCCTTGCAATTGATGGTCTGCATAATTCATGATTAATCTTCAAGTAGCCTGTGGCCCAATCTGAGTCTCTGCCCTAGGGCATCTCCTCTGTCACAGCCCTTTTCTTCCTGAACACACACTTCTTTGAGAAGTTCATCTTCATATGCCCCACCATGGTCAGGGCCACTTCTCTAGTGCTGATCTTGTTACCTATAGTGATGCTGAACAGAAGTCTCACCTCTCTATTTCCTCTGGTCTCCTTCTCCCTGTTTATAGCTTGAAAACCAACACTATTTTCATGTAGACACTGAAGCCAAGTTCCTTGGGGGTTGGGACTACTACTGTGGGATCAGCTTGCTTTAGGAAGAGGATTAGGACTGATTGGGGAATACATTGGTTATGCCAAGAGTCCATTCTCTGGATCAATGCTTCTCCATATCCTAGATTTTACCTTCTGAGAACCCTTGCCAGCCTCTCATTTTTCTCCTTCTGTACTTCTCTGTTCAGCCTAGGACATTAGTTGGCTTAGTATATAATAAAGGGAAGAAACGTGAATATGCTAATAAGAAAACCTTCATGGCATTGCTCTAGTAAAGAATGCACCATCATCTCTGTCTTGCGACCTGTGGACTCAAGTTTATTTTCCTTGAGAAAGGATAACCCTAAAATTGACTTGACCATTATTTAGATGACCATTTCATTTAGAAGTGAGAATTGGAGCAGAGTTGGTCTCTGGAAAAGATGTTTTTAACTTAAGGCACCTGTGACATTATATACCTATGTATGCATTCTCATTTCATCTAGTTTAAACTTTACGGATAATTGTCTCTTGTCAACAAATTCCTTCTTATTCAACATGCATTCGATTGAAAGTTGGTGGTTTTTTTTTTAAATAATTTTGCAAATAATTTATTCCACTGTCTGACACAAATGGAAGCTTAGAGAAGCATCAGGAAACTCTTTTAGCATGTTGTGGTCAAGTTTACACACTTCTCTCATTCCCTGTCACCCACGTGAAGCCAGCCTTATGTCCTTTTCCACAGGGCCCAAGCACAACAGCTCGGATTAGTCACAGAATGGTTTCCAGCTGGCAACTTTACCATTAAATCCACAAGCTAAAATCAGCTCAGCTTTCAACTCAATAATCTGGAAGAATTTTTTCTACTGGTTAAAAGAAAACTCTTCAACCAAAACTGTATTTATATTTTCTATGTAGCTTAAAGATCCCAAACCAAAGCCATGATTTAAATATATTAGTTGCTGAAGCAGAAGTATTAAAGGAACCTTTGTGAGGATATTCTAATCACCATTTAAAAAATATTTCATTTTCCTGAAGGTCAAATTACAAAAAAATAAATTTCATTTTTATTAATATTCTAGAAATTAATAAAGAGAAAAAATTAGCTTTAGTTTTCTGTTCTATTTTATTACAGCTACATTAATTTTATAATTCTAACATATCCAAAATAGAACTATAGAAGTTAAATAATGCTTAAGTTACTAAATTCACATTGTTAATTCTCATCATAATAATTACTGTTTCTGGCATTATAAATATAGTAGAATCTTATAAGAAATATAAAATATTTAAGACAGGACATTATAAAATGTGCAAAATTTTAAATATATATAAATTTATGACTATTAATACACATAGACAGTTTCTCTCCCCTAGGTAAGATTAGAACCTAATCAATATGCCATTTTCTTACAATTTGGAGCACTAGAATTTTCCCCATTAGCTGAGAAATAGAGAGGAGAGATAAAACTGCATCACAAGTAATAGGTAAATATTTGTGTGAAAATGGTTCTATATTTGCTTGACAATATTTATTTAGCAAACACTAATACAGCACTTGCAATCCCATGCATTATCTAAGCCTTTTGTAAATATTAATTTATTCTATTATCACAACAACCTTATGAGTTAGATGGTATCGCATCCTGTCTTACCAACAGGAATGTGGGAACCTAGAGATATTTAGGCATCTTGTCCTAGATGCCTAATGAACTAGTGAATGATGAAGTCAGAATGTGAACCTATGAGTTTAGATCCAAAGTGTGGACTCTTGAGCCCTCCAGTAGTCTACCTTTGACTATTTAAAGTTACTTCCATATTTGGAAACAAATACTAATCCTATAGACACAATCTCCTTTGGGATTTAGGATATACTTCCATGGCAAATAACTTGGATAGTATTCATTAGGCCCTGAATTTAATATGTAGCATGGAAATATAAGTACAGATTTTTTATAGCAAAATTTTTTAAATGATGACAAATGCTACCACAATGTAGGAGAAGGGAAACACTTATTCCATGCTGCTAAGAATAAAAACTACTACAGCCACTATAATTATTCATGTGGAGATTCCTCAAAGAGCTAAAAATAGATAAACCACTTGATCTTGATCCAGCTATGCCACTCTGCTGGGTATACCCAAAGGACTCTATATCATACCATAGGGATAGCTGTTGGTCCATGCCCTTTGCTGCTCACTTCACAATATGCGGGAACTGTAAATAGACCAGATGACCATCAACAGATGAATGAATAATGAAAATGTGACGTGTTTATGTAACTGAATATACTCGGCTGTTAAGAAATTATGAAACTTATGGATGCTAAATGAATGAAGATGCAAACAATCACTGCAAGTGAGGTGACCCAAGAGATGCATTTTGTCTCATCTTGCATGTTATCTTTTATTCTCCGGATATGCATCTTTCATTTGGAATGAGGTCAGGAAATTAGTAAGAGGCTAGGAAGTGCAGGCTAGAGAGGGGAGATAGAATTTAATTGTATATAGAATTAAGAGTAAGAACAATGGAACAGTCAATGCTATATTAGTTTTGGGAATGGATAGGAAGAGTAGAGAGAAGAATATGAATTATCAGGAGCCATCTCGAATAGGCTAAGGCTAGCAGGTGGCCTTCCTGGAAGTGGCCCACCATTGTTTTTGCCCACCATGGTCTGCTATTGGTAAGTTCTATGAGGCAAGGTCCCAAAGAGACTTCATCTCAGGATTGCTTCCTGCAGCTTATACTCCTTCCTTGTCATTAATAAAGTAATATAAGAATCCCTGAGCATTAGCCTACCCTATTAATCAGATTTCTTACAGATCATCATAAAGATGAACTTTCATGAATTAATGCTGTTTAGATGAATTAACAATTCTATAAAATTCCTGATTTGATTCAAATAATTATAGGAAGAATGTTTTAAGATGGTCTTATTGTTTTACTAAAAAAAGTAATAAAGTTAAGATCAAGAATAGAATATGCATACTTGTCATATAGTAAGCAAAGGCTACGTAACAGAAATATAGTGAGCTCTCAGAATTCCACCAAAAAAGAGAAATAGACTTTGTACAGTTTTGTGTTCAAGAAAAACCATTCAGGTCCAAGGATGAAGTTATAAGTATGTACTATGATAAGGCAAGACCATGAAAAAAAAAAAAACAAAACTGTTGCTTTGAACTTACAACGAGCTAGTAGTATGAAAAGCTGATTTGAACTTCTTATTGATATCCTTCTGTTACTCTCATTTTATGTAACATTTTATCTATGAGATAGTGTTTGAATAACTTTTTTGTCTAGAAGTTATAAAAAAGCCAGAGGAAAAATAAAGTTGTGGGTTGGGTGGTTTGGCTTGGGGGGCTCTGTGCCACCCACTGATCCATCCATCTATCCATTCAAATGTATATTTTGTTTGTACATACGTGTGTAGCTAAATGTATATGTATGTAAACATGGGTGAACACTGATGAAGTTGATTAAGACACAGTCAGGCCCATCCAGAGTGTGGGTGTGTGAATGCATATGTGTCTATGCATACTTGCCTATATAAAGAATTTTTTCTTTGGTTCTTTTCATTTCCTTTCTCTGGTTCACAAAGAGTAAGCCAGACTGTCCAGAGAGGCTTCTAACTGCCTGGACAGAGAAGGAACAATAAATAGCAATAAATTTTTGTTTAATTGTTAGGCAACAGATATTAATCACCCAAACCAGTGGTTTTTAACCACAGAGTAAACATCAAAAGTTTTTAGGATTTTTTTGAAGATGTTACCAGCAAGCATACAGTATAAAGACTAGAAGGCCAGAGACCATAAATCTTTAAAACTACCTCTGAGATCATCAGTCTTTAAAGTTAGCTCTACTAGCCAACACTGTATCACTTCTAACCACCCAGACCAGGATGCCTCCTGACAAAGGATATCCAAAGCTAGCATGATATTGGTACATGACATAATGAATTTTCTTTCATGGAAGAGAACATAGCTTGTTCACAGTTATGTCTCTAACATGTGTACCAAAACAGATAAAGTATGGCTATAAATTCCCAACAACCAAAAGAGTTTCAACTTCTTTTTAAGCTCTGTTCCCACCATAAATAATTTCTTCTTTTAATTTATAGGAACATGCACTTACTCTGGTCTTAAGCTTAGTGCATGCCTGTAAGTAAGCTTACAATGTAAAGAATATAATATTGCAAAAAAAGTATTTTAATAAATGGTCCGTGGCTAGCTTTTGCGTATTTTGATCTCAAAGACTGTTCAGTCCCTCATTTAGGAGAGGACAAATATAGGTGCACTGAGTGGTACAAGCTTTGGAGTGCATATCAAACTCCTATAACTATAGACTTCCAGAAGAAGAAAACTTAAAGCAAGCAAGCAATTGCCAGTTAGCACATTGCTCTCCACAAGAAATGACACTTGGTCACTTTGTACAAAGGACATTAAAATAACTTGCTCACTTAACAGAGGGCTCAGATACGCCCCGAGAAGCCCCTCACGTACCATGTTAAGCATTTCTAGCAGAATTCCTGCAGAAATCTTTCAGGCAAGATAATTTGAATCTAATGAGACTTATTAGTCAACACAAACTATAACTTTTCAAATTGCCTGCTATTTTCATAAGCAAGAGATTTCAGTTATAAATGTCCTATTAATTCTCGGAAACTATGGGGAAATTGTGATTTATCTGCCTTCATTCAGCAACATTCACTTAGAAAGTTGTTAATTATGTGCCCATTATATGCTAGGTGCTCTATTGGGTCTACTTGTATAAATCATTTTCTGCCAACAAAGACATAGTTTAAAATCAGGTTAGTATTCCCAGATTTTTCTCAGATCCAATAGCATTGATAGCCAGATCTTAGTACTCAGAGTAAAAAATAACATAGTTTTATTTGACATGAATTTTTCTACATTTTTATCTTAGATGGCAGGAGTGTGTGTGTGTGTGTGTGTGTGTGTGTGTGTGTGTGTGTGTGAGAGAGAGAGAGAGAGAGTACATATGTATGTATAGTGCCATTCCTATTGTTCTCTGCATTTTTGTTGAGTTTGAATGTCAGTTAACTCAAATAATCAAAGCTAGCTTTAGCATTTGATATCAGCACTGGTGGGTTCACAGTGAGAGAGATTGTTCACCTGAAGGCCAGCTCCCTCCTAGCCCACACTCTTGGGAATAAGAACCATGACTTTTGTAGCCCCGAGACTTTGTGTTTTCCCCAGCATGGACTCTGCATCATTATTCGCTTGTTTGAGTGAATGACCAACTTCACTTAACTTCTTCCCTACACATAAAATATATCCCATTGATAAAAATTTCCAGTGGTAGTGGATATGAAGATGGCTTGTTGCTTCACTTTCTCTTCATATTAACCCTTCCTAAATGCAAGGCACATACTGAAGTTCTTGAGGGATAAAAACTTAAATATAACTAGATAATTAACCAACAAAGGCTGAAACTTGCTAATGTCTGTTAACATCCTTAACTCTTACCCTTTCAACACTGACTACAGTGTTTTATTTTTAACTTTCCCCCCTTTCTGCTAACCTTCAAGTTGTTCTGAACATTAAGGTAGAAATCAACAATGTACTAAATTATAACTCTGCTTCAAAGGTTACCAGCTTAAATTGTATTAATAATGCATGATTTTTCAGGCATAGTTCTTTTCTCTAACTTTGTTAATAAGATGGAAACTGTACTGCCAATCATACCGCCCCACACCCTTTCTTACACGATGCCTGTCTTGTCTCTCAGCTGAACCCTGCCTTTATATACTACAGCAGCAGGAACCAAGGCTGTCTCTCTTCCTTGGCATCTACGGACCAGGATAAGATGCTCACTGCCATGCCTACTTCAGGGACGTGGTCAAAAGAAACAATATACTTATACAAGAGAGAGAGTCGCAAAGCCTTCTGCTGGAACACCTTTAGAGAAAGGGCATGCTATCCACAGCCACTCTCCCGGTCTCAATCGCTATGTTTAAGGTTTATGCATACATCTCTGGAGAGATCAGAACAAGTCATTAATGTCAGACTCCGGTTCTATCAGCCAGAGATTCACCATCTGAACCAGCAACCTTCTTCAGTAATCAAGACCACTGACACCCTATGCTCTCTCTCGGAAGAGTCTCTGACACAAGGCTAGCAGATAGTACAGAAGCAAAATCCAATGGAAGGCTTCTTGAGAAGAAATCAGCCTCTTTATTTTTCACAAAGGAGAAGGTGTTGCCAGCTTCCATCTCTGCCTCTGTGGAGAGCTGGGCCTGCATTATGAATTTTACAACCATCAAGCCAAAAGCATGAAAAGAAAAGGCCGCTCCCTCGGGTCAGTGGGACCAAGTGGGATCTTAAAGCAATTCCACCAATACAGGCAGCCTCCTCCTGGCAGCTACCTTAATGTGCATCCTTAAAATGGTTACAGGCATAGACCATTTCCCACTGATACAGTGGGAAAGAAGTATCAGTTAGCAACAGATTGAATTACTCCATCCTTAACTGAGTACTTTAGAGCTGCCTGACAGTGGCTTCACGGGGACATGTTACTACGTCACGTAGAAACCCAAGAGACTGGACCTTTAGAACTTTTCTTACTAGGAAATCTTACTCGTCATCAATTCTCTTGGATCCCTGAGGGAAATAGAAAATCTCCAATCTCTGTTCTGTCTTGATTTTTTGTTTTGCTTGTTTTGTTTTGTTTTGTTTAGTCAAAAGTATTTTAGCATTCCTTCAACAAGATCATTATTCTCTTGGCATTTCTTTGGAGGCTTATCTTACAAAGCCAGTAAAGCACTGTTCCCAAGCCTAAAGTCACCCCATTTATAGCTTTCCATTAAGCCTCTTAAAGGTAAGTATTTATACCAATTAAATATTTAAAAGATAGGCTCTTTATGAAATAGTATTTTTATTAATTCAAAAGGAAATTATAATTTATGCTTCTAAATCCTTTGTGAAAGGATGTTGAGTTCAATTACAACAGAAAAGCACAGCTAAATTGGCACAGTTAACTAAGTAAGTCACAACAAAGAAAAGTGTTGAAAAGACAGACATGTATACAGATCATCATGGCTGTTGTTGTGCAAAACATCGTTGAGCTTCAATTAGACTAGGAACAAATAAAAATGCTATAAATTAATTCCTGTCATTTATTTTTATTTATATTTTTTAGACATTACAACCAATAAGTGCGGTCTTTGTACTATGCTTGAGTAGGACTTTTTCCTTGTGGGGAGAGTCACCTTTCTGAAGTAAAACTGAGTTTGAAAATACAGTAGATTTCCTGCACACACTTGGCTTTGTGGTAAGGTTCAGTGGCTATCTGAACTTGAATAAAAGTCAATGCAATTAGACTGATAATTCTAAAATTATTTTAGCTATAAAACCAGGGGAAATTTTATGCAGTAGTTAAAAATATGATACACATAAATGACAAATTTTCTAATCAAAACAGGGTTGAAGGGCGTAAAGCATTCATAATCACTAGATGCAGAATCTAGGTTAAGGGGGGGGGGAATCAATATACCCAACAATCTGGTTATTTTATCTTATTTCATTGGAAATATAAAAATGAAAATAGAATGCCTTACAGCACTTCTGTCTTCGGCAGAATCAGTTTCAGTGAGGTAAAGCAGGTAAAGATGTTGGCTGCCAAGCCTGATGAACTGAGTTCAAACCCAGAACCCACATGAAGGAGAGACCCATGACTTCAAGCCATTTCATACCTTTATGCATGTGTTGTGGCACAAGGACAACCAGAAAATGCACACAGAGAGAAAATACAATTAAATGTAAAAGAAATTCAAGAAATTGAGAACAAGGCAAAGATGCTTTCCTCGTTGCTTCTGTGACAGCTTGAACAGAGGTCCTGGTCCGTACAACACATGGCAAGCGGGAGGGACGAAGCAGGGAGAAATGAGAGGAAGATGTGAACCACGGTCACAGACAAAAGGACTAGACATGCGGAAATTCTTAGAAGTCCCCAAAATAATTAAATTAATTGATTAAGCTTGAAGGATATCGGATTAACAGATCTGGTTTAAATGTAAAATGTGCGATGTGGACCCAAGCGCTTGCACCAGCTGGTGGTGTGGACAAACCAAGCGTTTCAGAAGGTTATAGATCTTGGTTGGTTATTCCATCAACCATGATGGAATGTATCTGGATGAAACTTTAAAGCCAAGCAAGGAGTTCATCTGCTCTGTGGCTCCTTGCCAGGCATTGAGTCACATAGGAAGTAAGTATCATGGTAGACAGGGCAGTTTTAAAAGACCTACACCAAGACTTGTCACACACTGAATCTTGTTCTGCCGTGACTTGGGCTGAACCCTACAAATTAACACAAACCGACAAGAAACTCTTCCAAAAGAAGCTGGTCTACCTTATCTTGGACCCATTAGCTTCATGAAATATTAGGAAATTAATTCTCATTGCAAAAGCCACCCAGCTCAGAGCAATTTTGTTTTGGCAGATCAAGTTGAAGAGGACAAAGACATATTATGTTCATGTATCAGAAGAGGCAACACTGTTCAGATTTAAGGTATAAATCCATTCAAATTGTTCTACATGTCAGCATACACATGAAAATATCCCAAGAATTTTTCTCAGAGGAATACAGTAAAAGATAACTGAAGACAGGAACTTAAATAGATATTTGTATCATAGGAACATTATTCACAATAGCCAACAACTATAAAGCAACTCAAATATTAACAAGATGAATAGAGAAACAAATGCAGATGTATGTGTTCAATGGAATATGATTTCCCATTAAAAAAAGTTGAGGCTTATGCCATATCATTGATGAATCTTGAAATCGTTATGCATAGTGAAATAAGACAGGCACATAGGGAAAATATCAAATGATTGCACTTACATATCACATCTAAAAATGGGAAATTAAGAGAATTCAGAAAAATTGTTTATAGTTGCTGATAAGAGTTGTGTGATCCACTCTCGCGGCGGCAGCAGCGGCAGCAGCGGCAGCAGTGGCTGCTCCAGCTGAAGGGCCATCAGCAGTGGAACCAAGGCGTCACAGGGACCAGTTAGGCCCTGCGCCCACGACCACTGACCTTCGCTGACCAGCCGGACAGCAAGCAGCTGCAGTTGTGCGGCGCCTTTCCTGCACGGAGGCCACTTCAGAACTCGGCCTCCCACCAGTCAGGAGAGGAGGATCCATCTTGGTTCCGTACTCCAGGAATCGGACAGACTGAGACACAATCTGGGGCAAGGCCTCAGGCAGAAGGCCTTAGCTCTACTCTCTCCGCTTCCGGATCCAGATCAGCCTGGGCGGCAGCATTACATCTCCAAGTCCTGCAAGTGGCTAGCTGGGCTTCCGGGCGGCCAGCTGGGAGAAGTCAGTGTGCTCCAGTGAATCCAGCGGGCCCCAGCGGGAGCCTTCAGGTGCCTGCTTTGGGATCTGAACAGCCTGGGCAGCAGCACACTGTCTACAAGCAGTGCAGGAGGTAAGCTGTGCACCAGAGGCCAACTGGGAAGGGGCAGCTTGCACTGGTGAGTCCAGCACTGACAAGATAAACTAACACCAGTGAGATCTAGATGGCAAAAGGCAAACGCAGGAACGTCACTAACAGAAATCAAGGCAATATGGCAACATCTGAACCCAATTCTCCTCTACCAACATGTCCTGGATACCCCATCACACCAGTAAAACAAGATTTGGATTTAAAATCACTGGTCATGATGCTGGTACAGGAACACATGAAGGTCATACGTAAAGAAATTCAGGAGACAATGGATCAAAAGGTAGAAGCCCTTGCAAGGGAAACACAAAAATCATTGAAAGAAATCCAGGAGAATACAAAAGCCAACAAGGAGGAAATGCAAAAAACACTTAAAGAAATACAGGAGAACTTTGCTCAACAGGCTGAGGTCATGAAAGACGAAACACAAAAATCTCTTAAAGAAATACAGGAGAACTTTGGTCAACAGGCTGAGCTCATGAATGAGAAAACACAAAAATCTCTTAAAGAATTACAGGAAAACACAAACATGCAAGTGAAGGAGCTAAGCAAAACCATCCAGGATCTAAAATCAGAAGTAGAAACAACTAAGAAAACTCAAAGGGAGACAACTTTGGAGATAGAAAGCCTTGGGAAGAAATCAGGGGACAGAGATACAAATATCAACAACAGAATACAAGAGATAGAAGAAAGAATCTCAGATGCTGAAGATTCCATAGAAACCATGGACTCAACAGTTAAAGAAAATGCAAAATGCAAAAAGCTTGTAACCCAAAATATCCAGGAAATCCAGGACACAATGAGAAGACCAAACCTAAGGATTATAGGCATAGAGGAGAGTGAAGATTTACAACTTAAAGGGCCAGCAAATATCTTCAATAAAATTATGGAAGAAAACTTCCCTAACCTAAAGAGAGAGATGCCCATGAATATACAAGAAGCCTACAGAACTCCAAACAGACTGGACCAGAACAGAAATACTTCCCGTCACATAATAATCAAAACACCAAATGTTCTAAACAAAGAAAGAATACTAAAGGCAGTAAGAGAAAAAGGCCAAGTAACATATAAAGGAAGACCTATCAGAATCACAGCAGACTTTTCACCTGAGACTATGAAGGCTAGAAGGTCCTGGGCAGATCTCATGCAGACTCTAAGAGAACACAAATGCCAACCAAAACTACTATATCCAGCAAAACTCTCAATCACCATAGATGGAGAAACTAAGATATTTCATGACAAAACCAAGTTTACCCAATATCTATCCACAAACCCGGCCCTAAAAAGGATAATAGGAGGACAACACCAATACAAGGAGGGAAACTTCACCCTGGAAAAAGCAAGATAGTAACCTTTCATCAAACCCAAAAGAAGTTAAGCATTCAAATTTAAAAAATAACGTCAAAAATGATAGGAAGTAACAATCACTATTCCTTAATATCTCTTAACATCAATGGACTTAATGCCCCAATAAAAAGACACAGACTAACTGAATGGATACGTAAACAGGACCCTACATTTTGCTGCTTACAGGAAACACACCTCAGGGTCAAAGACAAACACTACCTTAGAGTAAAAGGCTGGAAGACAATTTTACAAGCAAATGGTCTCAGGAAACAAGCTGGAGTAGCCATTTTAATATCAGATAAAATTGACTTTCAACCCAAAGTCATCAAAAGAGACCCTGAGGGACACTTCTTGCTGGTCAAAGGAAAAATACAAAAAGAAGAACTGACAATCCTGAACATCTATGCCCCAAATGTAAGGGCACCCTCTTTTGTAAAAGAAACTTTATTAAAACTAAAAGCACACATTGCACCTAACACAATAATTGTGGGTGACTTCAACACTGCACTTTCCTCAATGGACCGATCAGGAAAACAGAAACTAAACAGGGACACAATGAAACTAATTGAAGCTTTGGACCAATTAGATTTAACAGATATATATAGAACATTCTATCCTAAAACAAAAGAATATACCTTTTTCTCAGCACCTCATGGTACCTTCTCCAAAATCGACCATATAATTGGTCACAAGACAGACCTCAACAAATATAAGAAGATCGAACTAATCCCATGCCTCCTATCTGATCACTATGGAGTAAAAGTGGTCTTCAATAGCAACAGAAACAACAGAAAGCCCACATACACGTGGAAACTGAACAATACTCTACTCAATGATACCTTGGTCAAGGAAGAAATAAAGAAAGAAATTAAAGACTTTTTAGAACACAATGAAAATGAAAACACAACATACCCAAATCTATGGGACACAATGAAAGCAGTGCTAAGAGGAAAACTCATAGCCCTGAGTGCCTCCAAAAAGAAAATGGAGAGAGCATACATTACCAGCTTAATGACACACCTGAAAGCCCTGGAACAAAAAGAAGCTATTTCGCCCAGGAGGAGTAGAAGGCAGGAAATCATCAAACTCAGGGCCGAAATCAATCAAGTAGAAACAAAGAGAACCATACAAAAAATCAACAATACCAGGAGCTGGTTCTTTGAGAAAATCAACAAGATAGATAAACCCTTAGCCAGAATGACCAAAGGGCACAGAGAAAGTATCCAAATTAACAAACTTAGAAATGAAAAGGGAGATATAACAACGGAAACTGAGGAAATCCAAAAAATCATCAGATCCTACTACAAGAGCCTATACTCAACACAACTGGAGAATCTGGAGGAAATGGACAATTTCCTTGACAGATACCAAATACCAAAATTAAATCAGGACCAACTAGACCATCTAAACAGTCCCATAATGCCTAAAGAAATAGAAGGAGTCATAGAAAGTCTTCCAACCAAAAAAAGCACAGGACCAGATGGCTTCAGTGCAGAATTCTACCAGACCTTCAAAGAAGAGTTAACACCAATACTCTTCAAACTATTCCACAAAATAGAAACAGAAGGAACACTACCCAATTCCTTCTACGAAGCCACAATTACGCTGATACCAAAGCCACACAAAGATCCAACAAAGAAAGAGAACTTCAGACCAATTTCCCTTATGAACATCGATGCAAAAATACTCAATAAAATTCTTGCCAACCGAATCCAAGAACACATCAAAACGATCATCCACCATGATCAAGTAGGCTTTATCCCAGGAATGCAGGGTTGGTTCAATATACGGAAATCCATCAATACAATCCACTACATAAACAAACTCAAAGAACAAAACCACATGGTCATTTCATTGGATGCTGAAAAAGCATTTGACAAAATTCAGCATCCCTTCATGCTTAAAGTCTTGGAGAGAACAGGAATTCAAGGCCCATACCTAAACATAGTAAAAGCAATATACAGCAAACCGGTAGCCAGTATCAAACTAAATGGAGAGAAACTTGAAGCAATCCCACTGAAATCAGGGACCAGACAAGGCTGCCCCCTTTCTCCTTATCTTTTCAATATTGTACTTGAGGTACTAGCTCGGGCAATTCGACAACATAAGGAGGTCAAAGGGATACAAATTGGAAAGGAAGAAGTCAAACTATCATTATTTGCAGACGACATGATCGTCTACCTAAGTGACCCAAAGAACTCCACTAGAGAACTCCTACAGCTGATAAACAACTTCAGCAAAGTGGCAGGTTATAAAGTCAACTCAAGCAAATCAGTGGCCTTCCTATACTCAAAGGATAAGCAGGCTGAGAAAGAAATTAGGGAAATGACCCCCTTCACAATAGCCACAAACAGTATAAAGTATCTTGGGGTGACTCTCACCAAACATGTGAAAGATCTGTATGACAAGAACTTCAAGACTCTGAAGAAGGAAATGGAAGAAGACCTCAAAAAATGGGAAAACCTCCCATGCTCATGGATCGGCAGAATCAATATAGTTAAAATGGCCATTTTGCCTAAAGCACTATACAGATTCAATGCAATACCCATCAAAATCCCAACTCAATTCTTCACAGAGCTAGAAAGAGCAATTATCAAATTCATCTGGAACAACAAAAAACCCAGGATAGCTAAAACTATTCTCAGCAACAAAAGGAAATCTGGGGGAATCAGTATCCCTGACCTCAAGCAATACTACAGAGCAATAGTGTTAAAAACTGCATGGTATTGGTACAGTGACAGACAGGAGGATCAATGGAACAGGATTGAAGATCCAGAAATGAACCCACACACCTATGGCCACTTGATCCTCGACAAAGAGGCTGAAAACATCCAATGGAAAAAAGATAGCCTTTTCAACAAATGGTGCTGGTTCAACTGGAGGTCAGCATGCAGAAGAATGCGAATTGATCCATCCTTGTCTCCTTGTACTAAGCTCAAATCCAAATGGATCAAGGACCTCCACATAAAGCCAGACACTCTGAAGCTAATAGAAAAAAAACTGGGGAAGACCCTTGAGGACATCGGTACAGGGAGAAAGTTTCTGAACAGAACACCAATAGCGTATGCTCTAAGAGCAAGAATTGACAAATGGGACCTCATAAAATTACAAAGTTTCTGTAAGGCAAAGGACACCATCAAGAGGACAGATCGGCAACCAACAAATTGGGAAAAGATCTTCACCAATCCTACATCAGATAGAGGGCTAATATCCAATATATATAAAGAACTCAAGAAGTTAGACTCCAGAAAACCAAACAACCCTATTAAAAAATGGGGTACAGAGTTAAACAAAGAATTCTCACCTGAAGAACTTCGGATGGCGGAGAAGCATCTTAAAAAATGCTCAACTTCATTAGTCATTAGGGAAATGCAAATCAAAACAACCCTAAGATTTCATCTTACACCAGTCAGAATGGCTAAGATTAAAAATTCAGGAGACAGCAGGTGTTGGAGAGGGTGTGGAGAAAGAGGAACACTCCTCCACTGCTGGTGGGGTTGCAAATTGGTACAACCACTCTGGAAATCAGTCTGGCGGTTCCTCCGAAAACTGGGCACCTTACTTCCAGAAGATCCTGCTATACCACTCCTGGGCATATACCCAGAAGACTCCCCACCATGTAATAAGGATACATGTTCTACTATGTTCATAGCAGCCCTATTTGTAATTGCCAGATGCTGGAAAGAACCCAGGTATCCCTCAACAGAAGAGTGGATGCAAAAAATGTGGTATATCTACACAATGGAGTACTATTCAGCCATTAGAAACAATGAATTCATGAAATTCTTAGGCAAATGGATGGAGCTAGAGAATATCATACTAAGTGAGGTAACCCAGACTCAAAAGGTGAATCATGGTATGCACTCACTAATAAGTGGATATTAACCTAGAAAACTGGAATACCCAAAACATAATCCACACATCAAATGAGGTACAAGAAGAAAGGAGGAGTGGCCCCTGGTTCTGGAAAGACTCAGTGAAACAGTATTCAGCAAAACCAGAACGGGGAAGTGGGAAGGGGTAGGTGGGAGGACAGGGGAAGAGAAGGGGGCTTGCGGGACTTTCGGGGAGTGGGGGGGCTAGAAAAGGGGAAATCATTTGAAATGTAAATAAATTATATCGAATAATAAAAAAAAAAAAAAAAAAAAAAAAAAAAGAGTTGTGTGATGCTGAAAATCTAATTACTGTCACTGAATGTTAGGTTTAAATGGTTAAAATGGCAAATATATTAATAAAACACTTTATTTAGGAAGCGAAATCCTAGATGGCTTTAGATGTCTTTATTGACAATAAAATAAAAATAAGGACCTATAATAGAATCATTTTTAAAGATAAGTGGATGACTTACACTACCTATGCCAACTATGAACATAATGATGTTACAATACTAAAAATAATGAAGCATTTATGCATAAGTGGATGTATAGGTCAATAATAGAAGAGACTAGGTATTCACATATGTGATCAATCAAGTTTTTACCAATTACCAAAATAATTAATAGTAATAGGGATCTTTCTGGGGTTTGAGTTAACAGGGTATGGGACTCTGGAAATACAGACAAATATGTGAACTGTGGTTTTTTTCCCAGACTATATACAAATGCACCCAACACGTATTATAGACTGAAACATAAAAACTGAATCTATAAATTTCCTAAAGGAAAAAAAATGTTTTAAGAACCCAAATTTGATAAATTATACTAACATGAAATGAAAAGTTGAGGCTATGATGCACATGACAAATGACTTGCATCTAGAACTTAATAACTTACAGCTTAATAATGAGGAAGCAAAAACTCATTTTAACAAAATTGACAAAAGATTTTAACAGACACTTTAGAAAAGAAATGCAAAGGTCCACTAAGTGCATCAAAGATGCACAGTTCCACGATTCATCAGAAAATGCAAACCTAAACTGCATTTCAGTACTATTATAAATCCATTAAAATGGCTAAAAATAAAAAGAACAGACAAGTGAGAATACCATAGAGTGCTCTAAGAAAGTAAAATGCTTCAAGTCCTTTGGTAAATTCTTATAGAGTTAGAATGTCTGGCATGTACCCTAACTGTCTCAACTGTTATAAATCACATGCCTATCCCACAGAGTATTCATATCAAATACCTAAAAAAAAATCCTGGGCATACTATCCACCAATATTTAAATGGAGACACTTCATGAGCCATGATTTGGCCATTCAATGGAATACTACTCAGCATTACAAAACAATACTGGCATCTTATGATGTGGTTGAAGAATCTACTGCTGAACAAAAGGAAAATATACAAAGTATTTTTGCATTTATTTGAAATCCTAAAAGGGCAAAGCTAAAGTGTATTGATAAGATGCAGATTAGTGATTTCCTGGGTTGTTGCTGGTTGAGAAGTCACTGCACAGTGACAGGAAAGGACATTTGCAGGGGAAGGGAGGGCGGCACTAAGAATCTCTAGAAATGTCCTGTATCTTGAGAGTGGTGAAGGTTACAAAGACAAACACATTTGTCAAATGTCATCTGTAACTTGGAACAGATCCGATATGTTTTAGTGGGTGTAAATTGTGCCTGATTAAGGTCTTAATTGTGGAGATAGGTGTCCACACTCATTGAATTGCATGTTAAGTCAAACCCCAGAATCTATAGAAAGACTGGAGCTGAGATCTTATATCTGTCAGAATCTGGAGATTGTGATGCACACAACCTTTAGTACTATTGGAGAAACACTGTCCTGATGATGTCACATCATGTTATGTACTTAAGGTTATTTTAAAAAAAATCCAAATCAGTATAAGTAAGTCCTCTCAGATAAGATGGCTCTGTGGCACTTCTTATAAGGACATCAACTACTTGACTGTGGGTTCCCAAGACAGGCCCTGAGGAAACCTTCAGCATGGCCAACTCTCCAGCAGGATACTCCTTAGTAAGCTCTTTTATAAAATAACCATCAAGTTACATTGTTTCTAAAGCCACCCTAACAAAACAAAAACAAAAACAAAAGCAAAAAAAAAAAAACAAAAAAAAAACTCACTAATCCTCAGCCCTCAGTCCCACTTCCTTAGAAATTTGTCCAGAGAGGCTATAAAAACACCTATAACACACACAAATCTATGTATAAATATACAAATAGAGTTTAAATGAAATTTTCTCATCTAGGATGACAATGTACCCTCCAAAAACCATATAACAAAAATCTCAATACCAAGCATGAATCCCTCTTTTGAGTTATTGGTTTAGGACTGTCCAAGAGACTATGTCTACTATTCTTGGTTACCCTCCAGAGGTAGAGGATAAGAATCTGTTGATAGACATCGTGCACTTTGACACAGGACATGAAGGTATCAACTTCAGTGTTTCCTCCCTGAAGACATACCACAGACACCGTGCAAGCATAAAATGAATAAAACAACCAACAGTTCTACCCAGTCATGACACCTATGAATCCCAACAACAAATAGAATAGCAAAATGACCAGATGGTCAATAGTGGTACACATAATTTTGTATAATCAATAATTCTCTACTTGAACTTAAGACCCACTCAAATGCAGGAAACCATGCATGATGAGTGAAGTAGCCAAATACTCAGACCAGTGAAGTCACAGATAATAGGGAAACCATATAACCACCATTTTACTAAAGCACCATTATCCCTAACTACATTCTAAATAGTTGTCCTTATACCAATATATAGATGTAGCCTTGAACCCCTCCTCAAGAAAGCTTCTCTTTGCAACAGAGACCATCAAAAATTAAAACCAATCAAAGTGGAGAGTTATGAAGCCCAATCTCAATGGATATATCTACAAAACAACTCCCCTACCTCGGGGAACATTGTGGAAGAGGAAGCAGAAAGATTGTAAAAACAGGAAGATCAAAAGTTTGTTATGAGACTATGCCTCCTAGTAATTTCAGAAGCTATGGCCATAAATTCTCGTCAGTATGGGTGCCTAACATAAGGTGAACAGGAACAATATATAAATGGATGGGGGCTAAGCCCATAGAGAATAAACCTATGAGGCCTAAAGCCTACATAAAGAGCTATAGGCAGCTAAAGAATACTAAAGGGGGAGAAACAATCTTCCCTAGGGAAGAGCACACCAGTTGATTATCCAGTAGCAAATGGTCATCCTTAAAAACAAAGATACAAGTAATATACTGACTGAGCAGGCTAAACACACAGGCACATAACAAGTAATGCAAAAAGAGGCCATGAAATTTGAAAGAACCAAGGAAAGTTTGGAGGGAAGAAAGGAAAGGGGGATTATATTATAATCTCAAAAATGAAAGAAATAATTAAAAATTAAGTATGGAAAGTATAACTAATGTGGTAAAGATATAAACTCCTACAACTTTTATAAATATCATAATAAAGTTCATTTTTCTGTGATTACTATATAGCTAACAGTAATGCTGACATAGTGAGTCAAGTCTCCCGAATCTGTAGGGGGTGACATTTAGGGCCTGCTGACTGCACTATGACACTTCCCTTGTGGTTTGCCTCAAGTGGAGCTTGAGAAATAGCCTTCTGATGCGTGGTTTCTCCATCACCCTGCCAGAAACACTTAATGTTTTAGTCACCCATTTATGTTGAAGTGAGTTGACTGACAGACTATTACACATAAATAAATCTGAACCCAAAATAAGATGAGTCACCATACACATTCCACAAAGTGACCCTCATGAAAACACAGCATGAATATTTTTGCATAGGCAATATGTATGTCATGGCCAACCTTTGATTCTGTTAACCATGTTTAAATGGGTTTAGAAATGAGATCATCTTAAGAAAACAGCTTGTAAAATTTCTTTATACTTCTGTCCCAGTGAATGGTGACATGAATTGCTTAAAAGACATGAACTGATTTGCCGTGACATATAACAATTCTTTCTGGGAAAGGTATGAACTCTTAAAGGTGGCATCCAGATGGAAAATAACCCCCTCCTGCCCACAGGGAGTCTAAAATGGCTTCCACAACAACAAAAGAAAGGGAGAACATTTTGTGCCAAGATATTTTGCAATTTGTGTATTGGAAAAGTACTATAAGGTCTGGAGCATTCTGTCTTATGGATAACTGTGTCATATAGAGAGGGAAAAAACCCCACCAAACTATAAAATTTGAGTTGATACAGAAGTAATTTGGGGAAGTCTATTCTTGAACAATAGTTGACAGACTGAAAATTTTCCACCATTATATCTGCTTTTGATCTTTAAAATGAGCAATCCAGTCTGAGCCAGCATGGTTCAGCATGGAATACAGACAAGGGCAGAGAAATGAAGGCAACCTGGAAAACAAGAGACAGAATTCAACTCTAGCTGGTTTCAGGAAGTTCTTTTACAGAATTGAAAATTATATCTATGACTTTAAAAACCTGTCAGACTATCAGCAATTTAATTATGATCAGATGTGAATAGCAATCCTTTACTAGTGACTCTTTTCCTTTTATTGGTTTGATTGTTTGGTGATAGCGGTGGTGGTGGTGGTGGTGGTGGTGGTGGTGGTGGTGGTGGTGGTGGTGGTGTGTGTGTGTTGTGTCTGTGTGTGTCTGTGTGTGGTTATGTGTAATATTTGGGGGGATTTTGTTTGGTTTTGGTTTTGAGCTAGGATTCCATGTGGTTCAGGTTGCCATCCTACTTGCTATTTGGTTGTCCTTGAACTCTTGGTCCTCCTGCCTCTGACTCACAAGTGCTGGGATTGCACACATGCACACATGGGCCACTTCACTTAGCACTGAGGGTTCTTCTAGGAAATATAGATATGAATTAAATTAAAGATAAACAAGAGATAATGAAGTAATAATCCAATAAGAAAACACAGAAGAAAAACCCGAAGTGAGAGCAAAACAAATATCATTAGTAAAATTAAAAAAAAATAAGATGAAGTAAATGGGTACACAAGTTTGAAGAGTAAATAACTCATTAAGAAACATTTTAAAAACACTGAATGGAGCAAAAATGTACTAGGGAATTAGAGACACGGTTCAGAAGATAAAGTGCTTGCCACACACACACATCAGGATCAGAGTTTGGATGCCCACATATGGTAGCCTGTATCAGTGATCCCAGGGCCCATGAGGCAGAGACTAGATGTGGAAACAGAAGCATCCCCAGAAGCCTAAAGACCAACTAGTCTGGCATATACAGTGTTAATAGCAAGAGGCCCTGCCTCAAAAAAGGGTCTCAAGTCAAGGATCAAACCCAATGCTGTCCTCTGAGCTTCAGATGCCTGCTGTGGTACACACATGCCTACAATGGCACACATACATACATACACAAACATACACATACAATCTACACAAAGAGAGAACGACAGGGGAGAGGGACTTAAAAATCCATAAACTACAGCCATTATTAAAATTTAATATATATAAAAGTCAGAGAATATCAGTACTATACCAAAAGCAACATGGAACATATTACAAAGGCAAGGTACAACAAATATTTTCTAATTTTTGAAAATCACTTAAACTAGTTAATAATTATTGCTTGCACAATAACAGTGGAGGGTATGCGTGCCTCATTGTGTGTGAGGATGGTCAGACAACTTCGTGGGGCCTATGCTCTCCTTCCACCGTTTCATGGATCTGAGGATTGGATTTGGGTCACTAGGCTTGTTCAGCAAGTGTTTCATCTAATAAGCCATCTCCCTGAACCACACTTTTCTAATTCTAGTTAGAAAACTAAATCTAAGAAAAATAGACAGATATGACAAACATAGTTTGTCCCTCAAAGTTTTGAGTTTTAAAGCTTGGTCTCCAGTGTGGTGCTGTTGGGGGGGCAGTAAACTTTCAGAAAAGTGGGGACTCCTTGGTGATCTTCAGGTCATTGTGGGTGTGGCTTTCATGGAGACTGCAGACTAGTGTCTCTTCCTTTTTCTCTTTTCCTTCTTGGCCATGAGCAAGCATTTTGTTATATCACATGATCCCTACCACTGTTATCCAGAAACCCCACCAGAGGCCTATAAGAATCCGTTCCTCTAGAATGCATACAGAAAATGTGGTATATTTCCACAATGGAATACTACTCAGCAATTAAAAACAATGAATTCATGAAATGTTTAGGCAAATGGTTGAAACTGGAAAATATCACCCTAAGTGAGGTAACCCAATCACAAAAGAATACACATGGAATGCAGTCACTGATCAGTGGATATTAATTAGCCCAAAAGCCCTGAATACTCAAGACACAATTAACATATCAAATGATTCCCAAGAAGAAGGAAGGAGAGGGCCCTGGTCCTGGAAAGGCTTGATCCAGCATTGTAGGGGATTACCAGGACAGAGAAATGGGAGGGGGTGAATGGGGAATGGGTGGAGGGAAGAGAGCTTGTGAGACTGATGGGGAGCGGGCAACTAGGAAAGGGAAAATCATTTGGAATATAAACAAAGAATATGGAAAAAAAAGAATCTGTTCCTCTAGATCATAGAAAATAAGCTCTAAAATCCCAAGACAAATAACCTTTTCTTTTTAAAAGTTAATTATCATGACTATTTTGCTATAGTGACTAATACCCAGTTTCAAGCGTGATCCGAAATAACAGTCAACAATACTGCTATCCGTTTGTTTACCAATGGTAAGCAAGAACAGAGAACTTAAGAAATAAGAATCACCAAGCTCATAATGATTATCTGTGGGAGGTGGGATTTGGGGATTTGCTGTGTTTTATTCTATTGTTTGTATATCTGGGTTTTATTAAAGACTTTCTTTATTCCATGCTCTATTATCAACACTCAGAATATTTTCGTGAAGCTGAAAGTATTGAATGAGTGAAACCATACTAAACCCTGCTTCTCAGTTAAAATGACCAGTAATATATAAGGTGTGTGTGTGTGTGTGTGTGTGTGTGTGTGTGTTATGAAGAGATTTATGAAATTATTTATTGATGGGTGCTACTTTTATAGAAGCAATTGTCTAGCAATTTTTCTATGCTGCTGTGATAAATCCCTTGACAAAAGCAACTTAAGAAAGACAGGATTTATTCTGGCTCACAGGTCAAGGTGATAGGAACTTGAAACTGTTGGTACACTGCATCCACAACCAGGAACAGAGAACAATTAACTCATAGCAATGCTCAGCTATTTTCCATTTTATGCTATCCCAGCCCTTCCAGCCCAGGGAACAGACCTGTGTATAATTAAGATGGGGTCTTTTCATAACAATCAAGGCAAAACCCCTCAGGCTTTCCCAGAGACCTAACGGAGATAATTCTTCACAGGTGTGCCCAGAGGCTTGTCTCCTGGATAATTCTAGATCCTGACAAGTTGACAGGTAATAATAACCAACAGCTATATGGTTATTGCTAATAATTTATACATGGAAACTATTTAGAGGAAAAAAACTAGTGAATTGACAATACATTATTTATAGATTTCCCACTTATTTATTAGCAAGGATGTAGGAAAAGAAAAAAAGACTGAAGCACAAATTTCTGGCTTCTTTGGAAACTCAGTTGTGTCATGTATGTTTTTCTGGAAACTGTCTTATGAGAGAATGCTTTTACTGAAGCAGACACATTAGAGGCCAATGGACTGTGGATGATGTCGGATAGTATTAATACACCTTGCCATTCTCTACAGGTCACCATTGGGCTTTGTTGAGGACACTGGGTGGAACTGGTACGCCTTATCATTCTTTGTTGGTCATCATTTGTTGTGACTTCATTGAGAAACATGTACCAAAAAAACTTCTAATGGTGTTCTGGCAGCTTCTTGCCTCTTCCTTGGATTCAGGCTGATTGACAGAGCCTTGCAGTTTCTTCTGGATTGACCTGTCACTGCTGAATTGTGAATGGCGTTTGAGAGTGTATCCATCTGCTGCTGCCGATTCATATGAACTGAACTGCTGATGTCCTGACAACATAGATTGAATTTGCCCCAAAGAAATGTTTCTAAACAGGTTGACATCCTTCTTTGCTCTATAACGGTTCATTTCCACTACCTCTGGTGGGTGGTGGGCTAGAAGGAACATTAAAGCAATTATAAAACCATATTAAAATAGGTTTTAAAAAATCTAAGCCTACCAAAGTTGTATTGATGACAAACTATCTTTGTGATTTCCTGGAAATTCCGGCTAAGACTTTATATGTTAAAATTTTGCTGTGCAATTTTGCCTGATATTTCTCTCTAATTTGAAGTATCTGATCGAGAACACTATTTTTGTAGTGATCCAACTGTGCAACTGATTAAATGAGGTCTGTATTCCATAAATATTTACATTCTACTCTACAAGAGCAGAGAAACAAACTTGATGTGCCTGTTGCTTTCCCACTTAAACAGACTCTACTCAAGAAAACAATTGTGGATCCCTTTCTACATCTAATTATCTTTCCTAGCAAGCTTCTGGTAGAATTTCAATTCCCTGGAGACACAGGCTGTGCCTTTCTTTGTTCCAGATGATGTCTGGCTTTGTATGTTGGAAGTAGTAATGACAAAAAAAAAATGTAAGCTAATTGATGGTTGTGATTATATTGCTGTAGTTCCCATAAGACTGAACTATGAGCTGTCTTAACCAGCCATAATTTGCAGATTAAAGTGGCCCTATCAAACCTCATTCTATCTTTGAGAAGTATTTATACTTACATTATCTGCTGCATTCCAAAGCATTCCTTTGCACTTCGTGTATGGTTTAATAACAAGTCCACTGTCTATCTCTTTGCTACTATCCCACACAATAGTCAGTGATTCTGGATGGATGTGTTCTCTCTTTTGCCTGCATGCTTACTTCCTCGATTCAAATTCTGTTAAAACCTAACTTCCCGTTGGCTTCCCAGTATTGAAGTAAAACATGTACTTGAAGGGAAGAAAACTGAGCCCGCATTTGCAGTCAGCCTGTCTTAGAATACAAAAACGCCTGACTGAGTCCACTGGTATCATTCAAACTGTTTTAAAATTTTAAGCAAATCTTTAATTTTTATATAATTATAACCACTTCCATATTTTGGTTGTTACCCTAACTATTCATGAGGCAGTGTGCTCAAGGGGATTTGTGGGACCCTCATCTCTTCCAGTCTGTGTCTCCCACACACACACTAGGAGGCCTTCACTGTGCCAAACTCCATAACTCACTATTCTCAGGAAAGGCCAGAGCAATAGGACAGCCTGATATGAGAATAGACTCTCCAGAAGCACAAAAATAAATGAAATTCTCTCTTCATAAATCAATTGACTTGGTTACCTTAATTATCCTTCTATATTTCTGCAGTGAGTTTGGCTCTATCTCTCCCTACAATGCATTTTACACATTTGCCTCTCACCTCAAATCCTTGACCTACCCTCCTTCTGCCCTGCACTTGGAGATAATTTTTTTTTTACTTCTATTCTAAAATTTTCAAAACTCCTTTTATTGGATTCTAATCCAATAAAAGAAAATGCTTCTTTCCACTGGGCATAACACTTCCTGAGGACCCTGTTATACCACACCTGGGCATATATCCAGAGGATTCTTCAGCATGTAATAAGGACACATGCTCCACTATGTTCATAGCAGCCCTATTTGTAGTAGCCAGAAGCTGGAAAGAACCTAGGTGTCCTTCAACGGAGGAATGGATACAAAAAATGTGGTATATTTGCACAATGGAGTACTATTCAGCCATTAGAAACAATGAATTCATGAAATTCTTAGACAAATGGATGGAGCTGGAGAACATCATACTAAGTGAGGAAACCCAGTCTCAAAAGATCAATCATGGTATGCACTCACTGATAAGTGGATATTAGCCTAGAAACTTTGAATACCCAGGACAAAATCCACAAATTAAATGATGTCCAAAAAGAATGGAGGAGTGGCCCCTGGTTCTGAAAAGACTCAGTGCAAGAGTATAGGGGAATTCCAGAACAGGGAAGTGGGAAGGAGTGGATGGAAGAACAGGGGGACAGAAGAGGGCTTATGGGGCTTGTGGGGAGTGGGGACCCAGAAAAGGGAAAATCATTTGAAATGTAAATAAAAAATTTATCAATAAAAAAATAAAATGCTTCTTTCCCCCACCATCACATCTTCTAACCTAGCTGCATCTGATATGTCCACTTTATCTGTCCTACTGATAAATGATGGAGGGAATTCCTGTGGTCCACCTTAGTCAACCATCCAAAGTGCATTGCATTCATCTCTTTTTTTTCTTTTTTTTAAGTTTATTGATATATTTATTTACATTTCAAATGATTTCCCCTTTTTTGGACCCCTACTCCCCGAAAGTCCCATCAGTCCCCCTTCCCTCCCCCTGTTTTCCCACCCAACCCTTCCCACTTCCCTGTTCTGATTTTGCTCTATACTGCTTCACTGAGTCTTTCCAGAACAAGGGGCCACTCCTCCGTTCTTCATGTACCTCATTTGATGTGTGGATTATGTTTTGGGTATTCCAGTTTTCTAGGTTAATATCCACTTATTAGTGAGTGCATACTATGATTCATCTGGCAAATGGATGGAGCTGCATTCATCTCTTATACTCAGGTTTTTCCCACTGAAATCCTTCCCTTCCTTCTTGGCTCCATTTTAGATTTCCCTTCAAGTGAATCATTTCCTTTAGCATGTAAAACATCTCTCACCTTGAAATTCCAGTGAATAATCTTCCTAGAAGTTACTTGCCACCAGCCTCAGCTTCTGTCTCATTTTCCCTGCTGTTTTCTTGGGAAAGAGTCTCTCCTCACTCCCGTTCATTCTTTAATTGAGTCTAATCAGGCTTCTGGCACCACCACTCCTGAGGAACTGCTAAGATCAAGGCCATTAAGGTCTTCCATCTTGTTACATCTGCCTCTGAATTACTCAACTTCTCAAAAGTGCTAAGCTAATGAACAATAGCTTAAGTGCTTCCCCTGGCATCTAGTGAAGACTGTTTTACTGATTTTCCTCTCACTTCTCTGGCTTTATTTCCCCCTCTCAGTTTCTGTTGCTGGCTCTCTCTTGTTTCATTTGTTTTTGTCCAATCCTTGGCTATCTTTCTTGTTTGTGTTTTCTGTTTATTTCTCCATAAGTAACCTTGTTGAGTTCCTCATTGATAATTACCAATATGCTAATGGTTCTCAAATCATGTGGATGATCTATAGTCTATATGTTCAATAGTCTATTCTATCCATGCTCAAACTCTTAATATCCTTTAAGTAGCCATTTAAAATCTTCACGTAAATGTCTAAAAGCCTTTTAAACAATCAAAAGACAGCTCTCCATTTTTATCTTCAAAACATTTGCAAAACCTCTAATTAATCTCATCTCAGTTACTAGCACCATCAACTTCTGTTTTTCAAACCAAATATCTAATTATAGTTTCTGTAGTAGGTTTGGATCTGAACTATCCCCAGCAAGTGCATGTTTGGAATGTGTGCTTCCTAGCAAAAAATTAGAGCAGTCTGGGGAGGCTATGAATCCTTGAGGAGGTGCCCCTAACTGGAAGAAGTGGGTCAGTCACAGTAGGCAGTTGAGGTATGTGATTTCTGCCTTCCTGCTCATCCACATTGGAAAGTGAACAGTCACAGGCTCCCTCCACTATAAAGTTAGTTGCTTAGTCAGACTTTCTCCATTATGATGGATTGAAACCGTCTGTGGTGTGACAAAAATAAATTCTTTACCTCTTAAGTCGTGCCTGTCTGATATTGAAGTCACAACAACATAAAAGTAACTACTATGGAAGTTTGTCTATTATTATTCCCTTTCTTCCAACCTTGATCCAAACCATCAACCAAGATTTAAGTTCAAAATATGCTAAATTCAACACTTCCTATTGGCTCCAACATTTATCACCTTAATCCAAACTATGCTAGCTCTCTGGAAACTGCAGTCCCCTACTAACTACTTACTCATCTTTCTATGCTCTATTAAACATTTTTTTTTAATTTTTAAAGAAGATTGCATCATTTCTTTGATGATGAAAATCAGGTATCGGCTCTTGAGGGAACATTAGCTACTCTTCATCCAGGCAGGCTACACAGGATCTGGCTGCTATCTACCCTTCAACCACATCTCCTGCTCACACCATTTGAACCATGCCAACCCACTTGTTTCATCAAAGACATTAAATTCACACTTCTTGTGAGTATTTACACATATATGGTGGCCTTTACATAAGCTGACACAAAGCACTCAATAATTTTCACTAATAATTATTTCTTTACCTAATACTTTATCCTACTTTCTTTAGTTTTTTTTTGTTTGTCTGCTTGTTGGTTGGTTGGTTGGTTGGTTGGTTGGTTGGTTGGTTGGTTGGTTGGTTGGTTTGGTTTGGTTTCGTTTCGTTTTGTTTCGTTTTGTTTGGTATGGTTTGGTTTGGTTTTGCTTCACTCTACACTCTTTCCTTAATGCTTTGCACTGTGAAATTTTACATGCTTAGCTGTGTTTACCAGCCACTTGACTTTTTTTTAAAACACTAAAGTATAAACCTTGGGGTAAAAGCTTTGCTGCTGTATCTCCAGGTCAGAAACTTCTATCAGTCTCACAGAAAGTGCTTAAGAATTATTTATGCAATAGTGAATGTGTGCTTTTTATCTACTAAATCAAGCTAGCTGATTTGTCTCACTGTTGCCATGGAGACTACATAGGCTTTTGTCAATGTATGGATGGATGTCAATGTATCAAATGTCTTCTATATGAACATATGGTAAACGAGTTAAGATACCAACACAGGCTATATTCAGCTTAATAATTTTTGAAGTACCTTAGCGGTCTCTAGAGCCTTTTTCTCCCTTCTCACCAGCATCCAGTTTGTTCATTCTGTCCTGTGTCTGTCCACAGGTACACATGAGCCTCCCGGCAGTCTGTGCTAAGCTCTACTCTCCCCCCCCTTCGAGTATCTTCATATCTTCTTCACAAAGTAAGGTGTATTGTGGACAATGCTTGTTGACAAAAGGCAAAGTGTTCACAAAGCACTCCTACTACATGTACTAGTTCAGTCTACTCCATGCTATCCCCGTCCCCAAATTCTTCCTTCAAAGGAGAGTTCCAGTGTCTTATGTTTGATAAAAATCTTGATTATGGTTATAAAGGAACACTGGGACCTAACTGTGAGAGTCTATTTTATGTGTCAATTGAAGATAGCCACATTATTCTGGATGTATCTGCTAGGTAAGATTCACATTTAAATAGGGACACTGAATAAAACAGGTTACTCTCCCAGTGTTGACAGGCCTCACTCCATAACTACTGAATGGAACACGCAGAGTTATTTCTCTGAATGTCCTACCAAATATCACTACCTGAGAAAACCAACACATTCAAACCTTGAAGTATCATTTCTACAGAATACATTTCACTTTGTACCACAATATTTTTTTAAATCTTGTGTTTATCCTATTTCAAATCAAGAGCATTTGTATAAGATGGAATCTACCCTTCTAGAATATTCTGTCCACCTATTTCTTATTGCAAAGATAGTTACAAATCCTTAATTCTTTTCTTTCTAGAACCTTCATTGTTTCATGACATTCCTAAAATTATTTTATTATAAAATTAATACAAAGAAAGGGCTACTTGACAAATATAGTAGTTATTTTTATTTATAAAAATGGGAAGTTATTTCTGTTTAACTATCATTAATTTTAAAAGATAAATACTTCACTGGGCAGTGGTAGTGCACACCTTTAATCCCAGCACTTGGGAGGCAGAGGCAGGCAGATTTCTAAGTTCAAGGCCAGCCTGGTCTACAGAGTGAGTTCCAGGACAGCCAGGGCTACACAGAGAAACCCTGTCTTGAAATAAACCAATAAATAAATAAATAAAAATCACACTGATCACTTTTTATTATAATGGCTATTTCCTTAGTATAAGCAGCAAAAGTATAAGGTTTTCTGATGTCATTGTATGCTCTATTTCTGAAACTGTTAATCTTTCAATAAGAAAACATTTTATCCCTTAGGCAAGGATCTTTGATTCTTTCCATCACTCTACTTTGTTTTATATTAATAGCTTTTTTCATTAATTTTACCATTAACTTTTGACTCCTAGCAATGTTTTATCACTAGTGAATTCTTTCAGACTACCATAGGGTAATATGGCAAGGATTAACATCTTAATAAAGGAGGAGAATATTTTTTGCATTCTTAGAAAGTTCAAGGCCAAGATAATTTTCTTGTAATCATAGATTTTAAGAAAGCTTTCTCTTGGATTTTATAAAGACACTCAGTGAAGCCCTATTCTAAAATGTGGTATCAAGTGTCTCTTTGACTTAAACCCATACCCGTGGCTACCACTAAGTAGCTGCAATAACATGATGGAATTTGGGTATCAAAGGTGCCCCAACTCAGGAGTTATTATAAAGGAGTTAATGTGAAACCTCTTTAATTGCAGAAGCATCTGGAATTTTGGCAAAGTGTGTTCAAAATATTTACAAGTTCTTGCACATGTGAAACATTTATTTATTCCTTAAAGAATTAGTTGTAGCAACACTGGACTGACCATGGGGTCCCCAATGGAGGAGTTGGAGATCAGACTGGAGGAGCTGAAGGGGTTTGCAGCCGCATGGGAAGAACAACCATGTCAAACACCAAGACACCCTGGGACTCCCAGGGACTAAACCATCAACCAAGGGGTACACATGGTTCCAGCCAAAAGTGTGACAGAGGAAGGCCTTGTAGGGCCTAAGTGGGAGGAGAGGTCCCTGGTCCTGTGAAGGCTCAATAGAAGACCCAGCATAGGGAAATCGAGGTGGGGAAGGTGGGAGGTGCATATACTTGGAGGCAGGGGGTGGGAGGAGGGGCTGGGGGTTTTCAGGGAGGGGGAGACCAGGGAAGGTTTTAGCATTTGAAATGTAAATGAAGAATACATTCAATAAAAAAATATTTAAAAAAAAAAAGAATTAGTTGTACCAAATCCTCCTAATAACAGGCAACCAGTTCTTA
Organism: Apodemus sylvaticus; assembly: GCF_947179515.1. NCBI lineage: Eukaryota > Metazoa > Chordata > Mammalia > Rodentia > Muridae > Apodemus > Apodemus sylvaticus. The sequence goes on from NC_067473.1 coordinate 51,911,238, forward strand.
GAGATCAGCCACATTGCTTGTCAGGACTAATAGCTTTGGCTCTGATCTGAAAGATAAGAAGAGTGAATGAGGGGAAGGACTTGCGAAGGAAGAAAGCCAGCTCAGAGGTGTGGTCCCCATGGTCATTCTCATCAGAATCTGTCTGTTCCAGGCTTAAAGCTCGTATTTGATTGCACCATTCAAAGAGTAACTGGTTTTCACTGAAATTTCTCATGTAGCCCCACATAGCCAGCTAGGTCTGAACACACTCCTTTCAATACTGGCCTGACAGATAGGAAGCCCTTTAACCATAGCCTCATATGACTCTGATTTTCATCTGATTCAACTAAGGAGATTCTCTCAGAAATTTTCAGAAACACTTAAAGGAGGAAAATGAGCCAAAATCCAAACATCATCTATATTTAAGACACATCCATTCAGATAAACACATATTATATATTCCAGGAGACTTAGATGAGAGCAATTAGGGGAACCACCAAGGCTGCTCCTGGACGTAGAATTAATGCATCCTGGAAAGAAGAACCTTCAGATACGAAAGTGATGTGACAATTGGAGATTAAGGGGCCTCTGAGGCTGTGATAGCTGGAGATAAGAGGCAGGGACTTGAAGTATGAAATCTGTAGGCAAGGGCCCCTGACAGAAAGGAACACTTAAAGATCTAAGACAATAACACCAGAACAGCTGGTGCGGTAAGAAAGTGAAAGTGGAGATCCCAAGTAACATGGACACAAAGTTACAGATTTACAGGAACTGAGAAATGCAGGCCACAGACAGACTGAAAAGAGCAGAAACTAAAACACTTTACTAGAACAGATAGCTCCTACCAAGTCACAGAATTCCTGGTCTTATGCAAGATACCCCAAGAAAGCTCTTCACCCCAACAGGAAGGAAACAGCTCTACCCAAGATCTCCTATCTGCCTCCAACAACACTATTCAAATTGCTCCTCATGCCTGAGCACCTGGGTACTATATTGTTTGCAGTGCATTTGTGAAGAGGATGTGCCGGTCTCTACGTTATTTTAAACTACTTACAATTTTATGTTGGAATTTAATCTGTCATTGTTTGTTCAGATAAACTATTAGACTTAAATGTTTCCTTGAAATTTATTTTCCCTTCTAATAGCACTGCTGTTTTATTTAATTTAGGGCATTTTTTGCAATTATTTTAAGGCAATTAGAGAAATAAAAAGAATATTCAAAAGGTACATCACAGCTGTTTCTCAAGTGTGTGTGTGTGTGTGTGTGTGTGTGTGTGTGTGTATGTGTGTGTGTGTGTGTGTGTGTGTGTAAGTATGTGTGCATGTGAGTAAGTATGTGTGGTTGAGTGTGTGCATGTGAGGGTCAGACATGATGTCAGATATCCTCAGTTTTCTTCATTTACTTTTACTTTAAAGCATTTGGTAGTGTAAAATACGGAATCTTTCCAAGTTAGCCAGCTACTCCTGCCCACGTGACCTGCCCTAAATCCACCTTACTTGTGTGGCAGTGGCAAGGAGCTCACTGAGTCGCTCCTTGTCGTTAGTAAGCCAGCAAGCCCCAGGAATACCCCCGTCTCCTGAGGAATGGGCATACAAATGTGTGGCACCAGGCCCAGCTTTTTACATGAGTGCCCAGGGCCTGAACTCAGGTCCTTAGGTTCTCATTCAAGCACTGTACCAAAAATAGCCTCAATTACTGGTCATACTGGTATTTTCCGTATGTTTGTGGGTTGCCTCCTGGGCAATGCGAGAGTGCATCTGCTTCCCATTGAGGGTGTCAACTCTTTTGACTTGCAGCCTTGCAAATGCATTTTCCGCTTCCACCAATAGAACAAATCATGTATGAAATTCTCATTAAAAGCATTATACAACCCAAGCCACCTCTTACCTGAAACTTCCAAATCATATCTCCCATCGGCTTTGCTTGCCTGTTTAAACTCACCAAGCTAAGTTTTTGAGCTTTTCTTGAAATGACAGGGAACTGTTGTAAAAAGCTCAGGGTTCTTTCCTATCTCTCCACAGAAGCAGTTTGACTTTGATTAGAGTGACTAACAGTGGCAGGTGTGACCATATTGACCGACTGTTGTTCTGCTGTTAATAAGTCAATTCTTTCAATCTAGAGGTTCAAACTGATTATGCTCTAGATATAACCAAAACTGATTTTTTTCCACGTTAGAATTACCTGCCCAAAGAAATCTCTAATGCATTAAAACACTTAAAAGTTGATACACAAAAGCTCTTTATATTAATTTGGAAATTCTATCATTTAAACCTACTTTCTGCTTAGTTAATCCCACAAGGCACTACAAAATAAACCAGCTTTATTCACACAAATATTATAACTTCATGGACTCTACTGAAATTACATTCTCAAAGAGGCATTAGTGATACTGAAACTTAAGTCTAGATCAGTATATAGTATTTCCTAGAAACCTCCACTGTCCCTTAAATTGACCCCTTGGGTAGAAACTAAAGTCACTGAAGGACCTCTGAGGAATAAAAAAGCTATTTTCCTTTATTTATTTCCAATTCCTTTTTTGGAATTGATACTATGTATAGAGTCAGGTTGTTATTCTGGGATTTTTCTCAACTACTGTAAAATCCTCAGTCCAATCTTGGTTTAGCATCTGTATGTCTTTAGCCTTCTCTAATGTATGCCAAACTCCTCCAGAACACGCCTGGCTCTGGCTCTGTCTTCCCCCAGACAGCAGACCCTAGCCAAACTGTAATCACATCATGCCCATCACAGTATTTTTATTTCTGCACTCCTGTTGTGTGTGCATCAGAGGATGCTGCTGGTTTCCCAGTCACAGCTCCAACATAAAGTATGTGGGAAAGCAGACTTACATTACAAAATAAGCAACTTTAAAGATAATATTGAGTAAGTAGCTATACAGGTGTGGAGAAAGGATATAAAAGTCATTGAAGTGGTAAAAGTGGTGAGACACAAGGAAGTGACAGGTGATTTGGGTGGGAAACACCCCGATCCCCAGTCCCAGGTGTCTGATCGCCTTTCCCCAGCTGGTGGCACGGTTTGGAGTGGTTTAGGTGGCTCAGTCTTGCTGGAAGAGTTAGTGTATCGCTGGAGGAGGGTTTGAGGTTTCCAAAGTCTCGCACCATTCCCTTTGCTCATTAACAACCATGCTCTTCCCCCACTTCTCTGTCCTCTCTCTCCCCCCTGCTCTCTCCTCCTGCCTTCCTCCTTCTCTCTGTCCCTCCCTCCCATTCCCTTGTCACTCTCTATGTTCCTTTTCCTCTGTCTGTCTCTCTTTGTCTCTGTCTCTCTATGTGTCTCTGTTTCTCTTTGTCTCTATGTGTGTGTGCCTGTGTCTGTCTGTCTGTCTGTCTATCTTTTCTGCTTTGTGCTGGCAGTTCAAGATGTGAGCTCTCAACCTGCTGTTCCCACTGCCATGCCTATCACTTGGCCTGCCTCTCCTTCATAATGGTTTCCTATCCCTCTGAACTATAACCCCAAATGAACTCTTCCTTTATCAGTTGCTTCTTCTGTTCTTTATCTGTTATTACCACATTCGTCACTTATGGTTATTTTCTGTCTAGTCATTTAATTCATTGGGTTTTTGAAAGCCACTGGGTTTCATCAGGATCATCTATATGACCCATGACTTTGAAACTATCCTCTGGAGCCTGGTGGGCTTCTCCATGGAATCCAAATGAAGACATTGTCTTACCCTCCCCAGAATGTGGAAGTAGCCAGTAGTTCATTAGGAAGGACTTGGTCCCACGAGATCCACTGCTGCACGTTGGTAAGCCCAGGCTCATGCATGCCAACTGCAGACAGCTCGCCCGAGGGTGGGGGGGGTGGGGGGGGTGGCGGGGGGGGGGGGGGGGGGGTAAGGGTCACAGCTGCATCAGCTGTGCCATTCTCACAAGACAGTATTTCACAGGTTCTCTCCCTATCTCCCAGGTCTTACACTCTGTTCACCCTTCTTCTGTGATGTCCTGTGAGCCTTAGGGATTTAGTGTAAATGTTCTTCTATTCAGGGTGAATCATTCACCTCTCACTCATTATATGCACCTCGAGCAGTATTCACCAGGGTTCATTGTGAAGAAAGGCTTTCTGAACAAAAGCTATGAATGGCAGTCTCCTATCCACATAAACACAATTATTTAAAAAGCAGCTCGCTGCTAAGACAATTCAGCTCACCAACAGTAATCAGTTTGCCTATAAGGCCTAAGACTTCCTCATCGATGAGGTTTGAGTGGATTGACAGTGCTAGGTGTGAATTCCCTCTTATAGAGCAGTCCTCAAATGTAGTCATGGAGAAACTAGTCACCCCACAACCTTGCCATGGGCTTCTCGCTTGGGTAAGATGACTGATACCTGTTCTCTTCTAGCAGCTTGCAAAGTATCTTCCGACCCAGCAGGGAGGAAACTTTCAGCTCAGTTTTAGCTTGACTTTTCTATACCGTGCAACCATTTTCTTCAGACACAGGTTCTAATTCTCCAGTTCTGGTAGAGAAACAAAAGGAATAGGAAGCACAGGCACTGTGTCTGGGGCCTTTGGAGACGTCCTGATCAACAGTTCATAAGGAGATAGCCAGCACCTCGCACTGGGATGTTTGTTTGGTAGATTCAAGTAAAGTATTACTTTTCCAGTCATATAAGATAGTTCCTTCCAACTCTCCTTTTTAATTTACATTTAGTAATGATTTTCAAAGTAAAAATACTCAGCTATAACAAGAAATGAGATTATGAAATCTGAAAATAAATGAATAAAGCTGCACAAAATAACTGGAAAACTACAAAATAAAAGTACCAACAAAAGCTGAAGTAACCCAGGCTTGGAAAGATAACTGCTGAGTATTCTCTCTCACAGGCTGATCCCAGTGTCAAATCAATTACTTCTGTGTTCAACTTGAAGCATCCATACAAGTGAGCAAAAGCAAAATACAAAAGTTCGATTGGGTGGGCATGCCCTCGGGGTGGCTGATAGCGTGATGTGAGAGATATGTAGTGGAAAGTTCAGGCAGGAATGAGTGCAGAGCAAGGGAGGGAAGGAGGGAAGGAGGGAAGGAGGGCTGAAGGGAGAGAGGAAGGGAGTGGGAGTGGGGAGGGAGTAAGGGCTAAACAAATGAAAGACCATGCCTGACTATTTATGGGAAAGATAGGATCTAAACTCAGATCCTTATGCTTGCATTGTAAGCTTTTTATTGATTGAGCCACCTCCCCAGCCTCATACCACCATGTTAATTATATATTTTTACTTATTAAATCAGATCCATTAAATTGTCTTCTCAACAACAGTTGGGTAGTTTCTTGTTCAGGACAATTAAAACATTATATAATTCAACACCTCAGAAGAAAAGTCCATAGCTCTGAAAACTCTTTTAATGGCTCCCTATCTATCAATCAATCATTTGCTTCAGCCAACATATTGAGCCTAATTATAAGTAGAATAAAAAGATCTGTGTATTGCTTATTAATTCCAAAGCTATGTTTTGAGTAGCCATGATATTTAAAGGTACTCACCAGGTAGGATTTAATTAAAGGGACTAACAAGAAAAATAGAAAGAAGAAGGTAATATTTTCAAAAGGAGCCTGGATTCTGAGATTACCATCTAGTTCATTATTACTCCTTATTGTCCCTAAATTTTACTTATCAACCTGAATATTCTTTCATTTTCTTGCATGTTGTCTTTTAAGAGAAGTCTACATATTATTCAGTCAAAGGTAATACTTAGATGGTATTTCCTATGTGTATAAAAGTCTATGAAACAACATATTCATGGAACACAAAACAGGACAACCTTAAATCCACACATCACAGTTTATGAAACTCTGCAGACCCAGACTTTGCCATATTCCTTGTAAAGGTGTGTGATGTTGCCCCAGAAGGAGAAAGATGGCAAATCTAGGGAAATAAAGTCACAGTGTTTGCTTAAAGTTACTGCATTTGCTATCACACACAGCAGAGTACAACTTGGAATTTAAGAACAGATTAAGTTTGTTTAAAGGAAAAAATTGCTAGCTTTCACAGTAATAGCAGTGGCAGTTTCCACAGGATTTACCATCTTGCTTAGATATAGTACTCTGATGCTTTAATACCATGTTAACTAAATGTCTTGAATGTATAATGAGTGCCCTCTTTTCTATGTATCTGATGCCTAATGAGGACTTCTACAGGAAATGACAAAGCCTTTTGTATTCCAAAAACAATTTGGTCACTTCTTAAATGCAAAGAAGGAACATCAATGTTTATTACTTGAAGGAAATTTTAATTTTTCCTTAACAGAAGATGGATTTACAGCATGTCATACACCAGAAAGATTTATACAGGAGTATTTTGAAATATAAAAGTTCTGAAGAAAAATTGTAAGACTACCTTTATATCCAAGCTTTGGGACAGTACTATCTGCATCCCTCCGGCATAAAATGGCCTCCTATGTATTTCATGCTCATGATAAACTTTATGGAACTAGAACAGCTGTCCTGACACTGGAATAAACATTTGCACTAACTGCCTCCTTCTCCCTTCAAAGGGATTCTAGATCAGATAATTGAGCTCCTAAATACAAATATACATCAACAATTATGCTCAAGTGTATGGAAGGAAAAGCAATATTAGGTGTCAAAAAGGCTGAACTAGAAAGCTAGCTCCCGTGGGATGTAAGATACCTCTCACCCTGCAGCTCACTGCCCTTCATAGCCACCGCATCAGATCCATTGCTTGAAAAGTAGACAAAGGAAGAGTTGGATCTGGACACAAGTCCCTGGGATACCAGTTAGTCTCATAACCATCCCCTGGGCCTAACCCCGTCTGCCTTTGCCATTCTCCACTGAACCACAGTTCCCTTTATGCCTTATCTACTGTTCTTTCTTCTTGTTCAGCACAGACACCAAACATGGTGCTCCACCAAACAGTATGTCAGTAGTTGATAGCACAGAAAATGAAGTCACTTTTAAGTGTTGGAGAGAATACCACATAGGACTCACAAATTCCTATGATTCCAGATAACCTGCCTCCTATGGCCATTTCATCTAATTTTGCCTCCCATAAAAGTAAAAATAATAATTTTTTCTTAATGTGAGAATTTTTCAATACTCCATAATTGTAGCCGTTTGGGCTTTCAATTCCATTTAAATAGTATTTTAGTGCCATGGATGTTATAATGAAAATGCTTGCTTATTCTTCTGGTAATGTTTTTTTTTCAGTAAGTTCATTCCACAGCTTGTATGATAGTCTTTAGTTGCTAGTTTTCTTAATTAATTTCTCATCTCATAGAATCACCAGAGTTTCCTACTAATTGGAAGTGAATAACTTAAAATTATTTTTACCATAAAGCTATATTTAATAACCTAAAATGTGTCATTCCCTTCTCTTAGAACTATTCTTTTTAAGAAAAAGATAAACGTAGTTATCTTGAGAACAGGTTTATAAAACCAGGCCTTTCGATGGTGTCCTTTGCCTTACAGAAACTTTGTAATTTTATGAGGTCCCATTTGTCAATTCTTGATCTTAGAGCATATACTATTGGTGTTCTGTGCAGGAACTTTCCCCCTATACTGATGTCCTCAAGGGTCTTCCCCAGTTTCTTTTCTATTAGCTTCAAAGTGTCTGGCTTTATGTGGAGGTCCTTGATCCATTTGGAGTTGAGCTCAGTACAAGGAGATAAGTATGAATCAATTCTCATTCTTCTGCATGTTGATCTCCAGTTGATTGGGAAAAGATCTTCACCAACCCTACATCAGATAGAGGGCTAATATCCAATATATACAAAGAACTCAAGAAGTTAGACCCCAGAAAACCAAATAACCCTATTAAAAAATGGGGGTACAGAGCTAAACAAAGAATTTTCACCTGAAAAACTTCAGATGGTGGAGAAGCATCTTAAAAAATGCTCAAATTCATTAGTCATTAGGGAAATGCAAATCAAAACAACCCTGAGATTTCATCTTACACCAGTCAGAATGGCTAAGATTAAAAATTCAGGAGACAGCAGGTGTTGGTGAGGATGTGGAGAGAGAGGAACACTCCTCCACTGCTGGTGGGGTTGCAAACTGGTACAACCACTCTGGAAATCAGTCTGGCAGTTCCTCAGAAAACTGGGCACCTCACTTTCAGAAGATCCTGCTATACCACTCTTGGGCATATACCCAGAGGATTCCCCAGCAGGTAATAAGGATACGTGCTCCATAATGTTCATAGCAACCCTATTTATAATAGCCAGAAGCTGGAAAGAACCTAGGTATCCCTCAACAGGAGAAGGAATGCAAAAAATGTGGTATATATACACAATGAAGTACTATTCAGCCATTAGAAACAATGAATTCATGAAATTCTTAGACAAATGGATGGAGTTGGAGAACATCATACTAAGTGAGGTAACCCAGTCTCAAAAGATCAATCATGGTATGCACTCACTAATAAGTGGATATTAGCCTAGAAAATTGGAATACCCAAAACATAATCCACACATCAAATGAGGTACAAGAAGAATGGATGAGTGGCCCCTGGTTCTGGAAAGACTCAGTGTAGTAGTATAGGGCAAAACTAGAACAGGGAAGTGGGAAGGGGTGGGTGGGAGGACAGGGATAGGGAAGGGAGCTTATGTGACTTTTGGGGAGTGGGTGGGCCTGAAAAGGGGAAATCATCTGAAATGTAAATAAAAAATATATCGAATAAAAAAATGAACCTATGTATCTACACAAAAAAACAAACAGACCTTTCTTATCTTTCTGTTACAATTATCTGTGTTCTTTGTGACCTGTGTGCTGTATAAGTTTTCTATTATTTAAATCTAGCATCAAGGAGAAGGGAAAACACTGGTCAGACACTCCTAGTGCCAAACCATGAGGGAGGTTACCATTAAGAAATGAGTCAGCACTGGACCTTCCAATCATAGACTTAATGTTTAACAAATAATGAATGTCCTTGTGGTGTATGGTGTGTGCCACTTTCAAAGGGGATCAGCCAAAACTAGCCTGTTACAGTTTTATGAGAACTCTGCTAACAGAAAGTAATCAACCAAGGATGATTAGAAAACATAAAGCCAGAGCAGAAAAGGAAGACACTTCCCTTGTACCCATGCTGGACCTCCAAAC